>NW_021621185.1:1065673-1068669 GCF_004785775.1 Grammomys surdaster | reverse complement strand
CTCTCTCTCTCTCTCTCTCTCTCTCTCTCTCTCTCTCTCTCTCTCTCACACACACACACACACACACACACCACTATACTACACACAGCACTATACTACACACAGCACTATACTACACACAGCACTATACTACACACACCACTATACTACACACACCACTATACTACACACACTACACACTGTAAACAAACTAGAATGAAAATGTTTACAAATCAGATGGAGGGAGGGAGAGCGCTTACAAGCTAATGTCTCTCTATGGCTTTTTCAAACATATCTGTTCCCATTCTCTCTCTCTCTCTCTCTCTCTCTCTCTCTCTCTCTCTCTCTCTCTCTCTCTCTCTCCTTTCCCTATTTCAATTAGTCCCCTCTACCCCATTTTCTCCCTTTCAATCTTTGCAGTATCCTTCTCTCTAGGGCACCTTCTTTTTGTTTCTGCCATGAGCCCTTTCTATTTCCTGGCTTCTGTAGTTATTCTAGATTATATACTAAAATCTAAGGGTTTGGAGCTATAAGAGAGAATGTGGTGTTTGTCTTTGTCTGTCTGCATTACCTAACTCAGTATATTTTCCAGTTCATGGACTTTTGAAGTTGGTTTCCTTATTTACTTCCTGATGAGCATTTTGAAGACTAGATAAACACCATATCAGGACTACATGTATAATGAATACTCAGTGCTTATTAAAAGAAACAGGGTTTGTGCCACAACACTACCTACATGTCCATAGACCCTCAGCAGGATTGCTTGGGCTAGTTGTGACGACACATGATGAACTGCCAGGTTTCTGAAGGGCCCTGCTCTTTTACCCAGGTTATTTCCTTTATAGTTATTGGACAAAGACCTGTGATTACTTGAGCATTTAGCTTCTGCTCTAAAAGGAAAAAAAAAAGCTCTGCATTGTTGATTTAAATATTTGAATAGAATAAAATTTCTGCAGGGCAACCTTCTATTCAGTGACATTGTTCCTTCTACTAATAGCCCTGGGAACCATGGGAAATATAGCCAGTCTCCCCACACACATTTACATCTTGAGCATTGTTATCAGAACTCTAAACCTTTCTATATTTCTGGACTCTGTGGATACTATGAATGTCAAGACTAAATTAAGCTAGATATACTGTAGCATGTTCCCAGCTCTCCTTTAGGTACTGAAACAAACAAGAAAATCAGAGGGGCAAAATAGACCTAATATATTTTAACCTTCTGGGTAAAAAGAAGATGTTGTCTTCACTGTAAACACTGGAAAAACCTCCAAAGGCTGGTCAACCTGTGTATTAGTGCTCCACAAAATCAGAAGGCCAAAAGATGAGCCAATGCTTTAAGGTCAAGAAATATTGTTATTTTTCCTATCAGCTGCAATTGTGACCCCAGGACATTCTCATCCTTGACACATGTTCTGACCCAAGGTTATATTTGGAATATGAACATCCATGTCATTAGGTTATGTGTGTTCTATTTAAACATCAATATCAACTTTGAAAGAACAGCAGAATCCTCAGTAGCCTGTACATTTTTGATAGTCTAATCTTCATTAAGGCAACAAAAGTATGACTTGCTATGGATGGTTGGGTATCTTATGGCTAACACTACTTATAATTTCAGATACTGGTAACCCTGTGCCCTGAAATTTGCATCATGAAAAAAATATTTTAGTCAAGTAATGGGATAACACCTTGTTTCTTCAGATTTGAAAATATTTAATATTTATACTAAAAACCCATCAGATGATCTGCTGCTGGGTATAATGAAGATGCTTTAGGCCACGAGTTCTCAGCATATAGTATCAATGTTGTGCAGGAAGGACTGGCAGTCCATCAGTCTACAGTTAAGAAAACTGGATATGGAAAAGGGAAACCATTCATTATCATTTAGCTAGCAAATTACAGAGCATGAAATTACACTGAAGAAGATAACGGGACAGCGCCTTCATAAAACAAAAAAAAATAACAAAGTCTCTATATTTAGTAGAAAATATACTAGACGAGAAGGAAGACACAGGAAATAGAATATTCTGGTCATATGTCCTGCAGATCACTGCTATTGCAGAATATCTGGTGTTATTGTCTATGATGGAGCAGTTGTAGGGGAGGTACCAGACACAACCACCCATAACTGGATGTCATCCGTGTTCTTCTCAAGAGTTACCGAAATCTATTTGTTTCTACTGTAATGCTATTTAAGTATAGCTGAAGCCCTGCATTCTTAATAGTTTGAGTCAGTTATCTGGGGACAAAAGAAATTTGGGCTTATACTCATTCTTTCCTTTCCGTATTCGACACTCACTGTGGTTGTTTGAATGAGAATGCCCCTCACCTCCACACCCACATGCAACAGGCTTATAATGCTTAAGTAATCATGAACTGTTGGAAGGATTAGGAGGCGTGTCCTTGTTGGGGTAGGTATTATTGTTGGAGGATATATGTTATTGGGAGTGGGCTTTAAGGTTTCAAAGCCCAAGCTAGGCCTGGTCTCTATCTCTCTCCCTGCCTGTTGCCTTTGTATCAGGATGCAGCTTCTTTGTATCAGGAGTATCTCCTTTGATACTCCTGGGTATTCCCCAACCCTGGCATAGCAAGTCTTTGGTGGGCTACATGCATCCTCTCCTTTTGAGACCAGACAAGGCAGCCCAGCTGGAAGAACCTATCTCATGGATAGAAAAGCAGTCTGGTTTTAAGCCCTCAGGACTTGCAGTTATTTTTACAGCAAAACCTAGCCTATCCTGAATGATTTGCTTTTACACAAAGTTTTCATGCCTACTTCAAAGCACTGGCATACCAAGCACAGTGGAATAGGATGAGGATGCCAGCAGGCAGGTAATAGGAAATACCCACATGTGTCTAAAAGGACTAGACATAGTATCCAAAGGGAAAGTCCAGGCTCAAGGTTGCTTAGGAGTCTCTGAAACAGAGGTGCTTGTAAGTAATTATTCTGAGTATCCCAGAAACCCTTGTTCTTCCCACATGCTCCTAGACATGAGTCTACATACATTCAGAACAAT
>NW_021621185.1:1059095-1065663 GCF_004785775.1 Grammomys surdaster | reverse complement strand
CTAGACATGAGTCTACATACATTCAGAACAATTTAGTCATTTTGACTGCTTTGGTAAAACCAAAGCCACTAGTCAGATCACAATATTTTAATTTCCTGACAGATACGATGAAAGTCAATAGATCATCCAAGGGCTTTCACTTCCATTCCCTTCCTCCTTCTAGCAATACTCAAAATGAGTGACACAGGGTGTTAGAAACTCAAACAGAAAGAAATTGGAGTCCATAACAGTGATGACTTAATCATGTTGCAAGTTATAGATTTAGTTCAGGTAACTTAGCATACTAAATCACAGTTTAATTCCAGAGTTTAATCTACAGAGCCCAGGCATGTACGATAGTGTATGGGATAAAGACAAGGAAAGATGGAAGGCTGAGGAAAAACCAAGAAAGCTTAAATGTAGGTGCCCTTGAAAGACTAATAGAAGTGACCTGGGTAATGCAAAGGACAATTCCTTAAGATATTACAGAGGCCTACAGCCCTGACCTTCAGGATGCCAAGAGCCCTTGTTTCAGGGGCCTGTTTCTTCCACTTGCTGGAATGAGAGGATCAAGTGCCCAGAAGGAACACACACAATAGCGAGCTCTTACAGCTGTGGAGGAGAGGAGAATGCCTGAGAGGGCTAGCAAAGCAGAGCTGCTCCTCAACGGCATGTGTCCTTGACTGTGAACAAAGCCTCAATAAGGAAGACAGAAGGTGAACGGAATCACTTGACGATTTTTCTTTTGTTCTAGGATCTGTTTGCCAGATAAAATAAACCATCATCTACTTCACACCGATCTGTATAAAATATTCAAAATAGCTTCTTCAAATAATTCACCTGGCCAAAGCAATGTCTGTGGGCCTGGTGGAAGACTTTATAAATAATTTTTTATTAAATTTCATTCAAAATGATATTAGGGTTTCAGTGATGGCAAGATTATAAGGTGAAGACTCTGGATTTTCTTGGGAAATAGTAATTCTGTTTTGCAGCAAACCTAGCCTATTCTGTTAGTCCCACCCAGTGAGAGTGCTGCTTGATCCTGTGTTCAGACCCTGGGATAGAAATGACCCTCATGTATGTGTCAGTTCTGAAGTTAAGAGTCAAAAAGATAGGCTACTTTACAAAGTCAAAGATTTACCAAGTTAAAACAGTATCTCTAACACTATGATCTTGGTGCCTAGATTCTGCAGATAGGTTTTTGTGAGATGTGTGTATGTGCTGCCTGTTTGTCTGAGACAATCTCACATAGTTCACGAAACCTGGAACTTGCTATGTATTTAAAACTGACCATGAACGACCTGTTTTGTTTGTCTAGATCTCCTATGTATGTTCTCCCCTCATACATGGCTGTTTTGTTTGTTTGCTGTTTTCTTGACTGCTGTTTGTTTTTAATTTTTTAAAACTTATCTGAGTAGGTAAAAAATAAAATATAGCCCTTCATAAACATAAAAACAACAACACAAAAACCTCCAACAAAGCAAAACAGGTCATAAATCAGAGAGCTAACATCATTTATTTGTTCTCCAAACTGGGGCAGAAAGTCAAACGTCATGCTATTAACAATTCCAACCAGATAAACTTGGTTTGTACTCCAAACTAGGAACTATGCTCATCCATGTTCTTTTTGTAACTATTATGGGCTAGAAAGTTGTTTAGGACTTAGATATCATCCCAGTAGAAAATGTTCATTCAATCTTAAAGCCTGGTTGTTGCTATGAATATTTTAGCACAGGAAAGGTTTTATGAGCCTTGAGCCCAGAGAATTTGGTTGAGAGACTCGCTGTGCAGATAGAGAAGGTTGAAGTCTTAGTCACAATTACTTGACTAGAAGTGACCCCATGGAAGAAGAGCACACAATAGTGACGTTTATCCACAGCAATTACAGAGCCCCTTTTCATATACTGCTTCTCAGAGACCAGGAGTATGGCAAACAAGCAAAGTTTGGTCTTTCCTCCAGTTTTTGGAAAACATCCTTTCCACAAGCTGTGAGGTCTATCCTCATGCAGTCTTTACAAACCACTAGTGATTAATACTCTACAATTTTCTACTGCTTTCTTCTGGAGGAAGGAGGAGACTCCACGATCCTTGTAGAGCAGAGGAGAATGGGTTACATATGTTCACTACTCAGTGCATGCAAAGAAATGAATATATGGAGTGTTAGTGTGTAGCAGCTAACTGGTTAGAAAGGGTTTCGAGCAAATTTTATCTCTTTCTTTGCCTTTAAGGATGTCTGTGGCTCAACGATGCCATTGCACATAGGTTCAGTGGTGCTTACTGTTGTTCAGTCTCAAGTAGCTTTCCATTCTCATACAACCCCAAGCACAGTGTTCACTTGATGAACACATACAAATGTTCTCAGCTCTGTAAATCCCAAGCATTTGAACTGTCTTAAACTATGAAGACAGATAAGAATGTTCATACAAAAGAATCTAGATCTTCACAAGATAACTTCTCTGCTAGAAATTATATGTGTGTAGGCCTCTGCTGCTTCTATGTACAAATGCTGTGCATGGGATGGAAGAAAAGTGTAATTGGTGTACAGGCTCTCAAGAGAAGAGCATCGTCAAAGGAAACATTGAAATAATTACTAAATATGTGTATAAAAAGAGGCATAGTAATAGTTACAGGGGAAAGAAAAGAGAAGAAACGGGAGAAAGAAATCAGTCTTAGATGATTATAAAATATATCTTATTTACCTGGGAGATTTAGGGTGTATTGGCTATGCCTTTAAAAACTGGTCTTAATTACCCCAGAGGCCAGAATTCTATATGAGATAAATATGTTTTTAGATAGTTTTCTAAAATATGTATAATTTACTCCAGGAAAGGAGGACTGTGTTCTCTGGAGCCAATCTACCCTCACAGGTAAATACGAATTTAAGTAGATTCCTAAGCAATGTATTATCTACAGCTGCTGATGGAGTGGAATACCTATGAAGAAGCTAGCAAGGTCCGTCAGTTAAGCATATAATAAAAATGTATTAAAAATGCATCATTTTCTCAGTGGACTATAATTGGCTATGCATAATAAAAAGTCTTATTTTCAAAATATATTCTGCATCCACAGAGTTTTAAATCTCAATAACCGTGTTATTTTTCAAACCAGAAAGCTAAGCAATATTAGTGACAGTGGCAGAGGAGCCACATGGTAGACGTTATTCTCCAGTTTACAACTCTTTTTGACATCTCTTTCCCTCCCAGTTTTTTTCAAAAGTAGATGTCACCTAAAGGTGAAACATTAAAAAAATGAAGGAGAAACAAAATGCAGCTTTTTGTCCTTGTCTGATTGATGCTTTCTGACATTCTATAAGTACAGTTATCATTAAAAATATTTTTCCATTTTTTGTATATATGTAGAATTTTTTCTATACCGAAACAATAAAAATGAGAAAGACACAGAAAATTGAAGACAGTAGTATCCTAATTACCTAGCTATGTCATTTATATTTGGTTTGGTTTGAATTCTCCCCTGTCCCACTGACTAAGAAACGTCCCAGTACACTATTCTCCAAGCTCGTTAATTCAATCTCACATCGACTATATGCTCTGGTCATATACAACTCTATATGAAGCCGGGTGTGATGACACATCCCTTTAATGTCAGCACTCAGAAGCAGGAGGCTCTCTGTGAGTTCTAAGCCAATAAGAACTACACAGTGGTGCATACACACACACACACATACATGTATGCATATATTCGTATGTATATGTAAAGAGAAATCAGAGACTTATTTCTCTATGGATGTAAATGGACTGAAAGTGAAAGGATAGAAAAGGATATTCCATGTAAATGAAAAAAAATAAATCAAGAATTGATGTGCCTTTTTGAGTAATTTTAACAGATGAAAATAAATTGTAAAAAGACATCCTACCTTTGAATTCCCAGATGAGTGTATTTAATTTGGAGCATCTATTGTGACCAGGAAGCTAGAAAGGGCCTATGGTAGAAATGAGGGGAAGCATTCTTCAGCACTAAGAGGATGGCTGAACACATGTGATTTGAAAGTAGAGGAGTCATACTGAGGATTAAAGATTTAGTGTGAATGTGAGTCAGGAAACAGCTAATGGCAGGATAGAAGGCAGGTTAACCGAAACTAAGAATGGATGCGGAAGCTTACTACTTGGTAAGCTTTGTTTTTTTTTTTTAAGTCTTAAAATAAAATTGAATGTAGGTGCTCTGCTTTTGTGGATCATTCTTGGGTTATTAAATGAATATCTCTGTGACAGGTGTGGTATGCATCCCTGAAAGTTATTGGTAAGCAAGAGTCACTTGGTTCTCCAAACACAAGCTATTGTTATTGGTCTCTGTCTATCATAAACTAGATGGCAAAAAGACTGGTATTGAAGACATATTTGCTTGGATCACATAGACAAAACAAATGAACCTGCCCTATAAACTTCTTTCCTGCTAGTTAGCTTCATAGTGGTAAAAAGGACACAGTCTACTGGAGGAGAAAAATCATCAGCTTACTTTCCCAGTGATGGACTTGGCATGGCACCATACCAACCTGCCAGGTAAGATACACATTCGATAGTGGCGTGGCTATTATGAGGATACGTAAGTGTTTACTGCTCAGATTTGATGTCTGTACCATATGAAGGAGTTCATGTCTGGTACTGTGAACTTGGTTGAAAGCCTATGGCTGGGGAATTATAGGTCCTAGGTAGGAAAATCTACTTTTGATGTTTTGATAACCAGACATGTGTCAAACAATCTTTTGCTTTTAATGTCAATGTATGAATGATGCCGTCATCCTTAGTTGGAGAAACTTCTTTTTGTAGTGGGCAGCAGTCAATGCAAGGGTGAATAGGTGGTTGCCGAATGTGCAGCCCTAAATGAGATATCTACACTAACTCATACAATGCTCAGAGAATGTCACTGAGGAGAGGCCATGCAAGAGCCAGAGGATGGGCAGGAGTACAGCAAATAATGTCTGACCTGATACTGCAGTTGCACTTACAAACTGAAACCAGCCATGAGTACCTGCACAAAACCTCCAGACCTCAATGAGATCAGTGCAATCAATTAGTTCACCAGGACATGGTCACATGAGGCTCCACCTCGAGCTGAGCAAGTATTGGCAAGTGATGGCTGCTGGGGGAGGGACTGCCAATTTTTTATGGCAATATGGCTACACAGCGCTAATTGCACTCAGTGAGTTAACTGGAAGGTAGCAGGACAGTTGGGGGGGCATGTACTAGGAAGAGTAGGAGGAATTGGAGGAGGGATTTGGAGGTGGATAATATCAACATATATTGTATAATAAGTGTGGAACTGTTAAAGAACATATACAAATATTTTTAAAGAGACAGGAATTTTATGACAATAACGGGATGAATTCATCAAGAATACATGAAATTAGATATATTTATGTACTCAATACCAAACCTCCCAAATGTATAAAGCAAGTATTATCTATAAAGGAGAAGATAGATACCAATGCAGGAATAGCCGAGGAACTAGGTGCTCACTCTCAATTATGAACAAAGTGTGCAGACCAAAAATCAACAAAGAGCTACTCTAACCCAGTAGACCCAGCAGACATGCATGGAACATTCCATCCTCTCTTGTTGCATTACACAGGTTCCATTGTACCTATCCTCTGTTGTTTCTGTGTGTTGAACTTAGGGGTTCGCTGTATGAACTGCACTGTCTTTGCTTACCACACCCTCCTGTTCTGTGTCACTAGCCCTATTGAGGCTGACACAACTGTTTCAAGATTTCTATGTTCTTCTTGTATGTTCATCATTTTTTTTGTTATTCTTTTAATTCTCCACCTTTCTCAAGAGCCCTCCACCCAAGCTTTGATGCTCACAGCAGGTGGCCATTCTTTCTTTCTCCTTGGTAGTGCTTCCTCAATACCTAGCATTCTCACAGTCACCCCTTATGTTCTTCCTCCTGTCTTCTCTCACTTCCTCTGAAACCTTCAATGTTACTACTTTCTCTTCCAGCTCTGTATTCTCCCTTCTCCACTGGTGTCTGCAAAAATTATATGAGCTCCCTATCTCCAATACAAGCCCCAGCTCCTTCCTTATGTTTCTTCCTCCCCCTTCTCTGATCCATTCAGAGTCAGACTGTTGTGCCTAACAGCTGCATCTGGTTTGCCATTCTGCTCTCAGTGTGCTAGGAAACAAGTCCTTACGCCCACAGACAATCTCAGTATGAGTGTTCACGACATTTTTATCTCAGGGCTCATCTTCCATGACCATGTTTAATTCTGGTGAAATATCTCAAAGCTCTTGATTTCTATACCAGGGAATCTTTCTAATTCTTCCTGTATCTGAAAGTTTCTCTTCCACAGTACATTCCATCATCCCCCCTTGATTCTATCATCCCCCTGATTCCATCACCCCCCTTGATTCCATCATCCCCCTTGATTCCATCATCTCTCCTTGGTTCCATCATCTCTCCTTGGTTCCTTCAAAGAGGCATTCTCCACACACCTGTCCTGGCTCTCTTCTCCACACACTTGTCTTGGCTCTCTTCACCACACACCTGTTCTGGATCTCTTCTCCACACACCTGTCCTGGCTCTATTCACCACACACCTGTCCTGGCTCTCTTCATCACACACCTGTCCTGGCTCT
>NW_021621185.1:1039120-1059085 GCF_004785775.1 Grammomys surdaster | reverse complement strand
TCCTGGATCTTTTCTCCACACACCTGTCCTGGCTCTCTTCATCACACTCCTGTCTTGGCTCTCTACTCCACACACCTGTCCCAGGCAATCTTTTCCACACACCTGTCCTAGGATCTCTTCTCCACAAACCTGTCCTGGCTCTCTTCACCACACACCTGTCCTGGATCTCTTCTCCACACACCTGTCCTGGCTCTATTCACCACACACCTGTCCCAGGTAATCTTTTCCACACACCTGTCCTAGGATCTCTTCTCCACACACCTTTCCTGGCTCTCTTCTCCACACACCTGTCCCAGGCCCTATTCTTCACTCACATGTACTGGGCTCTCTTCTTTTAGTCTCACCACCCTCTTCTCCAGTAACTTTCTTTTTAAAGGATATTTCTGAAATTTAAGTCCATGACTAAAACTCATTCTTTAAACTTCTGATTCCTATTTCTAACATTTACAAGCAAACTCAATTCGATGGCCTGGTGACATTTTGAACTCAACATATTAGAAACTGAAGTAATTTTCTTCACCTCTAAAACCTATCACTATTCATAACTGTTGTCTTGCTTAAGAACATGACCTAACATGGGCATTGGTGGGATAACATCACTTATGAAGTGGGATAGGAATGACTGTTAGAGAGAATCCAATGCTGCAGGTCTCACCTTCCAGCAGTTGTGGGTACAATTACACTTAGGAAAGGTATATATGTGTTAATAGAATAATATAAAAATAGTGACACAGTGAAGCTCATAAGCCACCATGCAACAAGGTAGTTGGAATTATCATAAGACAGAGAAGTCTGAGTCACTATTATTCAATCATTTATCAGATAATAAAATGTGCAATTTTTGTGTATGCATCATATATACTTCAGTACTTAGCTCTGACCACACAAATGTATAATGTTTGTGTGAAGATGATTCATATGAAACCCACAAAACTAGGCAGAAATTCTGATAAAATTATCAAATATCTACAGATAAGGGCTATCTCTAAAGTGTGTGTACCAAAAACTTTAATTGTACTAATTCCCCAAGAAAAGACATCAAGTTCTCAATACCATGTGGGCTTAAGATTCTTATTTTGTGATTATCTTTCATGTAGAAACTCAAACTCAATCCCACCAGATTCAGAAGTTAGCTTCCACTTGGAAATGCTACCTATACTTTTAAATATGTCAGTATTTAACCACTTAATGTAGGAGAAATTGAAGGCCAACAAAGAACATGCCTGCACTTAATTTCAAGTGACAGCTAATACAGTACATTAAAGGTTTAATACTATACACATGGTAGTTATATAAATAGTAGCATTAAAAGGGGTTACAACATCACTGAGACATTCTAGATCTAAAACACTTAAAAAGCACATTTGCTGTACAAAGTTGTCTGAAATTATTTTAATTGGTCTCAAGAAGGCTTCAGATTAAAGATGGGCTTTGGCTTTTTCTCATTATAAAGGGAAACACAAATGAATGCTTTTTTAGGCAGGCTAATATCATTCCCAGGGAAACTACCACATAACCTGTGCTACTTAAAAGCCATTAACTACCAGTGAATGTTATTTTCTCGTTTTATGTAAATTTTGTTTTCTTAAAGGTTTTAGTTCTAATAAATATAGCTGGTACAAAAAATATCTTTTTGCATTAATTACCAAGAAACTTTGGCAAAAGGATAGCAAAAAGTTAAAGACAGAATACTTTTAACTATTGAAGTTTTTTTTAACTGATATGAAAAATAATCCAGTTACATTCTCTAGCTCAGCTGCTTACAAATAACTTATCTTGAAAAGAAATCAAGTAAGTCTGTCAGCTATGAAAGTTTATTTTCCATGTGTTATTTAGAGATAAGACAGCCTATACTACTAGATTTCCAGAGACATTAATTGGGCATGAATTTTGATCTGATTTGGTATTACATGGTGCAAAAGCTGACACATTTTCTCTAATATACCCCATTAGAATGGAAAGGAACACCAAGTCTAAAACCTGAAGACCTTGATTTAGAAATGATTTGACTTTGAGGACAGCTAGATGTAGAAAGAGTTCTCACTTGCTCCAGTCCCCAAAGGCTGCGGCACGCAAGCCTACTGTCTAGGTGTTTACTCTGGTGGATGGTTAGTCAATACAGTCTTACATTATTGGATTGCCCTACCTGTATATTTGTTTATTATATTGCGTGCATGTTTCACATGTGGAAACAGAAAGAGTACAGATACTATATCCTCCTTCCCAAATCACCACTGATTATACTTGGCTGAGACATTAGAACCAATGTAGGCATTTATGCCTGTAGCATGCAAAATGTTTGTTTTAATATCAATATGATAGTGCCTCACTACAGCAAAGACATAGTAATTCCAGCAATCATTAAATGCCAGTACAAATAGTGCTCACTAGTAGTCAATGGCATTTAAAGAGGCCTTTGGAGAGCTGCACATCCCTCAGACAGCAAAATTTTCAGGGATATTGTAATCTTTTCAATCCTCTGTGTATTATTCTTGAACAAATTAGTAAAATGCCATATATAAGCTGATGTCAGTTTCAAATTATATTTTCCTTTTTAAAAAAAAATAAATTAAAATAATTACTATGCATATGGACAGAGGTCAGAAGACAACTAGATAAAATCAGTTTTCAACTTCTACCACATGGGTCTTAGGTATTGAACCTTGGTCATCAGGCTTGGTGACACATGCATTTCCCGGCAGAGCTAACTTGCCAGCCCCAAATTACTTTTTTTTTCTAAAAGTCAGAAGCTACTGTTTTTAAAAGAAGGATGATTCTACAATCTCTTCTTTGGCATTTTATTCTTGGGAAGCCAAGCCAGTTAGGTAAATCTTAGCTTACAGTACTGGACACTGGCAATCCTCCTTCTCTATCAGTAGAGGACAGTGATTGTTTAAGGTTTACACAGAAGACCTGTAAACAATCCTTTGTAAGTCATAACCCATAACTAGCAACTAACTTTGAGGGAGAGGTCAGCTAGAAGGAGGATATTTCCTTGGGATCCTACAGTCTAGATGATTCTTCAGTATTTCAGTAGAGAACAGGGGCCCAATAGTTCAGTCAATATTTAGCTGCTGCTTGTAAGCCCAAACCAAAACAGAAACATATGTGAGATGAGAAAACTTGATGCCTGCCCATTTATTTGAAGGTGCATTGTTTATATTTTGGAGATAGCCTAACTCCTTCTTGATAATAAGTCTCCAAGTAGGATATTGATTAGACTCTGATTGCTTGAAAATTATGGCTGATTTTATCTCCCAAAGATACTTATACAATTTCTCCCATCTCACAAGTTCTTACATAATATGACATTTATATCTGTTATCGAGAGATCAAATGGGACAACCTACCAGTGGCCATGTCTCCAAAGCATAAGACCTCTCCCTTTCCTCAGCAGCTGATACTCACAAGTAGGACCTGAGTGGCCTGCACCCCATCCATGCTGGAAGTTTTACTGGCTTAGCTTTGTGCATACCCAAGTGCACATGGGCAGTACTAACTGGACATAGGAGGTTATCAGTAACAATGAAAACAGTAGGACATGAAGAGTTATTTAACCTTATATATAACAAGTTTGCAGCTTTTGTTTGCTTTGACACAGGGTTTTAAGTCTGTAGCCCAGGCTGGCCCAGAACTCACTATGTGACCAAAGCTGGTCTCAATCTTGTCTCATTCTCATGTTCAGCCTTTTAAGTGCTTAATTACAGGTCCATGCCATTATGCCTGCCTGACTGTACGTCTTCATGGTGCACAGTAATGCTATGGAGCCTTTAGACATGCTGTATTGATGGGTTTGGATGCTTGGGTTTTGCATTATCTTGAACACTTTCCATTTATTTGATGAAGACATTCAAAATCCTTTCCTTACTTACTTTGACTAATACAGTGCTGTTAAGTATAAATTGCTCCAGCAACAGAATTTTTCATTCCTTGATAGGAAGATTAATGGGTACAAAGATCTTTTTTTAAAAGCATAAATTTAATACAAAAATCCCAACTTTACAATTATCTTTGAGGACAAATACTTGGCAGATAGTTTAAAAACTTCATAGATGGTGACCAAAGCTTCCAGAGTCTGAAATATACATTTATAGTGTCATATCCTGATCTTATTTTCTATTATACTATATAGACCTTAATCTTTTATGCTATACTTTTTAGCGCATTTGAGTGCATCTTTGAGACATAAACACTACTATGTGCTGACAATTATGAGAAGTTACTCTCTTTATTATTATTAACATTGTCTGTGATTTTACTGTGACATTTTTCTTAGTGTATAATTATAATAGTTTTGCTTAGATCACTTAGAAATGACTCCACAAGGGCTCATATTATGCCAGAAATCTAGTCCTCCTAGTCATGTGTTCTTCAATCACTAATTGTGGGTTAGATATATCACTTTTCAACTCTCTCTCTCTCCCTTTCTCTTTCCTCGTGCACCCATGTACACACACATTCACACAGACATAAGCACACACATGCACACACTCACAGTTCAATCTGTATCTAAAGTTGTATTTAAAAGTTTTGTAAAGTGAAAAGGTTGGTCTGTGTATTTACAAGGAAAAGTATTTAACTCCCTTTATGAGACTTTCCACTTTTTAAATTCCATGTTGTAAGGTTGGAGAAAGGGCTCAGTGGACAAACTGCTTGGCCTGCAAGCATGAACACCAGAGTGTGGAGTCCCAGAACTCTCATAAAAGTCAGATAGGTATGGTGACACCTTAATCCTAACACAGGTGATCACTGGATCAAGCTACCTAGCTGTAGTAGGACGAATCAGTAAGCCCCAGGGTCACAGGAACTCTAACACAGTAGGTAAAGTGGGGAGTGATTGAGGCAGATGACTACCATCAACTTTGGGAATCCACCTGTACACTAGCACACATTCATCTACTCCCACTCATTAGAACATGCATATCTGATTCATGCACCTCCCATGAATTCCATGTTCTTCAAACTGTAGTATGAAGTCATAGACAGACACACAGTTATATGACATGGGATGCTGGGGCTGCTACTTAGAGTAAGTTGCTGTAACAAAAAACCTCACAAGACGTAGAGACTTATGAAAGCAAGGTTATCTATTGCACACAACCCATCTCTCTACCACTTGTGCACCACCTTTCACCACCTGTCCACCACTTTCACATCACCTGTCCATCACCTTTCACCACCTGTTCATCACCTGTCCACAATCTGCATATCACCTTTACACAACCCATCTTTTACCTGTCCATCAGCCGTCTACCATCTGTCTACCACCTATCCATCAGGGCTGGCTTCTTGTTATCTTTATTCCCTGACTTGGGAAAAAGAGTAGCATCCATCTTGTGAGTTCCAGATTTACTGCAGAATGAAAAGAAAGATGGCAGGCTTAAGTGCGGCATGTGTCAGCCATAATAAGTTGTGCAGCCAAGCCTGACATCAGTGTGTGGGAATTTATAGCGAAATCTACCAGAGGTGCTACTGAATGTAGAAGTACACACGATACCACCACAACCACTCAGGTCTCTCTAATAGTTTCTAATAGTTTCTAGGAAAACACCCACTTACGCATGAGCATCTGTCATGCATCTTTTTTTACTCTGACTCTATCTTAAGTTGGGAAACTCTGAGAAAAATTCCAGAACCTTTAGAATTTCATATTTACTGGTTTGCAATTAATCATGGAGTTATGGACTATACAACTGGTAGTGCATCTTTTCTGCAACAGAATTCTAGACCACAAGAGCACAGCATTAATCAACTGGAGTAGCTTCAACTGCCTACTTTGAAAATTTATTAAATAGAAAATATCATTTCCTTCATATAAAAGCAAGTCATTGTTTTTTGAAGATAGATTTTGTTGTAGCACAGGGTAACCCACAGCATACTATGTAGCTGACTCCTGACTCCACCTCTGAAGGTCTGAGGTTAAAGACACATGCAACCATGCTGTTTTTTTATTTTAATTTTATTATTTGTGCTTGGTGCTGAAAAACAAACCTACAGTTTCCTACAAGCACTACCAACAGAGACACATCAACAGCACCAGGCAAGTTAGTCTTTAGAGACTGAGATTTGACCCAGCTTTGGATATGCCTGGAAAAAAAGACAAGCAATGAACTCTTTTTTGTGTAGCAGTGCTATCACCAAAGAAATCAATTGATATGTTACTGAAATTTTTTGGTGCCGCTGTTCATTTCCTGAAGTTGTGTCATCATCAAATACCCCCAATACTACTGAATCTTGCACTTTTCATTAATAGTTCCTTTTGAATGTTTCTATAGCAATAGATGTCTGTAAAGTATATAGATATTTGTATAGGTAATTCTTATGGGCAAGTGCTTACCATCAAGGGAGAACTCATACTTTGTAAACTCGTTTTAGAATTTGCAGAGTCAATGTCTTTAACGAGGTAGAGAATTTCTTTGCCAAACAAACTTTGAGGCAGAATAAAAACCTTGGCACCGTGGGCTCAGTTGGAGCATCTGTGATGCTTGGCAACACATCTGGTTCTATGCTTTGGTGAGGAGACATTCTTCTCATCTCAACATGCAGTGGTGTCAGCCGGTGTCAACGACTCTGCCAGCAGTCCCAAAAAATCGTGTCTCTTTCTCTGTACATTGTCAACCTCCTAAGAGCCAGGGCTGACATACTGCTATTTTAAGATTTTCCTTTTTTTGTCAAGAAATAGGAGTGGAAGACGAAGTTTGTTGCTGCAATAGCTAGCTTTCCTGAAGACTTGCTTTAAAGTATTGATTGCCCTTCAAATGAAAGTTCTGCTATTCTGAGACAAAAGAAATTCAACTATCACAGATTGGAAATAATTCCATTCATAGTTACTGCATGAGTATTCTTACCAAGTTTTCTAGGCAAAAACTTCCACTTTAATTCTTCTGACCTGCCTATCACTCTAGGACCAACAGGACCAGATAACCGAGCCAGTCTTTCAGGTCTTGTATCAGCAAACCTGAAGAAGAGTTAGCCTGGTTGCCAGCATGTTTACACATGGGAGTCCGAGAACTGGAATCTCTAGGTAACTCCTGGAACTCCATTTCTTCCTTCAGCGATTTAACCCCTCTAATTCTTTTATGAAACAATGAAACAGTAACAATGGTTTTGAGAAGGTGACAGCATTGAACACAGTATGAATTTCATAGAATTTTGGCAAATTTTAAGTCTAATTCTCTTGTACTAAGACCACTGAAGCTTCTGTTCTGTTTGTCATTATTTTCTTTTGTAAAATTAGCACTTCTAGAACTTTCTGACACAAACCTGAAAAGGCCATAGTTAAAGTGAATACTCATGGCAACAAAACAGAATGAGTATCAGTCTTTTGGTAGAAACTTGAACTGAATATAATTAGAATTTTACTTAAAAACTTGCATTTTCTTATGTATTTAAGAAACAGACATTAATGTTAAAAGGAAATTTGTGAGAATAAAAGATGGGGCATTATAAGGAAATGTATAGCTTCTATACAATAATATTTCCATGGTTTAAAATGATGTGAAATCTCTCTCTCTCTCTCTCTCTCTCTCTCTCTCTCTCTCTTTCTCTCTCTCTCTCTTAATAGAGAATAAGTCTATATCTTTTTTAATATTCTCAAAGGTCTTGTTACCTAAATGTGGGCATTGCCCACTGCCCCAGTGCTCTCTAGGATAAACTACTTTTAAAAAGTACCACTGTGGACTCCTGTGCCTCACACTCATGCCCATATAAGCAGCACTAACTGGACTATTAAGTTACAAAACAAAAACAAACAAACAAACCAGATGTGAAGTTTGGCGGGAGATGTATTGAAAGTACGGAGGGAACTAAAGGGGAAGAAATGAGGAGTGAGTATCTTGTACATGTGTGAAACTCTCAAAAATAAAGAAAAAATAAAAACCTACTTCTTTGCCAGTTTAATATGTAAGGTTCTAGGTAGGAGCCATACTCTACTGATGGAAAATAACTCATTGTTGTTCGGGAATCATTTTTTTCTGAAATAAAACTTAAGGCAACTTGGTTAAAAATGGTGTTTTAAAAATTCTTTCTCATTTCCATATTGAATCAAGAACTGAATAGTCTCATTGACCAAGTCAATAAAGAAAAGCTAGAAACTTACATTTACTGCTTTACAATATAGTGTTCTTACTGAAGTTGGGAAAACACAGTTGGAAGTAGCTGTAATAGCTACCATAATGAATTATCATAAAATTAGTAGCTGAAAACAAACTTATTGCCTTATATTTCTGTAGTTCAAAAGTCCAAAATGGGTCTCATGAGTCAAAAACCAAGCTGTGGGCAAGGCGCTGGGGGATGGTCCCTGAACTTCCTCACTGCAGCTTCTACAGACTGCCTACATTTTTTTGGCTTGTGATTCCCTTCTCACACTCAAAGGCAACCACAGTCAATATGTGTTTTATTGATTCAGTGCTCAGGTCTTGACCACTTATTTCCCGGGGGAAGCACTTGCTTTTCTACAGTTCTTTGTTGGCCCACAGAGTCTCCTCCTGCTGGCCCAGTATGCATGACAGCAGCATGCTGTTTGGGTGTAGATTCAGAGCCTGTATTTCCTGCCCCTGTAAACAGGCTTTCAAGTCTTCTCAGTGGCACTGAGAACAGAGACTGGGAGACAGCTTGACTTTAGAAGAGCTTGGATCCCATGCCACCTGCCACACAACTTGAGAACTCAACCCTCAAATGCTCTAGCTGTTCCAACCACAGCTTTCTTCTTGCTGTCAAGGCCTGTACCCCCGAGCTTGGCCACAGCTGCACAAGTAGCTGCCACCTGCCATTGCTCTGATGACTTCTTCCACTTTTAAGGGCCTTTGTGATTATATGGAGTCTACTCAAATCCTAAGGATAGATAATCTCACTCCTTTAAGGTAAAGTGATTGGCAGACTTCTTGTCTGTTACAATCATTCCCTTAATGCTGTGTGGTACTCACATCCATACTTTTCAGGGATTTGGCAGGAAGAACATGTTTTGTCTTGTTTCACCTACCCTCACATATCCAAGTACTCCATCCCTCCTCCCCCAACAACCTCTCCTAGCTCTGCTAGGGCAGTGGGAAGAGCTAGCCATGCAGCATCAAGATGTGAGATCTCAAACTAAAGGGCTGCAAGTTGCAACAACATATCCCTCACTATTCGATGTAAGTGCTGAAAGAGGGAATCTGAGCTGATCTGTAACTGTACCTTTAATCCTGTCTCTTCCCTGAGAAAGGTTGTAAAGCAAAGTGAGGATGCCCGGGAGAAAACAGCCTGCTCGTTAGTCTTGGCTGCGCTGTTTACTTCCTGTGTTGCTTGGGCCTCACACTTATGTTCGGCTGAGTCCGTTTCCTCAGTTCAGCTTTAACTGTTTCATATTGCTGGAGTTCAGGCCTGGGGCCTTTTGCACACTAGGCAAGTACTCTATCAGAACTATAGTGCAAGCTCTCAGTATTATGATTGGGAAACAAGGAGATCGAACTAGATTATTTCTTAGTTACCCTTGAGGTTTAATGTCACTATGGTTCTAGATGAGATTGAAACCCTTGAGGATTTGAGGTCATCAGCCCAGTGGGGTTATAATCCCCAAGGTCCCCCCAAACTCCAAAGAAGCCTTCCCTACATTTTGATATATATATTTTTTGCTTCCCCAGAACAAGAGGAGAAGAAAAAGTGGGCTTTCTCCCACGAGAAGTTCTCTGCCTGCCCAGTGAACCCTTACTACAAGCTGAAGTTGATAACTTTTACTATAGACCATGGGCAGGTCTACTCAGCTGCCAGAATCCGAATTCTAAGACTGAAGCCATGGTTCTCATCTTCTTTTCTTTTCTTTTTTTTTTTAAAGATTTATTTATTTATTATATATGAATACACTGTAGCTGTCTTCAGAAGAGGGCATCACATCTCATTACAGATGGTTGTGAGCCACCATGTGGTTGCTGGGATTTGAACTCAGGACCTCTGGAAGTGCAGTCAGTGCTCTTAACCACTGAGCCATCTCTCCAGCCCTCATCTTCTTTTCTATATATCAAGTTTAACCCCCTCCTCCTTGTTTAGGGATAGTAATGGCTAACGAGTATGATGAAATACTTATTGCCACAATTAAGCCATATTTCATGATAATCTTCTTTAAGAACAGGAAGTTATCTTTGGTGGGCTTGATATAAATATGTGAGTCCTTAAGTGGGTCAGAAGTGTGGGGACCTGAGGGAGAGTCTCACTGATGCATTTAAAGATAGCTGGCTAGTAGGAGCAGAAAGAAAATCAAAGCATGGATTCCAGTTGTACAGCTGTAAGGGACTGATTCTACTGACAGGCTGAATCATCCTTTGAAGTGGATTCTTTCCTAAATCCTGCAGATGATAATGCCATCTGACTGGTTCCTAGGAGTCTGACTGTGAGAATCCAGTTGACTATGCCTGTAATTCTATATACAACAGCACTGCAACCACACATTGTCTTATACCTTAAAGTTTGTGTTACTTTGTTATATAGAAATGGAAAATGAATAAAGGATTACAATTCTATCCCAGTTGAATGTGATTTAGGATTTCTTAAAAGAGAATTTCCTGTCCCCTCTCATTCTGCCTTTCTCCGCAGCCTCTATTGGCTTCCTCGCCATGAAGTTATTTCACTGAATGTAACTGGAAAATGCAATTTTGTCAGATTAAAATCTCCTCTCATATCATTTAGAATTATCTCTTTCTTTCCTCCCTCACTGCTGGTTTAAGATGCAGAGATATATGAATCTTGGGCACAGTGTACACATGTTTGGGTTGGAGAATCAAACCAGAAGATATAGATTTCAAGAATTAAAGCACATGCTGAAGTGACTCAAATATGTTTCGTTCATTGCATCTAGCTATCTGGAAACAAGGAGCCATGACAAAACAGCTAAAGAAAAGGGAGAAACTGTGTAGGCATAAATGCCTGAACACTTTCATATCTTTTATCAATAAACATTACTAGAATGTAATGCATTTGAATTCGTGTTTTTCCTGTGGGTACCCAGCAGTCTGACTTCTGCTTACCGATACCACGGCTGGATCTTATTACAGTGTAGGGCACACTGTGGGAAGCATGCTGAAACTTTTTAAAGTACAAAAGATGATTGCCCTTGGTTAATTAGATGTCTGGATTATGCAGATTGGCCACTAAATGACTGTATATGATGCGGTGTGAACACTATTATATGGTTGTTGATAGTAACACCTAGGAAATATAGTTAAACCTGATTTTGCTTATTGTCTATTAGAGAAAGGAATTGGTGTTAGATTAAAAAAACATACCAGACTGGAACTTTGCAGTTGAGAGTTGAAAGAATGCTCTATGGAAAAAGCATGTCGCATGGTCAATTCAGAAAATAATGTTGTCTCCAGTATAACTCAATTCTGCTCCAATACCATGCAGCTAAGTGAAAATATTGGAAGGTAGTGACTCACATGCCAGGCTCACAATTTAAAACTGATATTTTCTGCATTTGTGAAAACCAAGGAACTGGATTAAGAGAGTGGCCATTTAAATATAAATTTGAGCCAATGTAGACAATGAACTTTATAATGAAGAGTTAGTCTGTGGCTATAACTCTCCACTGAATAAAGAACTTTTTAATAAAAAGCTAGTACAACAAAAACTTAAAAATCATAATTTGGAAAAGCTTCAAAATTTGGTTATGCAGGTGAACTACAGTTGAGCTTTTACCAGTTTTTATCAATGTCTTTCCGGCTACTAAAGCCAACACTAAAGAAAAACTATTGCAAAGCTATTATGTCAAGTAATTACACAATACTTCACGTAATATATCTTTATCGGTTTCAACTTCTTGGAGATATATCTTTTCTATGTATGTAATTATGCTGAGGGAAAACACTACATGCTCAAATGAAATAAAGGACTTCAGTGTATGACTACAGGATCTTGTCAGGTAGCCAGCGACTTGCCCTTTCATTGTGAGTGACTAATGTCAATGCTGTTCTAAAGAAAGACACTTGTCATAATCACCCAACAATTCGCTAAGTGAAAGCACGTGCACAGGCTTAGGCAAAGCCTGCCAGGGTCTCTGCTGAATGGGAAGCAGGTGCTCACACTGTGTGCCACACAATACCCCATTTACCCTCAAGTCCAAAGGTTACACGACTAATAGCTGCCTTGCGGTCATCAGGAAAAGCAAGACACTGGCCTGGCAGAACATCTGGGACATATTTTACATACTTGCAACATATGCTTCAGGTTCAATTAAAGTGAGGCTTTGGCACATGTATTAATTTCTTTACTTTTATCCTATAAGAGGACTCACTGACCTGACCTCACTATTATGCCATATGAGGAAACAATGAACTAATGAGAGCTACAGGCCAGTACCTGTTTGCATGGTGAAAAAACACACTTGTCTCATGAAATTCCATTACGCATGACTCGACACACAAGCTTTAAGTGAAGGAACCAATGAAAATTTTAGAATAGGCATTGACTTTTCTTCCATTCAGAGACATTGATAGTTAACTCACAATGTGTACTGCTGTGAGATCCAAGCCGAGGGACAGAAGCTGGCGAACGATGCTTGCAGGATCTGTCCTACTTTTCTCATAACAAAGGCTTCACATTTCAAGATGCCTTGTCTAAGAGAACTTAGATGTCTACTTCACACAACTACAAGTGAGATTTTAGGTTCTTTTCAGTTTAAGACACGATGGTCACACTTTCAATTTCTCACGGTTAAAAAAAAAAAAGCGGGGAGAAAGACCTCATCCTCACACACCATTCAAATAAAGGGTGGGGCTATGAACAACAGCCAGCTCATAATGAAAACATACTACTTGTCCATATCAGTTACAGACAAATTCAGTTGAATTCACACAGTAACTGAAGCCCTCACTTTCAGTCTACTTTGGTAACTAGATCTGAAACTATGTGAGAACTAGGGTGTCAATTGCAGACAGTCAACCTCTAGTTCACTGTACATACAGAGCCTGAGAGTTGGTACTTCCATCCAGATGTGGTCAATCGTCTGTGTTTTGGTAAGCTGGTTAACTAGGGATGTCTATTGTTGACTACACCTAAGATCTCCTCTATTAAAAAATGAACAAGAAAAGGGAGAGACATACAACATTAACAAACTGTCTAAAAATACATGGGGTTGGCTTTCAGCAGGGAGATACAAAAGGAGTAGACTTCACTGGGGTTTGTATTTATTAGTATTTCTAGGGAAATGCCTGCTGCTAGGATGGATCTTTATGGTGGCTTTAATAATAAAGCAGCAACAAGGAAGGGAGAATGGCCATAAATGGATGGCAGCTCAGTCTTTATCAGCAGAGAAGTGATGATTCAGAGCTGGCATGTTGAGTTAGAGTACAGGCTCTCCACAGCTATACAACTGACCTTAACAATAAATCAGGCCAGTTATTGCCAGGGGTGTTTGTTCATGTTATTTAACTTTAAAACAAAGCGTGTTTGTGGTGTGTCTGTGTGTGTCTGTGTGTGTGTGTGTGTTTACAGACAAGAGATTTTGCTAGCTTCATTTTGATCATGATGTTGATGACTGAATGTTGTACAGGAGAAAAATTTCACATAAAGGCTCTATCAATGTGAAAGCATTTACAGCAGCATGAACATGAAGCCGGGTGTAAGTATGTGCGTTTCCTTCTCCTGCAAGCATCAAATATTAGTCAGGAAACAACAATCATTCATGAGGTGAAGTATTCAGTATGACTTTTCACTTTTGACACTTGCAATGCTTGCTTCTAACACAAATTCCTATCCCAGAATAAAAACTATACATCTTTTATGGAATCAAAGGTCAAGGGCATAAACTAAGATGCACCGTTTTCTTCCTTCAAAAACATAATTTCTTTATGTGGTCAGTTTGGGGCAGAGATCAAAATCTGGTTTTGTATACCAAATAATGTTTAAGTAATTCATTTTTCTTCCCTGACTCCTGGTCTCATCTTAAGATATATTAAGTTTTAGATCTACAAATACCCAGAGATCACAGGGTCAGAGAGTTCCTATCCAGCTTGCTGGAGAGAGCTGTTCTCCTAAACTTAGCCACTGTTGTGGTGGTACAAGGTTATGCTAATTCCTCCCTTTCCCCAAGCAACCACCAACCTAAACAACCTAGAAATAAGCTGCTGTTTACTGTGCTCCCCATCCCTAAGCCAAATAGCAAATAAAATTCAAGTCTCTCCAAAGGACTCTCATGATGAGGAGGCATGGACCATTACAGATCTAGGCAGGACAGTGAGCCCAGGGCTGTTTAAATGTCCACCCAAGCATAACACACATGTTCTTTTGATAAGCAATTCTTAAAAAACTATAGATGACAACAACCATGTCCAACTCATGCAGGCTACTACTTTTTCACACTTGCCTCCTTCCCCCAAAGCATAGACTGATTTGTAACATTCAAGATAGGACACATTTTTGCCCTTCAAAAACAGTTGTCACTGCCGTGATCTTCACAATAGCTATCAAGTTCCAGACAAGTTGATTTTTTTTTCTTAGCAGAAAAATATCTGACCCAGCTCTGGACAAAAGCAGAGAGGATTTATAGCCATTTCTTCATCTTTGCTGCATGCAGTGGCATTGTTAGGATGATAAACAGCACTGTCCAATTTTCTGGACTCAAAACACTTCAACTCCTTTTTTAACTGTCTGTGAAAACAGTGTCATGTCTGCAACTCCCACCCTCAGGTACCCAGCACTGGGAAAGATAATTACCTTGTCATCTCTGTCATCTTCTTCCTCTTCGTCCTCCAGCATGTCCTCCACTACCTGCAAATAGAAACACACGTTATTTTTCTGCTCTTAGACGAGAGGATTTTGTTCTGTCATTTTGAACCCTTTGAAACACATGCTCTGAGGGAGAAGCTTCATCTAGAGAGGAAGAGTATGCAAGTGCTCAGCCTGTAACAGATTAAAGCCATGGAAGAGGAACTGGGTGAGGAGATACCTACTCTCGTGGAAGGTTTGGTGCCAACGGATCTGAAGTGTGCAGAAGGTGAACTCGTATGCATCTGCAGGTTGCTCTAAGTTATAAAATTTCCTTTCTAGCTCTTCTGCTGCTTGTTTCAATCAGGCATTTTAACACGAAGCAGGTTAACTAAGAATGAAACAGCACTTCTATTTCTAACTTACTTTTTTGCCCAACTATAAGATACAAATTTATTTCTATTAATTGATTCACACTGGTGGTCTGTGGCCTAAAACTAACAATGAATGTCTTTAATGGTCCCAATTTTAATTCTGATGTATAAGATCAACTTGAGTGATTGGCTCTGAGTCCTACTTTTCGATTTTGTGGGTTATCTGAAATAGCCTTTTTAATTCTTTGTGATTTTTATACAAGGTTCATGAATATATATTACAATTATAAATATATTATATAATTAAATATGAATAATAAATATAGCTTACATTGGTAAATATACATACTTTTCAATTTTATTTTTATTTTATTTAATTGCCTGGTGTTTAGCCTATATTTGCCACTTGCATATCTGATGCCCTTGGAGGCCAGAAGAGAGTTTCAGATTCCCTGGAATTGGAGTTACAGATGATTATAAACTGCCATGTGGCTGCTGGGGACCAAATCTGGGTCCTTGGAAGAGCAGCCAGTGCTCTTGACCTCTAAGCCATTTCTCTAACCCCAGTATGCACACTTTTGAATGGGAAAGTTATTTTGGATTTGACAAACACTTTTTATTTTCTTTGCTCAATATATAATTACAGACTTCATAAGGCAGATGGTCTTCAGAGGGTTTGAAAACTTTAAGGTTACACAATAATTTCTAGTTCTGCCTGGGTTACAGAGAGAGCCTCTGCCTTAACAAACTTAGCAAACTCGAATTTCACATTTCAAATAAATATTTTACTCACAATAACATGCACATGTGTGTGTGCCCTCTGTAGAAACTAAAAATATAAAACCATGAGGTATTTTTCAGGTAGGCCTCAGAGAACTATAATTATGTAGAATGTACATTCTTCATCAATTCTAATTCTTATGATGCTTTTAAAAATAGAGTCTGAATATCTCAAAATAGAACTAGTTGAAAAACAGTTATCAAGTACTTTGAAGCTTCTCTCATCAAGCTTTTGATGATGGCAGCACCAAGTCCTTCTTTTGTGTGACTCTTTCATACAAACAGAAATAGATTCTGAGTGAAAATGCCAATAATCCAGACTATGTTGGAGAACTGTGTGAATGAGACACTGTGTTATTCCCAGGTACATTTATCAAGTCTTCTAAAAGCCTTCTGGGACTTTAATGAATAATCCAAACACCAATTTCCTGTTCTCATGGACCAGTATATAATTAAAGACATCTGAAATCACAAAATTGTTCCTCATTTATTGTCACACTTCATATCTCTTGTTAAAAAGTAGGACTTGAGGCTTTCTTCTCAAACACTGTGTACCTTAGGAGGGTCCCAGAAGTATGATGTGCTGCTTGTCATATCTGTTGAAAATGTCTGTCTTTGGGCAATATGCAACCAATCCAGCCTTCAAAAGGAATCTGTGCTTGTGATATTCTTTAACTATATTCAAACAACTCCTAAGTATTTGTCATAAACGTCTGGCCCAAGGTGTATAGTATAGGTAATGTGTGAATTAAAAGATGAGGAAGCACACAAAGATTCCATCAATATTCACATGAACCCTGTAGGACTAAAGGAGGGGCTATCAGATAAGTCTTCATGAGGCCTTTAAGTTTTCATCAGTTTAAAGCATTCACATTATACATATGGACACAACAGTGACAATTGTGGTGACGTATGATAGGATGTTCAAACTGATTATTTGTGATACAGGTTAGGTTTCATCAAAAGAAGTCACTGATCCTCATGAGAATTTTGTAAAAGATGACTTTATACCACAAATAAAGAAACAAAGTTATCTTATACAAATTTAGGTTTAAATAAAGGACTTTTTCCTTTCTTTCTGTTTTGCTAAAGTTGGCCTTGAAGAGTCATATAAAATATAAAATGAAAATAAACTCAAACAATGTTTGAGCTAGTAATGAATAAAATGTATTGTAGGGTTGGGATTGGTTGCTTAGTGTGTATAATCCGGTATTCAGTAGTCAGCAACAGATACAAACTGTGTCCTGTGTCTCATCTCTACGACACTCGCCATCCTGCCTCACTCCCGGAAGGCAAATGTGACAGATTATGTTTTACATATTGCAAGCTACATAGCAGTTGCTCAAGAAATATTTCTGGTCAGATAAATAGATAAATTCATCATCTGGCTGTCATATCCATTGGCTTGTTTTTGTTTTTTCTAGTGTCTGTCACCTCTCCTGCTTCAGCCTCTCAAGTACTGGAATTACAGTGTAGCATCCACCCTTTATTTCACACAGCTGACCCAGCTCTCATGAAAGATTTATGTCTAACCAGTGTTGTAAATGAATTAAGGCAAATGATAGAAACGCTTTGAAAGAGTTGCTTAAAGAAGCACCCATCTGCATCTAACTGTAAGGATCCAGGGATCCTCACTGTCAAATTAACTCCTACAATGTCTAAATATGATTAAACTCTAAAACAAACCACTTGACTAATTTATACATTTTACAAATGATATTATATTCAAGTGTGACTTGAGGAGGTCTACAGAATTGGGCCCTTCTTTTGTGAAGCCCAAACTGTTATTACCCTGCCCGAGTGAGTAATTGGCTACATGCAATTACTCTACAAATGTGCAGCCAGATCCCCCCAACACAACCGTTTGCTTCTACATTTGGCAAAAGAGTGTCGTGTTGAGAGAGGCCTTTGTGCTGTATACTATCGAGGGCTTCCTTCCTCTGTTGCCTTTGATTGTCACATCACAGACATGTACACATGAGGATTGATAACACATTTGATGGCTTCCTACTGCTTTCTATATATCACTCCAGAATGAACCCCACCAGTATATGCTCAGGTGAAGCTTAAAATGCTTTGGAAACTAATGTTGAAAAGAACCCCATCCCACAGGGCTGGTTAGGATCCAGTGAGATCACACAATTCCTGTACCAAAATAAGTTCTCAAAAATGTTAGCTAATAATGAAAGCAAAATGTCAATATTTCTTTAACATTAACTTTGAAAATTAAATTATACCCCCTTTTCCCTGTATTCTGATTGATATAAAATTCTGTTTGGTGTTTTCACTGACCCTAAGAAACACATGTCGGGTATACGATGAGTGAAGATGAAGAATCTAAACTGAGGCAACGGTGGACTTCATGACTGATTAATGACTCAGTGAAACGAACAGACAGCTCTGAGTGTACATGCAGCTTATAAGCAGGGCTGTGCGATCAGACACTCCACCTAACATAAGGGGCACAGAAACAGCAAGTGGAGCTAAAAAATCTAAACTGTGTACCACTAAAGTGCATTTAACTATGATGTAAAACTATAGCTTTCCTAGAGACCTCAAACAGCACCTGCTATTTCAGTGGAGTGCTGGAGTATTAATGCTTAACTAAGGAAGAAAAATAGAAAACAAAAATCCTTGCCTCAAATGCCAGCTCTGTGCTCTTCAAAGAAACACAAGTAAGTGCTATATAGTTCATTGTTTAAGTGTTTAAAGTTAAATAGTGCAAAATTTGTTAGCAATAATTTTTTATTGGGTGTTTCATTTACATTTCATATTTTATCCCCTTACCCCATTACCCCCCTCCCCTGCCCAGGAAGCCCCTATCCCATCACCCCTCCTCCTGCTTCTCTGAGGATGTGCCGCTACATACCACCCACTCCCACCTCCCCAACCTCAGATTCCCATCCAATGGGGCGTCCAGCCTTCATGAGACCAAGGATCTCTTCTCCCACCTATGTCTGACAGGGCCATCCTCCCTTACATATACAGCTGGAGCCATGGATCCTTCCCTAAGTGCTCCCAGGCTGGTGGTTTAGACCCTGGGAGCTCTGGTTGGATGGCATTGTTGCTCTCCTCATGGGGCTGCAAACCCTTTCAACTCCTTCAGTCTTCATTTTCACTCCTCCATTGAGAACCCCATGATCAGTTCAATGGTTAGCTGTGAGCATCTGCCTCTGAATATGTCAGACTCTTGCAGAGTTCTAAGGAGACATCTATATCAGGCTCTTGTCAGCTTGCACTTCATGACTTCCACTTCAGCATCTACCTCTGGTGACTGCACATGGGATGGATACCCAGGTGGAATGGTCTTCAGATGGCCCCTCCTTCAGTTTCTGTCCCTCACTTTGTCTCCATATTTGCTCCCTTGAGTATTTTGTTGCTCCTTTTAAGAAGGACCGAAGCACCCCACTTGGTCTTCCTTCTTCATGAGCTTCATGTGGTCTGTGAGTTGAATCTTGGGTATTTCAAGATTCTGGGCTAATATCTAATAATCAGTGAGTGAATACCATGTGTGTTCTTTTGTGATTGGCTTACCTCACTCAGGATGATAATTTCTAGTTCCATCCATTTACATAAAAATTTCTCAAATTCGTTGTTTTTAATAGCTGAGGAATATGCCATTGTGTAAATGTACCACATTTTTTGTATCTATTCCTCAGCTGAAGGACATCTGGGCTCTTTCCAGCTTCTGGCTATTATAAATAAGGCTGCTATGAACATAGTGGTGCATATGTCCTTGTTATATGTTAGAGCATCTTCTGGGTATATGCCCAGGAGTGGTATAGCTGGATCCTCAGGTAAAGCTATGTCCAATTTTCTGAGGATCCACCAGACTGATTTCCAAAGTGGTTGCACCATCTTGCAGTCCCACCAACAATGGAGGAGTGTTCCTCTTTCTCCACACCCTCGCCAGCATCTACTATCACCTGAGTTTTTAATCTTAGCCATTCTGACTGGTGTGAGATGGAATCTCAGGGTTGTTTTGATTGTCAGCAATAATTTAATTACTAAATACACACACAAACACACACACACACAGGTAGGGCTGGGGGAAGAGAAGGAAGAAGGGTGGGAGGGTGGGAGTAGGGAAGGAGAGAGAGAGAGAGAGAGAGAGAGAGAGAGAGAGAGAGAGAGAGAG
>NW_021621185.1:1018240-1039110 GCF_004785775.1 Grammomys surdaster | reverse complement strand
GAGAGAGAGAGAGAGAGAGAGAGAGAGAGAGAGAGAGAGAGAGAGAGAGAGAGAGAAAGAAAGATCGATCTCCTTTAGTGGAAAAAGGAATGTTAGAAAAGATACATTTAATAAGTTGGATTTTGCTCTTTTTTCTTAAATGGGATTCTCTAAGATAGACTCTAGAATTCTTTTTTTTCCAATCATGCATTCTGATACCTTGCTTGAAAGCAAGTACTATTAATCAAACAAAGGAAGGGCACTAGGGAAATCAGAAAGATGTAATGCAAGCAGTCAAAAGTGACATGACCTTCTGTAATGTCGCTCGTCACAAACTTAGAAGCCACACACTGGAGGGAAAGTGATGCCCGCTACTGTTCCTTGAATGTAATACTAATAAAGATGACATTTTACAAACACACCTAGGCAGCCTCACACACAGTGTGCCAGCTAAATTAAAGTCAAAGAACAAGTAGATACCATTATTTTTAAAAAGCATAGTATTTCTTCTTTCATACCCATTATTTGCTGAATGTTTGCCATTAACATATAAAGTATAGTATGTGGCTATACATTTGTAAAAAAAAAATCTCTTTTCAAAAGGGAACCAAGTTGTAGCTATAGAATCCCTATCTTAGTTAGTTGAAAGGGTATTCTTTAGAGTTTGTGCTTTCCCTTGTAACACACTGCATAGGACATTCTATAAATTGTAAGAAAACAAAATTTCATCTGGCTGAACTGTTAAGGATCCTGGTAACACGAATAAAAGTGCACGTAGAGAAAGGCTAGAAAGCAGTGGATTTGGTAACTCCATTATTAAAATCACCATGGGCTAGTAGTTGCTAGTATTGCATTGTAATACCAACTTAGGGTGTATGCATGCAACTAAGGCAACGAAAGGACATTTAAAGGTCCTTAAAAATTATGAAACAAGAAAAATTTATGATTTTTCTTAGGAATACTGTCTTTACCTTATTTGAAACCCTTAGACAAAGCAAAAGAAACTGGCTTATATTAACCTTATTGGCGTTAGACACATGGAGCCCTAAATTGCTCCCAAAGTGCAGGAAACAGTTTCTTGTGTGTTTAATGCTTCCTTAAAGACAATTTTTGAATCAAATGTGTGGTTTGCTAGATTCAGAAACATAGTTATACATGTCAAATGTTTTGATTCTAACAGTATAAGTATATGTATATATGTAATCATATAATATATAAGTATACTTATATATATATAATCATATTTAAAGAAATCACTGTGGCCACATGCACAATAGCAATGTTAAATATTAAAATAAGAGTATTGCCAGGAGTGTTGAATTTCATTCCATATTTGAAATGCCTCATGGGTACAGACACTTGTCTTTGAAAACATCCAGAGCATGTGCCCATTTCTAGTGCAGAGAGTGACACGCTAGGAGAGAGCAGAATGTTTCACCATGCCTAGATTCTGTTTGGATCAAACAAATGCCTACATCCAGCCAAGCATGCACTTCTCTGACAATGAACTAATCACAGATAAGTCCAATAGGAAATTATGGGATGCCTAGGGATTGAGAAAATGCATATAACCACTCAAATGATTTTGAACTTGGGAGCCCCAGAGCTCTGGCTGAAGATTTCTGTCGTCAGTATAGATCAGTATAGACGTACCTGGGCAGACTTTCTTCCACTGTTAGACTTGTTCCCTCCAAACCTTCTGAGAAGTAACATTTACAGAACGAATATAACAAGTAAACTACATATATAATTTATTACTTGTTTGTAAAATAATAAGATTCACAAGCATGTCTTGAGTACCTTGTACTCCAAATACTTCCCAAAGCACATGGATGTATGATGGCCTCCATTTTGAATCATGCTATTATGAATTTGACCTTGAAGTATTTCAGCTACAGTAGTTATCAAGATAACTGGGGTATTAGATGCACTAATAATTGCTGTGATAGGTTGTAGTGAAGCTGAGTGTATTGTAATATAAAAGAAGGCAGACTAGAAAGAAAAGCATTAGCACTCATTGCTAAAAGACTTCCTGATTTTTAACAGAGACTCAAAGACAATTATTTCATGGAGAATGCATTTCCGTAGCTCCTTTTGGGAAGTGCCATGTTGTAATTTAGTCTAGGTCTTAATAGGAAGATGGCTTTAATGTGCCTATCAGAGGCTGTTGATTCATGCCACTGATTATGTGCAGCCTGCACTCTGCATCATCAATAGCATCCTTATTTCCAGTATAATATGCTTTGCTGGAAGACACAAGGACAGTAAATTTACCTGACTGTCCAAAAGGATGTAACCTTTCATTTTCTTAAGTGTCACTTTAACTTAATGTGCAGAGAAACCTTTCCACTGAGAAATGCTAAACAATAACTAATACAAATTCTGTATTCAACATAAACACCTTAAATGAATTTCTTTTCATATTTCCTTCTTGAATTCTTGTATGTTCATTCTTATACAGAGCATTATGAGAATTCTAGTGTTTATTTGAACTATGTCTCCATCTAAAGGACTCAAAATGTATTGTAGGTTTTGTTTGCCAAAAACAAAAACAAAAAACAAAAAATAAAACCCTCAAATAAACAAAAACCAAAACATTGCTGTCATTAGAGTATTGTGTGTTAATTCAGGATTGTGAGCAGGATCCAGGGTTACCATTAATCTGTTTACCATTAACACTATTTAAAATTATATTTTCTTTGAAGTATTATTATTTGCCAAACTATAATAATGTATAAAAAGGCCAAATATTTTGAATTGTTTAATGTGGTTTTCAAGTATAATTAAAAGTAGAGTCATTGTAAATCTGCTTTAAAACACAATATTTTTAAACTAAAATACTTTGTTCATAAGTAATAAAGAGTCCCTATAAAAGAGTCGTTTAATATATATATCCACCACAGTGCAATAAAACCTTGCATTTCACACATTTGCATTTCTAGTGAAATCTGGTGCCATTTGTAAAATGATGTCCCTTATACAAGGAAGGAAGAAGGAAAATAGCAAGTGACTCTGAGTAGGACACAGCCTCAAGCCAGCATCATGGATGTGGACAACAGAACAGTAGTGACGAGGGAGTAAGAGACACTGATCAGGGAGCAGTCAACTGCTGTGAGCAGCATGAGATGCTGTGCTGTGATTACACAATAGGCTGAACATCAGCAGCAATAATGCACTGCATAGTTCCAAGGGCATGAAAGATCTTCAGTGTTTCACCATCATTAAACAACAAATGTTTAAAGAGACAGGCAATTGTAAAGTAGGCAGATTTACACATGTATCAAAACCATACTTGTAATTCTACCAATAAATAGTTCATACTCTTATTAAAATAAAAAATAATAAAATGAAGAAAATTTGTATGGTGGTCTTGATTTATTTGCCTTGAACTTGCTGCCATGCTGGTTTCTATCCCATCTCATGAAGGAAATATCTCTTGGAGCTGCAGCTCCATGAGGCTTTTTTTCATCATCACACCATGGTTTTAGTTTTCTGTGTCCTGACTGAATAGGCATTCACTTCACTTACTGTAAACACTGGAGAGTAGCTAAAATGAATGTGCTATCTCAAAGGCTATGAAGCATTTTTAATACAATATTTATTCCTCTTATGATATATAAAATGAAATGTTAATATCTGCTTTGCTTTTATATAGGAGAAAGTTTTAAATGTCTGTGTATACAGATTAGCTGTGCATACCTGATTATGTGTTTCTTTATGTTCTGTGTGTAAAGTCTATGAAAACATAACTAAATAAAAAACAGATATAAATTTTCAAAAGTCTATCAATATTAAGAATATATAAACTAGAAATTACTAAATTTTAAAACAAATATTATAATATATGATAAATAATAAATATAGTATTAACAAAAAAATCCAAAGTTTTCCTCCACAACCACACCACTTTAACAAGAATGAGAAAATCTGAAACTTTTGGATTTGAAAACAACCTTAGTAATTTTTATGCTTCATGCAAGCTCCTCTGTGTTATTTAACAACTCTGCAATGGAGAAGAAAGGGTTGTATGATGCCTGCTACATGTGTGCCTGACACCTGCACAGGCTGTCCCTTGCTCTAACTCCGTCAGACATGCTCGAGAACAGCGCTAAAGCGACACCAGGCCATTTCTATTTTAAGCAAATGCATACTTTCATGCACAGTAGCACAGATAAATACTACACATTTGAAGCATTTGGTCTTTATAAAGAAAACATTTGCAAATAAAGCATTTCTCTTAGGGCTTAATATTGCCGACCTTTTGAATCTACTGAACTCTTGGGAGAGTGTGGATTTTAAGCAATATGCTGAGTCATGGGTAGAGCCTGTGGAATGGGTTGTGGGTTCCAGGGAAGGATTCAGATATTGAGTTTTTCTTTTTTATGATTTTCACTTACAATGTTCTGAAAACTGAGAACACTGTGTTAGAATATTCAACTTTAAAAGTGAAGTATATTGGTGTGAAAATGGTAGTCCTAAGTCTTCAGTCCTTAGCTTACATATTTCTCTATAAGCAATGATAAAATATTTTATATCTTTGTGTGTGTGTGTGCGTGTGTGTGAAGAGAATCATCTTCCCAAAAGAAAGCTCTAGTTTGAATCGGAAAGACTATGGTCTGTGAATGACAAAATTCAGTATAAAAGCCGGAGTGTAAAGCATGCTGCTACCTGCTAATACTCATGTGCTTCCTGCAGGCGTAGATCTTGCTCCCTGGCCTTGTGAGCCTGTATGCTGCAGTCAACCTCTCTGCTTTATGTAGTGTACTATGTGATTGTTAAATTAGTGCACAATTCATTTATAATATTTATGGTACCAACATTTAGTTAAATAACCTTTATGTAAGATTTATGTTGATTTTTTATTTCTCATTTAATGGCAAATTATGAAGAGCATGTTTCATAAAGATAATTCTCAATTTAAATTCATCAGTCCATTAAATATTAAAATTATGTTTCTGATGCAATCGAGAACAAATTTGTCCAGCTTCAGTGATTATTTGTACTCATAAAAATTAGGCTTGATTAATAAAATTTAAATGCTTGATTAAGTTGACATTTTCATGTTCCATTCTGATTTATTAAAATTGTCCCTGTCTCCAGGCATGGTGTGGTACCTTTTCCATTCTCCTACCCGACACATCCTGTGTGAGGTTGTTTAGGAAAGGGGATTTTAGCGGACCTATTGGTGGTTTCAGAGATGTCCCATGTCAGCTGTGGTGCTGTCTGCCTTTGTGTGCGCCGTGCCGATGGACAGAGCAATAATGAGGAGACAGTTCTTTCTGATGTAACTAGAAAAGTAGCATACATTTATAGCACTCTAGGAAAATCTATTTCTAAGAACATTTAATCTGCTGGAGCTTTTCTCTGCTCAAATTTCATCATATGTTCTAATTTTTATCATTTGATGCTTTTTATTGATATTGATATATACTTTTTTATCTTTGAAGCACCCCCCCCCCACACACACACACACCAGGCTGATTGCCTGGCTACACAGGAGGTCTTACATTGCCTACACATTTGAAACTACAATTTCTGTAATGACTCCGTGAAAAAGACAATTTTTTTAGAAAGTCTTTTTATACATCTTGGCTGACCTGAAATTCATGAAGTACTACAAGGTGGCCTTAAACTTAAGATAGTTCTGGGAGTACAGGTATGTACTTCCATGCCCTGTGAAAACCATCCTTTTTAATTGAACTTAGACGTTAACATTTCAAGAGAGTTGCTGGCTCCTGTGGCATCTAAACCACATTTGATACAATGGTACTCTGTGACATGCAAGGTAAGGTGACTAGTGCAAGGTAAGGTGACTAGTGGACATTTACTGAGCCTTGACACATTGTGTCAGCTCATAAACCTCTGGAAGAGCAACAATGTAGCTATTGTCGTTATTGTCCTGGCAGAAAAATTAAGGTGTAGAGCAATTTTGAATAAATTTGTTTAACTAAGAAGTAGAGAGTTTGGAATTTAATTCCTGGATTTGTTGTTTGTTTGTTTGGCCATTGATAATATAAACAACACATTATTTGGGAAAGGTGTATAATAAACTGTCTTTTCATAAAAGCAACAGTAGCAGAAGACTCAACTATTTTTATAGTGATGATATGTAATTATTATTTTCCTTTTTTTACACAATTAAATATATTCAGTAACAATTGATTGATAATGTCCTCAAAAGTGCAATTTCAGTTTGGCTACTATCATACTATTCATGTTCCATATATGAGAAGGTAGAAAATCTTACAAGTTGTATGTTATAGACAAATTTACCTCACACAACACTTAACAAATTCAAGATTCAAGGCAATTATTGTCCTAGTAATATTGTTGATTCATAAGCATCATCTATAAGCTGATAGACATACCATTTGTTGTTCACCTTTGTTTTTGTAATGAAGGTGTTCTTGGCACCTTCTTGAATCAGAGGCAATAAGCACATGGCTCGGTCGCTAAGGCATTCACTGTATAAGCGTGAAGGCCTGAATTTAGACTCCCCAGCGTGTAAAAGCTGAGTGATATGGAACACATCTGTATTTCCAGTGCTTGAGGATGGGGATAGAGAACAGAGACAAATAGATCCCTGAAGCTCATTGGCTAGCCAGCCTCATTGAATCTATGAGCTTCAAGTTCTATGAGAGAGCATGTCTGAAAAAAATAAAGGCAGAGAGCAACCTATGTGAGCTTGTGGTCTTCACACACATATGTACATAACCACCCACATGCACATGTACACATTGCATACACCACACTCAACCTGATACACAACATACCAAAAAAGTGCCAATCCAGATACATGAACTCTTCCACTAAGACCATCCAACTTTTTTGCTGTTGTTTTTTCTTATTTATTTATTTATTTATTTATTTATTTATTTATTTATTCACTTTACATCCCTATCCTGGTGGGTATGCTTAGTCCTGTAGTGACTTGATATGCCAGGGTTGGGTGATACCTGGGGTGGGGGACTTCCCCCTTCGCAGAGGAGAGAGGGAGGGAGGACGGGAGAGGAGCTTTGGGAGTTTTGGGATGGGGAACTGGGAGGAAAGGATATTGGGAGGTAAAGTGAATAAATAAATGAGAAAAACTAGAAAATAGAATGTGTTCAGAGAAAGATAGAACTGATTATTAGTTATATTAGAGAAGACTTGTTGATCAAGAGTACGTAGGAAGAGGGGACAAAAAGCCAAGATAGAATCTGAGTCCTTAAGGGTTTGTAAAGAAGTTAGGACAAGAGGCATTGTTGTAATCTGCAAGTTAATGAGAATTAGAACTGTATGATAAAGTCATCGCAAAGGAGTGGATAATAGTGAAATCACCCACAGTGGTGTTACCCTGCAACCCAACTCTACTAATCTCTGGGAGCAGTTCATTTCTGTTTACTTTTTGTGTACATTGTAACATACTTTACAGAATTGTGAGCACATAGTTCATCCTGTTTCGCAGCATGCTTATGTCACTACTTGGGTTATACTAGATCAGTTGTTTATAGACAATGTTCTTAAAGCAGCTTACGTGAATAAAGGTATAAGTCCTAATGGTTCAGACAAAATTTTTAATTTATTCACTTTACATTCTGATCGTAGCTCCCCTCCCCACTCACGAGACCCTTCCTGCACACTTCCCTCTCCTTTCCCCTCCAAAAAGGAGGGGGTCCCTCCTGGGGAACCAACCCACCCTGGCACCTCAAGTCACTGCAGAACTACATAGGTACATTGTCTCCCACTGAGGTCAGACAAGGCAGCCCGGTTAGGGAAGCAGGCTCCAAAGGCAGGTGTTGTTCTTTTCATTAACTTATTTATTTGCTTTACATTGTGATCATGGGTCTCACTTCTTCCTATCCTCCCAATCCCTCTTTCCCATCCCCCTCCTCCCCTTCTCTTCTAAGAGCACCTACTACAGTTGTAGTAAGGAGTAGAGTGTAACCCCAGGCCAGGAGTGAGCACGTGGTCTCCATCTCACCTCCTTTATCGCAATACAATTTGGTGACTAGGAAAAGGGTGAGGCAAAAATCATCCAGAAACAATGAGAAAGGCTGATGGGCCTAGGTGATCCATCCTGAGAGCTGAGAAATGAGTCAGTATCCTTTGTTTTTTTTCCCTGGCACCTCATTCCTCAATTCAAGAAGACAAAGGTAGGAAAACAGGCCTTTTGAAGTACAGGTATTTTGTTTGTTTGTTTGCTTGTTCGTTTTTTAAATAAACTTACATGAGAAAAAAACAACAAGAAGTGAGACACTGAAGAACCACAGAAATACTGTGTTCTTTCTGCCCGAGAGGGTCTGAGTGTCTCTGGAGACCTGACACTTCAGTTGCTGTCTAGGGCTCCAGCCCTTTATGGCAGTAATGCCTTCAGCTGTCCTTCAGTCAACACACTTTGGAGGAGCCAGAGCTGGCTTTCAGGGAAGAACATGTTCTCTAAGAAGAGTAAGTGCCTCTGCCTTATTACATTGACAGGAACCGGAGAAGGTGGGAACGGTTCAAGCAGGTGGGAGGGGCTAAAATATCACACCAACTACATCTTTTTCAGACAACTCCTACTAACTTTAAACTCTTAAATCTCTTCAGAATCTGATAGATTTAACGCAAGAACCGTGCTTCCCAGCAAGGAGATCTTTAGAAAATTGCCTTTTAAAAATAGAAGTATTTCCTTAACATCTTTTTCTGAATGAATGTACATGTCACGTACAGATAACACTCATCTCTCAGCATTCTGCAGTGTTATCTTTCCAATTTTAAGTTCAGCTGCAGTTGAAGAATAGAGTAAAAGAACTATAAGTGGAAGATATATTAAAGGTAAATATGGAGTCAGTGAGTGAAGAGGACGGACTGCTCAGGAGCGGGAACCACGAGCAACTGGGGAGACCTCCAGCCTCGGTGTCTTCACATAGGCAGGGCACACATGCTCATTCTGCCTCACCTGAAATATTCAAGTGTTTTACTTAGTTGGTTGCTCACCCAGTATATCACAAACTGTCTCAGGAGAGAGACACAATATGGTCATCTTTGACCGTTAATGCCTGAATATTTTTTTAAAAAATTTTGTACATTTATACAGTTTTTGACTGAGAAAGATAAAGTATTTGTTTATATATCAAACATTTTTATTTTGAGGTTTTCTATGTATTTCAGATTAACACAGAACTCACAGCCATCTACCTCAGCCTCCTGAGTGCTGGAATTACAGATATGTACCACAATGTCTGGGGTCATGAGCTTTTTTTTTTAATCTAAAGCAACTATTGTGATGTTCTGTCTGAGAGGTCTTCCTGTGTGATAGGAACCATCACAGAGTGGCTAGAGAGAAAGTGACCCAATCACTGCAATTGGTGAGACGTTTCTTTTTCTCATTGTGTTGTTTTCTAATTTGGTCTTGAGGTCTCTAAGAGTAGCCACAAGCCACCAAAGGTACTCACTAGAAGATCTCTCCTGGGGGGAAAACATGTAGATACACACATGATCAGGGTACATGTAAGGCTCAGATGTGTCAGCAGATGGACACATTGATAGGGTGAGATAAAATTCATAAAACAGAAGAAATTTCTACCTAAGGTTTCAGGGACACTCAGAGCCACGACAACTTTTTATTTGTAGCCTGCTTTGTATGTCTCTTCCACACAGAGCATCTCACCAAAGTAACCTGCTCTGCTGAAGTCATCTTGTTTTGCCTGTTTCCTCACCTACCAAAGGAGGAAGCACCATTCATCTTCCTGCCTTCCTTTGTTTCTTTAAAGGATATTGGGGGGCAGGAGGGGCTGCTGCACATTCCAGGGCACATATGTAAAGGTCAAGGGACAAGCTCTGGTGTTGGACCTTGACTTCTAGCCTGTTTGAGGCAGGGTTTCTTTACTTGTCACTGGGTACATCCAGCTTTCTCTCCTGCTAGCTTCTGGGCTTCTCTAGTCCCATGGCCCATCTCACTGTGAGAGCACTGCAGTCACAGGTGCTCCCATGGGATCTTATATCAATTCTGAGGACTCAAAGCCTGGGACACATGGCTGCACAGTGATTCTTCACCCCCTGGGCCACCTCTTTAGCCATTCTTTCTGCCTCCCTATCTATGTCATGGAGACCTAGGAGTTGCAAAAGCAACAGAAGAGAAGCCTGAAGCTCTGGCTTAGACAAATCCTTCTCATGATGATCCAAGTCATCCTCCATGACATTAGGGAGCCACCAACATAGTACAGTTGTCACAATTAGATTTTCATTTCAGGTGATATCCTTCCTCCTGGTCTTCAAGTTAAAAAAACAAAAAAAAACAAAAAACAAACAAACAAAAAAACAACCATGGCCCAATTTGGATACAGTTGCCAGATAATAGGGCATTCTGAAAAATTTGAATTTTATTACAAGCTTTATTGTTGCCTGAAATTCTGAGTTGATCAGTCATCTGTGATTTTTAAAGACATATTTATTTATGTGTATGTGTGTATGCCTATGTGAGTTTATGTGCACCATGTGCATGCAGGAGCATGAGGAGGCCAGGAATGGGTGTCAGCTTCCATGGAATTGAAGTAAACAATGCTTGTGACTGAACCCTGGTCTCCTGCATAAATAGTAAGTATAAATCCTTTGGTCTTCAGGGCTGGAATGTGAGGCAAATCTGCCCAAGAGAAGGTCTAGTCATCTTCTGAGAAAGTGAAGTGATAATATGGTGATGGTGGTAGCCAGAGAGGGTAGCTGGAATGAGTGGAAAGCATGTGGTCATATTCAATTCCTGATGCAGTGAGCTACAGTACTGCTCCACACAGTTGGCAGATGTCTCTGAAGGTGGTGGGGGAGGTACTTTTCCATGGCATCTAATTAGCTGTTACTTTCAACCTCCTTATGCTCTGGATTACTTTAGGAACTAAAGGTCTGATCATTTCATGGTTCTCCTCAGATTTTTGCAAGCTGCTAACCTTCTGAAAAAGTTGAGAAAATTGTGGTTGAAATAAGCACAAAAGAAGAAAAGAGTGATCATCCATTTTTAGATGTGTTTAGAGCCTGCATGACTCAGAGCTGCTTCTGTTAAGAGCACTGAATATGTGGTCTTTTTTGGTACTGTGATGCAAACACAGAAGACTTATGGTCTAAGTTAGTTTCAGTGAGTGATGAAAGTCTATTGAAGTAGAATAAGTAGAATTTAATATAAAAACAGGCCCTCTTCTCCCTCAGCTTGGCTTTGGGCAGCCACTTTATATCCTCTTTGCTCGCTTAGTCCATATATTCATGTGTTCCACAAAGGGCTGCTTTTCTAAACAGGAGCACTGGCAGAAAACATAAGAAACGTGTTCATCTGGCAGGGATTCAGGACAGACCAAACGTTTCTGTGATGACCGTTCCGAATTTCCAAACAATATGACATCAGGTCTTTCCTTACAAGTTTTGTTTCTAGAGGTAAGTATTCCCGCTTTAAGTGGATCTGAAACAAATTCAGTACTATTCTAGAAGGGAGAAGAAGAATCTAATGTTTTGCCATTGGGAGGAACTAACTGAACATTCCAGTATTTACTAGAGTTTTAACAAGGCAGACTTTGTCTCAATTTATGCACAGTCATTCCATGAGTCAGAGTGATCTCATTGATCTACCCCACTCTTCGGGCTTTTTCACGCCACCGTTGATTAGCAACCGAGACTGCTGTGTAGGAGGCATATCATGACAGTGCAGATGAGTATTCTTTTAAAGAGTGATTTAAAAATCCTGCTGGAAGCCTGTCCATATGCCAACAAATCTCAAGACTTTATTCACAACCGTGGAGGAGGGTACACAGCTTTCACTTAGTCTCCCCTTGCTCACCTGAGTGACTAGAGAGCTACACCTCAGGCCGCAAACACATTCAAAATTAATGGTAGCATCTGGACTGGAGCAGATGTCTGGTATCAGCTCTTGAGAAGTCAAAGAGAAATCTTGAGAAATGTGAGAGCAATCTGAGGCATCAGGGGTTCTGCTAAATGTCCTGGATACCTAAAGAGGTCCCCCGGAGGAAGATTTGCCCAAGTATGCACTACAAAAACAGCCAAGGCTTCAAAAAATGTCTGCCTTGGTTTTACAACACACTGACTCTGGAGTTCATTGTTTATCTTGCCTTTCTATTTCCTTACTTATAAATTAGTAATAAAAGCATTGAGAACAATTCATTTGATATAATCATCATAGAGAATGAAATGAAGTCTCCAAAAGGCTCACCAAGATACCTGATGCATAAAATTTGCTTAATAAATATCTGCTCCACTTCTCTGAATTAACAGTGAGCTGTGGGGTGGGAGTCAATGAATGTTCTCTATCAATGTGTATTCTTTGAGGTGGAGTTAGTATTACTGTCTTTGTTAGAACTCATGAGAGAAACTTGCCCCAGGGAAAAGTGGGATGTACCAAAATTCAGCCTGAAAAGGAAGCATAACTGTGGTTAAGAACACAAATGCTATGTGCCTTTGGGTAAGGTATTTAACTATCTCCCTGTGGGTAAAGTAGAAATAATGATACCCACACAGTGTGTCATCGACAATTGATTCCAGGATCTACTCATTTTCCTTTGTTCTCTGGGGCCTGGTTCCTTTTCCTAAGGAGGGTTCATGTGGCCATGCTTATTACACAGAACTATTTCCCCTTAATTGTTACAGATGAAGCATAAGGATGAAAGATTCAGGAAAACCCAACCCAATCGGCTTGTTCTCTAGAGAGATGACTCAGGAAGACAGCATCTATGAAGGCTTCACATGGCATTTGGGGTGCACTGAGAGCTCAGTAATTTTAAAATTCCAAATAAAGAGTATTGTCTGGTGTCTTCAATTGATGACATTTTTTGTCTGTAGTGCCAGTAGTTGGGATATGTGGTACCAGGCCAATAGGCAGTATGGGAAGAATTTTCCTGAGCTTTTGGAGTGACAGCTCAAAGCAAGAAAAGGATGACAGTTCTATCTTTATATCCTTTCATGCCAGGGACATTTCTGAATGAAGTATGTATTAAACCAGCTTCTCTGGAAAAGCTGAACAACTCTACTGGAAATTTTCACTTCATGGTCCCAGACTATGTGAATTCAGACCCAAGTTTGCTTATTTTTAACAACCCTGACTGGGAAATAACACAGACAAGATGGCATTTTTAACACACCTCTTCTAATGAGCTCCCTCTGAGGCTGCAGATCCACCCTCACAAATGGCTATCTGCTCTGCCAGCCCTTAATCGACTTTGCTTATTAAACATAGCTAAATGTACTAGACAAGGTCAGACCCCCTTTCTTGTTTAAGCACTAGTTGGGAAAACAGGTGGGGGCTTGGTTTTGGCTGAGGCTTAACAAATAATAAACACACGAGGAAGCCCTTACCTGTTGGATATCAATCTCAGCTATCAGTCAGCATGTTGTAGGGGAAGCTATTACCCATCTATGTACTTCATATGTTTTGAAATTATTATTTACCTTTGTCTCTTTCTGACATTGATCTAAAAGTCATTTTTAACTTATTTGTCTTTTAGTCTTCATCCTAATTAAAATTTTTAAGATATCTTCTTTATGGCAGAATCTCTCTCTCTCTCTCTCTCTCTCTCTCTCTCTCTCTCTCTCTCTCCCTCTCACCCTTCCCTCCTTCCCTCCCTCCTCCCCTCCCTCTCTCCCTCCTCTCCTCCCTCTCTCCCTCCTTCCCTCCAGAAAGTTTCTGGGTTTAAAGTCAGTCAATAGTATAACTAATTCACCCCAGAGGTCCTATGTATTTTTCCCATGTGCTGAAAGTTTTAGCAAGGTTTTTTTATATAGCAGTAAGAACTCAGGGCGCCTTCTGCCCTGATTTTACAAGAACTCTGAAAAATTGGCTTTAAAAACAAAAGAGGGGGAACGGTACCCCCTCAGAAGGAGTCCCCCTGAAATACTCTCCATCATGCCTTGTTCACTTTTCTCTCTCTAAAGCTAAAAGCTCATGGCAAATCTCTTGCTGACCATGTTGGTGACCTCGGGCACCACCAAGACCAACAAAACTTTGCCACAGATATGGGGAAGGACCCTCACACCCATAAAGGGAATGCCCCAGTCCCAGTTCCCTTATGGAGCCGAGGACTGATATGCCTGCCCAATACCACAGAAGGCACAGCTAACCGGCTACCACAAATATTAATGAAAAAAATAGATACCCTCACAAAGCCAGGCCCAATCATAGATACGATGAATAACAATTTACATCCAGGGAAGAGAAATCTCCCTGAGAATCCCCTTCTTTTTTCTTTCCAGGTAAAATTGAATCACCCGTGATGCCTGCTATTAGAAGTTCTAACCCAGATGGACCAGAAGCCAGGAGCCTCGTCCTTACCCTCACCCCCTACCTTTTCCCACCTGCACAAGGTCCCCTGAAGCTGGGCAACTGCAAGATCCTGCTTGGCAACTGCAGATAGACTCAAAGCAGTGTACCATATCATCTGAAGAATAGCAGGGAGACCATAACTCAAGCAGTGTACCATATCTTCTGAAGAATAGCAGGTTGCAGTCCTCCTCGCCCCCACGAATAACCAGGACCCGCCGGTCGGGTCAAGTGGCACCCAGATGTGGGGCTCGAGGCACGGACCCATCCGGACAGACCCTCATTGAGAGGATGTGCGCACGACATCAAGATTGAGCAAGACAGAGATCATCGCCCGTGACCTGTCGTCCACGGAACCAGGTTGATGCTGCCATCAAGAAGGCAGTTGAAGTTCATTACCATCAGCTGAAAATTGCAGAGGATCCAGAAGTGACTCCGCAGGAGACTGACACAGCTGTCAGCTCCCCTGCCTCCCCCTACGGTCGACCCCTAGACTTCCACGCCCTCCAGAAGGGTTCCTGGTATGCCTGGCTTTGCCCTCATTTCTCTCGATAGAGAGCTTGGCCTCTTGATCACCACAACAAAAATTGGCTTTTTCCTAAACCAAGGCCACCCTTGATATGGCCTCTAACATTGGGGAGCCTTCCTTTATGACAATATTACACCCCAAACTGACAAATGGTTGGTAACTTGAACATTTACAAGAGACTAGGATGGCTGTGAGTTAGCCCAATGACGGGATTATTGTAGGTCCACTTCCCAGGGGCCCACCCAATGCAGCCGAAAAGGAGTGTGTGGTGCTGGGAGTGGGTGCAGCCTACGTGGCCTAAGACAGGGCTCTCACCCTCCTTTCACCCACATCGGAGTCCCTTGACGTTGCCCATCGTCGACAGCCTAAAGCCTTCGACCATCGATGTGACTCGTCTCACATCAGTGTTTTGGGGTTGTGAACTTGTCTAAGACCCCCCATAATTAGACATCCAAATTCAAATCTCACATAGTTGGGATTGAACATAAGACGCCTTCTCTAACTAAACAGAGAAGGGGGAGATGCCAGAAGCCAGGACCCTCGCCCTTACCCTTACCCCCTACCTTTCCCCACCTGCACAATGTCCTCTGAAGCTTGGCAACTGCAAGATCCTGCTTAGCAACTGCAGATAGACTCAAAGCAAAGTACCATGTCTTCTTAAGAATAGCAGGGAGACCATAACTCAAGCAGTGTACCATATCTTCTGAAGAACAGCAGGTAGATCATAATTCAAGGCAGTGTACCATATAGACCATGACATGTTTCAAGGCACAGGCCAAGAAGATTTTGTACTTTTCCACCACCTGGACCCTCTTACCCCCTCCCCTTGTAAAACATGCTATAAAAAAGCATTTCATGTTCAAAAAAAAAAAAGAGTAGAATGTGTTCTCAACTACATAATCATCTATACAGACACCATAATCTAGAATTTATCCACAAAACACTGAAAGTGAAATTCTGGATAGGCAACCAAACATAGAGGATAGTAGAAAGAAGAGTGGCTTCAGAATGCAGCCTCTAAATCATACCTGTTTTATAAACTGCATCAGAATCTGGATTGGAATTTGTTCTATGTACAATAAATGGCCTTGGAAATATTTGAATCAAATAAATAAAATGGAATTATTACATTTAAAAAAAAAAAAAAAAGAACTCAGGGCGCCATTCTTCCCAAACCACATGGAAGAGTAGGTCACAGCATGGCAAGGCCTACAAGCCCTTGTCCTTCACACACACACACACACACACACACACACACACACAAGCACACAATCTGTATAATCCAGGTCTTCTTCCAAGAGGAGAAAGAAGTCAAAAATACACAGCTGGGTATGCCAGAAAATACATAATTAGACAAATTAGATTTAAAAGTTATGTAAGGTCTCAACTGAGCCAGTGAATGAGAAGCTGAAAGATACTTTGTGATTGCCCCCTTATTCCTTGTGAAGAATAGAACACGTTGATATATGTGTTCTGGGCAAATAAAAGGCAATTACTAGGTGTTATAGAGTGTAGCTGATGTTTCAAATGGGTTATGACACAGAATGTCTGACAGTAGGCTGTGCTGGTGAATAAGATGTTGTCCAGGGCTACAAGAGAGAAACTGTAAGAATAAATGTGCTTGAGAGGGAGATCTTGAAAGTTCCCTTTTAGAGTTGTATCTTGTAAAAGACAAAGGGCAGTTTAAAAGTACATTATGCAATTTAAATTTATCTATTATATAATTGTTCTATAGACTTATAAAAGTTTTAGATAATTTTTAGTACCAAATACAAATTACATATTACAGTTTTCCCTCTAGCAGTAGACTTCTTCACACAAGGCAAGTATGTTCAAAAAAAAAATGAAGTCTAGAGTTTAAGAATTTCACAAAGAAGACACAGAGTCGGTCTGCTCCTGTCCTGTTGAGAAACTGAATCCTGAGTCATCCAGGAGCCACTGCACTCAGAGCAGCTGGTAAGAACTCCATCTCACTCCCTAAGGCCCAGAGATACATCTGGGAGCCAGGGACATTCAGGGCACAGCAGCTACACAAACCCCGCCCCTCTGGAATTCCACTTCCCTTCCGCCCTTGCCTGGTCCTTTGGGCTGGAGGAGACACAGAGTTGGTCTGCTTCTGTCCTGTGGAGAAACTGAATCCTGAGTCATCGAGGACCCACTGCACTCAGAGCAGAAGGATTTCCAGATCCAAGAGGTGGCCTGAGTCCCAGGAGTTCTTCCACCCAGGAGATTAGGAGCATAAGACCACAGAGACCTCTGGACTCTGAGGAGCTCTGCAATAAGCAAGATAACTGGAAATACAGACTCCAGTTTTACACAGTGAGGGCAGGTACCACTAGAGTTAACCAGATGGCGAAAGGCAAGCCCAAGAACATAAGCAACGGAAACCAAAGTTTCTTGGCATCATCACTGCCCAGTTCTCCCAATATAGCAAGCCCTGAACACCCCATCACACCTGAAAAGCAGGATTCAGAATTAAAATCACTTCTCATGATGATGATAGAGGATTATAAGAAGGAATTAAGTAACTCCCTTAAAGAAATACAGGAGAGTACAAGTAAACAGATAGAAGCCCTTAAAGAGGAATCACAGAAATCCCTTAAAGAAATGGAAGAAAACACAAAGAAGGAATTAAACAAAAACATTCAGGATCTGAAACTAGAAATAGAAACAATAAAGAAAGTTCAAAGGGAGACAACCATGGAGATAGAAAACCTAAGAAAGAGATCAGGAGTCACAGATGCAAGCATCACCAACCGAATACAAGAGATAGAAGAGAGAATCTCAAATGCAGAAGATACGGTGGAAAATATTGACACAGTTGTCAAAGAAAATGCAAAATGCAAAAAACTCCTAACTCAAAACATCCAGGAAATCCAGGACACAATGAGAAGACCAAACCTAAGGATAATAGGTATAGATGAGAATGAAGATTCCCAACTTAAAGGGCCAGTAAATATCTTCAACAAAATCATTGAGGAAAACTTCCCTAACCTAAAGAACAAGATGCCCATAAACATACAAGAAGCCTACAGAACACCAAATAGACTAGACCAGAAAAGAAATACCTCCCGTCACATAATAATCAAAACATCAGATGCACAAAACAAAGAAAAAATACTAAAAGCAGTAAGGGAAAAAGGTCAAGTAACATATAAAGGCAGACCTATAAGAATTACACCAGACTTCTCACCAGAGACTATAAAAGCCAGAAGAGCCTGGACTGACATCATACAGACCCTAAGAGAACACAATTGCCAGTCCAGATTACTATACCCAGCAAAACTCTCAATCACTATAGATGGTGAAACCAAGATATTCCATGACAAAACCAAATTTGCACAATATCTTCCCACAAACCCAGCACTTCAAAGGATAATTGATGGAAAATGCCAACACAAGGAGGGAAACTACAACCTAGAAAAAGCAAGGAAGTAATCTTCCAACAACCCCAAAAGAAGATACAAACATAACTTTACCTCTAATAACAAAAATAACAGGAAGCCACAATCATTTTTCCTTAATATCTCTTAACATCAATGGTCTCAATTCCCCAATAAAAAGACACAGACTATCAGACTGGATACACAAACAAGACCCAGAATTTTGCTGCATACAAGAAATGCACCTCAGTGACAAAGAGAGACACTACCTCAGAATAAAAGGGTGGAAAACAATTTTTCAAGCCAATGGTCCCAAGAAACAAGCCGGAGTAGCCATTCTAATATCAAATAAAATCGACTTTCATCCAAAATTAATCAAAAAAGATAAGGAAGGACACTTCATACTCATCTAAGGAAAAATCTACCAAGGTGAACTCTCAATTCTGAACATCTATGCTCCAAATGCAAGGGCACCTACGTACATAAAAGAAACTTTACTAAAGCTCAAAACACACATTACACCTCACACAATAATAGTGGGGGATTTCAACACCCCACTCTCAGCAATGGACAGATCATGGAAACAGAAACTAAACAGAGACACTTTGAAATTAACAGAAGTTATGAACCAAATGGACTTAACAGACATCTATAGAACATTTCATCCTAAAACAAAAGAATATACCTTTTTCTCAGCACCTCATGGTACCTTCTCCAAAATAGACCATATAATTGGTCACAAAACAAGCCTCTACAGATACAAAAAGATTGAAATAATCCCTTGCATCTTATCAGATCACCATGGACTAAGACTGGTCTTTAATAATGACAAAACCAATGGAAAACCCACGTGCACATGGAAACTGAACAACTCTCTACTCAATGATGACTTGGTCAAGGAAGAAATAAAGAAAGAAATAAAAGACTTTTTAGAATTCAATGAAAATGAGGACACATCATACCAAAACTTGTGGGACTCCATGAAGGCAGTGCTAAGAGGAAAGCTCATAGCTCTAAGTGCCTACAAAAAGAAACTGGAAAGAGCACACACTAACAAGTTGACTGCACAACTAAAAGCTCTAGAACAAAAAGAAGCAAATACACCCAGGAGGAGTAGAAGGCAGGAAATAATCAAACTCAGGGCTGAAATCAACCAAATAGAAACAGAAAGAACAATACAAAATATCAATAAAACCAGGAGTTGGTTCTTTGAGAAAATCAACAAGATAGATAAACCCTTAGCCAGATTAACCAGAGGGCACAGAGACAGTATCGAAATTAATAAAATCAGAACTGAAAAGGGAGACATAACAACAGAAACTGAAGAAATTCAAAAAATCATCAGATCCTACTACAAAGGCCTATACTCAACAATACTGGAAAACCTGGATGAAATGGACAATTTCCTAGACAGATACCAGGTACCGAAGTTAAACCAGGAGCAGATAAACCATCTAAATAGTCCCATAACCCCTCAGGAAATAGCAGCAGTCATCAAAAGCCTCCCCACTAAAAAAAGCCCAGGACCAGATGGTTTTAGTGCTGAATTCTATCAGACCTTCAAGGAAGACCTAATACCAATTCTCTTCAAACTATTCCACAAAATAGAGACAGAAGGAACACTACCCAATTCGTTCTATGAAGCTACAATTACACTCATACCCAAACCCCACAAGGACCCGACAAAGAAAGAGAACTTCAGACCAATCTCCCTTATGAACATCGATGCAAAAATACTCAATAAAATTCTAGCAAACCGAATCCAAGACCACATCAAAACAATCATCCATCATGATCAAGTAGGTTTTATCCCAGGAATGCAGGGATGGTTCAATATTCAGAAATCCATCAATGTAATCCACTATATAAACAAACTTAAAGAAAAAAACCACATGATCATCTCACTAGATGCTGAGAAAGCATTTGACAAAATTCAACATCCCTTCATGATAAAAGTCTTGGAAAGATCAGGAATTCAAGGCCCCTACCTAAACATAGTAAAAGCAATTTACAGCAAACCAGTAGCCAACATCAAGCTAAATGGAGAGAAACTTGAAGCAATCCCACTAAGATCAGGGACTAGACAAGGTTGCCCACTCTCCCCCTACCTATTCAATATAGTACTGGAAGTCTTAGCCAGAGCAATTAGACAGCAAAAAGAAGTCAAAGGGATACAAATAGGAAAGGAAGAAGTCAAAATATCGCTATTTGCAGATGATATGATAGTATACTTAAGTGACCCCCAAACTTCCACCAGAGAACTCCTAAACCTGATAAACAACTTCAGCAAAGTGGCTGGTTATAAAATCAACTCAAACAAATCAGTAACCTTCCTCTACATGAAAGATAAACAGACTGAAAAAGAAATTAGGGAAATGACACCCTTCACAATAGTTGCAAATAATATAAAATACCTTGGTGTGAATCTAACCAAGCAAGTGAAAGACCTGTATGACAAGAACTTCAAGTCTCTGAAGAAAGAAATTGAAGAAGATCTCAGAAGATGGAAAGATCTCCCATGCTCATGGATTGGCAGGATTAATATAATAAAAATGGCCATCTTGCCAAAAGCAATCTACAGATTCAATGCAATCCCCATTAAAATCCCAACTCAATTCTTCACAGAGTTAGAAAAGGAAATTCTCAAATTCATATGGAATAACAAAAAACCCAGGATAGCGAAAACTATTCTCAACAATAAAAGAACTTC
>NW_021621185.1:979940-1013240 GCF_004785775.1 Grammomys surdaster | reverse complement strand
AGTGCTGCATAGACTGAGTGGGCCCCCTGTCAAAATCTTAAGGTCATCCCTCATAGCAACAGACAAAGCAGTCTGATGCAAAGTCATTCAGTCTTGAGCAACAGGTGCAACACTGTGAGTACTGACTTAAAATAAATACTGCATGTACTTCCTGGCCCACAAGAAAGATACACAAATCAATTACACTGAATGAAGGATAGAGAAATAAGTTCACACCTAACGTCATAATCATTCATTGGAGAAAGGACTGCATTTAACAGATGTAAACAGAAAACTGGATATCACATGAAAAGAAAAAAAGAAAAGAAAAAAAATAGAATTTCACAAAGAATTCTCAAATCAATGACTAACTCTTTAAGATAATTGTAATTTCTCCCATAGGACATAGAAACTAAAACTATATTGCTACTTTTCTTATTTGCTAATAATCTTGTTTGTAAATATGCCTCAAGACAGCTGAATGAAAAGCAGATTTGAGAAGATGCTTCATCCCTTCAATTATATGTGGAATGAGATCGGGTAAGTTTGCTAGGACTGCAGTGACTGAACCAAACCCCAGAGGAGCAGGCCTGACCAGGGGCAATGCGAAGGCCCTTATCAGGCCACTGCATCTTGTCTCACACATTCTAAGAACTTTCAAAAATGTCACAGGGTAGGGAGGGCAGTTTTAGCTTAGTGATCCTGTGATTAAATCAGAAGCCTTTAAGTCTGGATCATAATATACCTGACTCAGAAACACATACTGTGGTTGTTAGTAAGGAGTCACCAAATTAAGGTATTTAGTATACTTTGCAGACTAAGAACCATCAACTTTCCCTTCCAATGAAGTTTGCACAGAGAACTGTCTTAAGTGGAGAACATTAACTTGGTCTGATGACTAACAAGCCTATGACATTATCTCTTAATTCAGGGTTTCTTAAGACATAAAATGAAAAGAAAGATGGAAAAAATAAAGGTTTGGAGTAACAACATTAATACCTTTATATCTCAGCTCAATACCCTCTCATCTACCAAGCTGATCATTCTGAAACAGGTGGATACTACGCACTGTGTGAAGAGCAAAGAGTTGTTAAGTTTGATCTTACAAAACCTTTCTCCAAAGTTGAATATTTACAGCTAAGTTTTGGTTTATAAGACTACATTCAACATCACCTCATCAGTGAGACTGGGAAAAAGAAAAACACAGGACAAATTGTAGAGACTTACTGTGTCCCGTTGTCTGTTGTCTTTCCCAGATATGATTAGGAAGTAGTTCCATGTCAATAGTAACAACAGCAGCAGTGGCATCATGTAAAGTTCAAAGTTCCAGACCACGAGGAGAAAGAGCTGGAGGGGGAGAAAAGGGAGAAAAGGCAGGCATCAGCTCTGAATTTCCTCGGATAGGTTATCTATCGTCTATACTCACCTCAGAAACACACAGACCAAAAGCTTCAGAACAGGAAAACAAAGCCCTATTGGCTTCTTTGCATTTGGCTAAATGCAAATCTGACTGCTCAAAAGTCACTGACAAGACTTTTACTGTTTAATTTCTGTGAATGAAAACTTGATATCATTATTTATTTATATTTCTTTTTTCCATTCTTTTTTATTATTTTTTAATTTTTTCTCAAATCATAATTAATTCACACAGGGGTATAAATACAGAAAGGCAGGATGTGGAGAAGGGAATGACACTGGAGTGTGGGTGCTCAGGGGGAATACAGATATCTTCAGAACCGGGTATCGGCTGGGTGAAGGTTCAGGGGACAAGTCACCATGACTCTGCCTATGACTCGCTTGTCCCCATCTAAGGGGACATCTGCCAAGGCTACCTATTTACAAGGTCCATGACCACTCAGGCTTATAAATTTCCACAAAAGCTGCCCATTGACATTAGCTTATAGCCATCTGTTTCAATGTTCTTCCACTGAGACCCAAGACTTGGTGTTAGTATACATGTATGACAGGCCCACTGCTGATCAGCCTATGGCTGATTTTAGGCCTACAGTGTGTAAGCAGGGCTGCCCCTGACATCTCCTCCCTTCTCTAAGTATAGAAGGGCTGTGGCAATTCTAAACTTGCAAAGGCAGGGATAGAGGCCTGACCTCCAGTATTTGAAGGGGACTTGTAATGGCTCCAGTCCCCCTGTCGTTGTCCAGTGAGGCATGAGGGCCATACCTGTCCCGATGTCTTTTTCCTGGAGAGGGAATACTTTTGACATCAACCTCTATGCAGTCAGGCTTGTCCCTCAGGGAACCCAGAGAGATATTTTTATCTTTTATTGATATTCCCTTGCAGTGCTTAGCCTTGCAGCCTAAGCAAGAATTCAGATTGCCTGTCAGAGGGGGTTCTGGGTGGCCCCTCTCTGCTTGGCCTAGGGGGAGAAGTCCTCCCTTTTTAGGATGGGTTTTGGAAACACCCTGTATAAAGTAACAACCTCATCTTGAGTCTCGTGGTCCTTCATAGCTAACTTATGATAATGTATCTGAGTAGGTTTTGCTACCAAATTATTTATCTGTTGTATCACAGAGTTAGTCCGCCTATTTGAGGCCCAGGGACCAGCAGAAAAAAGCAAACAGAACCCAAATAATGGTTCCAAGATGGAAGGAAATAGGGTTGACAACCTTGGAGAGGTTGCAAATCAATTCTTGTGCTCATCTGTCTCTTTCTCTCTCTGATTTTTCTTAGGCTTCACTACCTATTTCATGCTCTCTTTAACCCTCCTTGTCTTGTCTATGTAAAGGCAACCTTCTTCTTTGAGGGTTGTACACAGTCAAGAGCTGTATACAGTCTTTTCTATTGTACTAGAGTAAATCAAGTCCAATAAGGATCTTTGCGATTTTAGGAGGGCTCTTCAGACGGCGAAATGTGGGATTTCTTCAGATTAGTGATGTCAATCTCTAGCTGTTTGATGTTCTTGTCTGTGGCCCTTCAAAGGTCTGAGTAGTTTAAGTTCGGAGGCCAGCATCTGGATTAGAACTTCTAACCGCAGACATCACGGGTGCTTCATTTTTACCTGGGATGCTGCCTGAGTGAAAGCTCCTGGGAGTCCCTCTTTCTCTCGGTTTTCTGGTGTTGGGTACAGAGCTGCTGCCTGTGACCTGCTGTATGCTCGGGCACAGACCGGAAGTCAAAAACTTGATATCATTATTCTATCAAAAGCAATTTTATTTTTCTTTCTCCACTAAAATTATTGTTAGATTAGACAAAATAAAGGGTTTTTTCCTTTCTTTTTTTCCTTTTCTTTCTTTCATTCTTTTTTTTCCCCAGCTTAATGAGCTTCACTATGTTGTCAGAATAGCCTGGTCTGTCTGTCTTAATCACAAAGAATGAATCACCATTTTAACATCAGGGGTATTCTTTTCACTAATCTCCCTTGGATAATACAATAGAACAAGCATGATGAAAATACCATGCCTATAGCACTAAACCCCAAAGATTTCACATTATGAAAAAGGCTCCGCTTCCAACAAGTGTTAACAAAAAGTTGGCTTACCATTCTGTATTACACAGAAAGTCAAACATTTGCAAATGAATGTGAAGAGCAATTTTGGCAAAGAAAATTTTAACATGCCTGTTTGTATTAGTTTTTAACACCACCTATCTGAAAAAACTATTTTTAATTGTAAGACAAATGTCAGAGAAAGCACTTGGGGGTGACAGACAAAGCCATTCTATATACATCTACATTGTAAGACAACAGAATTTGAGACTTAACTATGACTCAGCCCCCTCATCACCAGACTTAGGTTGTCAACTGACCATCCAGATCCTTTGTGCCTGTGGCTCATGCTATCAGACTAAGGTCACCTTAAACCAGGTTGGATGGAGAGCAGGATTCCTACCTAAGTGTAAGGCTGAGGTGCTGTGTGGCTTTTCTATAACTTCTATATCGTGGTTTTAATTTCTTCCTCCATAAAATGAGAACAATGAAATTATCACTTTAGAGTCGTGAGAGCTGTGTAATTAACACAGTGCTTGGAATGTGAGCAAATACACATGCTTATCTTTACTGTGTCCATGTAATCGATGCTCAGAAAATTAACTAATTTTTGGCTGGAGATCAGAACATCATCTGCCTACTAAGATGTAGGTGAGTAGTAGTATAAGTTGAGACTTCAGTCAGGGTAACACATGCATCTTGCATTTCGTAGATCATGAATTAGGGGGAGTCATATGAAACTAATGTCAGGAGCAATGCTACCAGAGGCTTTCCTAGTCAATATCCATCCAGGCCCTACTGACAAAGCAGACAGAAACACCCACCTGTGAGCCACAGAACTCAGGCTCCAGACTTTGCTTCTGTTTTCATATTTAAAAGGAGATCTATAAACACAATCACCTCTAACATCCCTGTTCTAAGATCTAGATGACCTCTTGTACTACTTCAGTGGATGAGTAAAGGGAAACACAAGGTCCTCTGCACACATGAACTCACAGTGGTTGCAAGAACATGCACAAAACCTGTGTAAGCACAAAGTAGAGCAAATCTCATCTACAAATGGGGAGCTGGGCAGGAGATCCCAGCCCTGACTGTGCCCTGCTGGGAACTGTGAGCAGCTGGGAGAGGGAGAGACAGCTTCCTCTAAGAGTGTAGCATCGGATGGGTTGGCCACACTCTAGTGGAAGAGCACACATTGGGAAGCAGCAATTAGTCTTGAAGATTTTTGGCATTTTCAGTACACAAATTTGGGTGAGTACGCAGGTAAGTCTGGGATTGGGGTAGAGAGGGCAAGTATGATCAAAACACTGTAAGACACTCTCAGAAAACTATCAAAAAGTGTACAATATTTTGAGAATTGTGTATTTTACTACATTTCTGATAGTCATAGCTCAAATGGACACCAATAAGCATAAATAAACACTCAGTAACCTGATAAATGCATTTTGGTTATTGTTACATGGCAACAATAAATTTGAATTCCAAAATGAGAGCCATTCCAAATACTTCAATGCATGGAACAGGAGATGTTTTTTTATTTCCAACAGAAATGTAGGAAGATTTCTAGAAAAAAAGGAAAATCTTTCCATTTAAGTTTTGAAATTATAAATGTGTACAAAGATCATATGACTTATAATGGAGGTTTCGGACTTTTTAAAAACAGATTTCTTTATTTAATTAATATGAGTACATTGTACTGTGTATCAGATCTTGTTACAGATGTTGTGAACCACCATGTGGTTGCTGGGAACTGAACTCAGGCTCTCTGGAAGAGCGGTCCACTGTGCCATCTCTCTAGCCTCAATGCTTAGGATTATTAAATGTGCTTTTGGAAAGATAATTTTTCAGGAAATAAAAGTGAGATAAATTTAATAGGTAACAACTACATGCAAAGGGGAAATTACTTTCTATTAGAGCCCATGTAAGTTCTTGATACATTCCTTGTGACATTCAGGTAACCACTGGAGTGCAAGCTGCCTGAGGGTAAACATTTTCTTTTGTTCGTTGTTTTATATCTGGATCTTAAAACATGAAGTGGGGCAAAGTAAGTGTTCAATGCCTAAACATTTATTCCCAATTAGAGTAAATGGATCCAAGCCCACCCCCAAATTATTCAGAAATTTAATTATTTGTAATAATAAAAGTACTGTAGAACCACTGCTAGAAACTATCTATTTCCTCAAGGAAAATATACCCACAGTTATAAAGTGAGATGCTTCTAGAGATTTCTCTCTCTGGCAAATATGTCCTTTAGCACTTCTCCCAAAGAAGACTCTTCTTCTATCCTGCTGTGCTGCTGTGATGTACTGTTGTGGGGCCTTGGTCTTTCCCTTTGGACCTCCTCACACCCTTTTCAGAGGGCAGTCATTCCCTTCAGCTGGTTCTACTCCTGTGATGCTTTGTATATGCCCTGCCCAGGGAGTGGCACTATTAGAAGGTATGGCCCTGTTGGAGTAGGTGTGTCACTGTGGGCATGGGATTTAAGACCCTCATCCTAACTTCTTGAAATTCAGTCTTCTGCTTGCAGCCTTCAAATGAAGATGTAGAACTCAGCTCCTCCTGCACCATGCCTGCTTGGATGCTGCCATGTTCCTGCCCTGATGATAATGGATTGAACCTCTGAACCTGTAAGCCACCCTCAACTAAATGTTGTCCTTTATTAAAGTTGCCTTGGTCATGGTGTCTGTTCACAGCAGTAAAACTCTAAGACAGCCCCTATGGCTAGGACCCAGATCATTCTGTTGCTAAATATGCTCTACTTGAATAGTGTCAAACTGATGATATTCTGTTTTGTAATGTCTGATCATTGATATTACAGTGACTGTGTTGCTTCAGGCTTCTTTCAACACTGTGGTAATCTTCCAACATCACCAGTTGCATCAAGTGTTTGTAATAAGATGTACTTTGCACATATATTTTAGCCATAAACATCTTTCTCTTCTCATGTGCAAACGAACTCATCTTTCTTGAAATACAGCATCAAAACCAACATAACAATTCTTATGCATTTATATGGTGTCCAATGTGTTCCATGTATATGGTCTCCAGAGCATAGGTCAGGGGAAGGCAGAGAAAAGAAAAATCAAGAATGAAATTATATTCACTTTAGAGATGTTTACAACGGAAGAATTGTCTTGTTTCTTACTGTCTGTGCATTAGGAATCTACTCCTTTTGTAAATGTGCAAGCATCTTCCATGTTTGAAAGAAAGTTCTAGTCAGATCTTAGAAAGAAACCCAAAGACAAGTGGACATTGGCTCTATCCTTGGTCCTGACTACAATTTTTCACAGGTTTGAGAGTGGGCAAAAGCAATACAATAATGAGATGGAAGAAGAAATTAAGGGATAAAAAATACATCCTCAACACACATAAAACTACGAATCTAAATCATACGGTGTTGGACATATCCTGATCTCATTGCCTTTTCCTTCTATGGAACATAGAAAGAGGATCACAAGGTCCCAGGTTTCAATATTACATCAGGCAAACATGAAATTTATGTAGTATTTAACTTTATTCAATTTTATCACTTAGGAATACTTTCCCAGTTTTTTTTCCCCATTACCCAGTTTGTAGCATTTCATTTTCATTCCCAGTGCCTACATTTATTTTAACTTGGGCTTTTGACATTTCACATCCTTAGAATCCATGCCTCCATTTACACACAAAACAGCTAATCCTATATTAGCTATCCCTGCTCATTAGAAACTGAAAACGCTTCAAGCATTTGATTTTCTTTTTTAAACTATAGGTTTAAAACTACAGGTTGCAGTTTATAATTAGAATTCCATAGAAGAAAGTCTTAAGAGATATTAGTCAAAATTATAACAGCACTCCCATCCTCCACAGGCAGAAAAGGATACTAAATCCAGGCAGTGGGGGTCATGCCCATGATTCTAGCACTTGGAAGCTAGAGGCAGGAGGATAGGTAGTTGAATGTCCTCTAGCTACATAGCAAGTTTGAGACTAGTCTGAAGTACATGAGAACCTGTCTCAAAAATTGACAAACAAACTGAGAATTCTGTGCATTACACTGTATGTAGGAAGTATGCTAGAAGCTCTTTTCCACCTGGGCTGGCACTGTCAGCTATGGTTGCCATATTCCCCAGGAGCAAGGAGAGATGTGAGAGGAGATGGAAACAGCATAGATATTCACACCAGACTCAGAGGCAGCCAAGAGACATCCTTACTCACTCTAGGGCCTTGGACAGCTATTGGATTTCTTTTACTTTTCTCATTTGAAGAATACAAATAACTTCCTTTGTGGATTTGAAATGGAATTCACCTAAGACATGGCACCTAAGGGTGCTTAGCAAGGAGAACATATTGGGTCTTACTACATATCAATTTTTGGTTCTTCTTGGAGCTTGTCATCTTTCCTATACCACTCACAGTTTATTATGGCTTCCAGACTGAACGCTATGAAGAAGCCATGGCAGCAATGAATTTAGTGCTTTTACATTTAATTTCTGATCATCATGTGCAGTAATGGACTAATTTGTTCATATCTCTCTGTATCCATGACTCATTTGATGCCCATTCACAGTAAGATTAGGATGCAGCATGTTTTGTCTTATACTTCAAAACAGAATATCAAAGTAGAAGCCAAAAAATTTTCTAACATTGTTGCATGGATCAGATCAACTGGAAATCAGATGGCACAGAGAAGCAAAGCTATTCCCTGAGCAGACACTAACTGGAGATGCCCCTGTGAGTTCAGCTGAGTGTCTGATCCAGTGTGCTGACCTAAAGACACATATAATACAATACAGTGACATGTTGTTGGTGCTATAAGCTTGGGATTCTGAAGCCATGTATGAGGAGCAAAGCCAGCTGTCTCCAAGGAGACAGTATATTATGGTAAAATATGACTTTCAACAGAAGCTCAAAACAGGGGCTTTAGTTCAATTTCTGACATAGGATCTTGAGAAAGTCAGCTATTATCTTTTAGTTTACATTGGCCTGTTTCATATGATCCATGTTGGGAGCAAATGAGGCAATGTATGTGTAATAATTAACCTTGATTGTCAACTTGACATGATTCAGAACCTAGAAGACAAACCTCTGAGTGTGTCTATGAGAGGATTTCAGAGGTTTACATGAGGTAAGAAGATCCACCTGAGTGTGAGGGACACTCTCCAGAACCTGGAAGCCTGGCCTACATCAAAAGGAGAAAGCACACAGAACACCAGCTTGCAACTCTCTGCATCCTGACTGCAGACATCATGTGACTACCTGCTGCCAGACACTTCTCAGTACAAATAAGAAAGCTGTCCCTTTAAACTGGGAGCTTAAACAAATGCTTCCTCCACAGTGTTGTCTGGTATTTTGCTACAGCAACAAGAAAATTAATTAGTATAGTGTATAAATGCAAGCATTATCAGCTTAATCTGCTCAATGCTTTTACATTTAAATTATTCCAGACACCTACACCTAGACTTAATAAATGAATAAACAAAACCAAAACAACAACAAAGACTACCCCCATCAATGAGGAGAGGTATCAGTCACTTCATTAAGTACTTAACTCTCTCTCTCTCTCATTCACTCTCTCTCTCTCTCTCTCTCTCTCTCTCTCTCTCTCTCTCTCTTTCTCCCTCTCCATAAAAGTTATTTCTGAAAAATACATGGACTATACAAAAAATCCTGCAAGTGGACATTATAACTGTTAATTGGGTGTGTGGTATTCCTTGAAGGGTGTGTGTATTGTGTAGGGAGGTGTTTCTTGAAGGAATCTGTTTTAAACAAATATATTACAAATTTTTACTAGTATTACAAGAAAAATCTAGAGCTTATATACACTTTTTTACTAGTAAACTACATAACACACATTTCCCATTTTGAGAAATTTAGAGAGAAAACAAATAGATTTTAAATATTTTTTCTAAATTTTGTATATGTGTTCATGTGTGTGTATGTGTATTATGTGTATGAGTGTATGTATATGTGTGTGCGCATTGTGTGTGATTGTATATGTGTGTGAGCGTGTTCATGTAGTATGTGTATGTGTGATCCATGGATGTATGTATGAGTGTGTATGCATGCATGTATTTATGAGTGCATGTATATGTGTGAATGTTTGTCAGAGTGTGTTTATGTGTGTGTATGTATGTGTGTGAGTGTATGTATATGTACATATGGGTAAGTGCATGTGTGTATGCATGAGTGAATGTGTGCACCTGTGTGTGAGAGTGTGTGTGTGTGTGTGTGTGTGTGTGTGAACATGAATATGTAGAGGATAGAGTACAACTTGGGGGAATTTGTTCTCTTTTACCCTGAGGATTCTGGGAATGGACCTTGGGATATCAGGCTTGGCAGCAAGCTTCTTTAACCTCTAACGAATTTTTAAAATGTCATGCCTCTCTTGTAAAAAGAGACCTTGGTTTGAACTAACAATTTCATGAATATTAACTTATGTCTATACTACACTTTCAATTTGTAAATTCAATTATCATTTATATAAAACATTGTTTCCAGCCTACAATATCAGCATCACTATCACAAAGTACAGATCCCCAGTATCTACTTGTGTCAGATTTTAGAAGCATTCTAAATATTAATCATAAGTATTCAGAATGGCTTTTTTTATTTTTAATTTACTAAAAGAAAAACAAAGGAATTTGTCCCAACAGGTGCTCCATATATTATGTGGAATGAACTTCAGGAGAGATGCCCTGAGTTGTAGGTTGCAAAGATTATTCACATAGGAGGAATCCAAGGCTCAGGCCTTTGAGGTCTGACAGAAGGCACCTTCTACTGTGTGGCAGAGCCAAGCACTCCTGACGCCCAGTCTAGCACTTTCCCAAAAAGCCCCACAGACTTTGAGAAAGAGCTGCATGCCAAGGCTGAGGCTTTGAAGACCTCAATCACTCAGCGTGGACTCTATATGCTGTTCCTCCCTCCTTTGTTCTTGGATAACCACTTTTTGTATCAGCATGAAGAAAGAGAATGGCAGTTCTTAGGTGTTGTAGAAAAGGTTTGGTAAGGTAAACAGGTCAGAAACTAATGGTGGAATTGAGACACCTGAGGCTGGCCCATTCTTCCTTTTTCCCACTCTCCTTTGGATCTGAATAATCAAAAGGTGGCTATTCACAATGTTTCTATTAGATGGATTTTTGTCCATCCAAAATATTTAGAGGTTAGCAAGGTGGCAGCAATGGTAAAGACTGGAAACTGAATGAGCCAATTATATTTTAGAGACTAAAAAAGAAAGGCTCCCATTTCTACATGAAGAATAAACAAACAAAAAACTTTGTTCTACTGAAATCCTGGCTGAAGGCAAATCAAGCATCTCCTTACATTAAATAAGGCAAATTATATCAAGTCAAGCGAATGACTCAGAACATTAAGATTGTATAGCAACACCACTTCTGCACAGGGCCTGATGTGCCTGACTTTTATTTCTGTGAACTTAAGAGTCCCAGACAGGACTGAGTTGTTCACACCATGTTACCAACTGATGCCTGCATTGCAGTGCAGGGGAAGACCTATATGTTCCACGTTCATTTGGTACCACCATGACAGTACACCTGGGGGAGCCCACTTCAACCAAAAAATTATTTAAGCTGGAATATTGAATATTCTATTCTTTTGCAAACTATAGTATATTTTAAAAAGAAATCTCATCCAAAATGATTAACACTTCCTACTCTTCAGGAAGAAAGTGTGCCCTTTCAGACTAACAGCTGTGGATCATTAGCCCTCCCATGATGAGATGTTTTTGATGAGTATTTTTCTTTCTAATTAAGAGATGAGATTCTCTATTTGACTATCTCTTCAGAAAAAAGTGGGAAAAATCATTCTGCCTATATGGAACGTCTGTCTCCAACAAAACAATTAATTATTTCAGGTCCTTTCTAGAAAATCCTTTCCCTCTAATTTTAATTCACTTTCCTTCCTAACTTAACAAACATTGACATTTAGGTCTTTACAGTATCAGCTCACTTCTGCCAAATCTTCATCTTCTAATGTTTTCCTCAGCACTCAAAAATACAGAGGGCAAAATAAAACTTACAAAATACCTATATGCTTATAAGAATTAATCCAGACAACTCTTTGTTTTAACAGACAACTTTTTGGCATGAGAATGTTCCTTCTTGTGAGAGAAAACAGAAAAGATAAGTATTGGAAGTTATTCTTTAAGGCAATAATTAAAAATGAAGAGCTTCAATGTTCTTACACATGTATTTAAGTCTATTTTAAAACTGATGATAATGAACAACAACAACAACAAAAACCAGTTTCATCTGTACCAGCAAAATCAGTCTTAAACATGAAAGCTGCAGAGTCATGTAAAGTGGCTTCTAAAACACTTCACTTTTTCTTTTGAAATAACTTGCATCAGATTTGCTAAGGGGTAAATCCTGGTTTAGAAGCTTGATAAAATGGTGCAGCTAGAAAGTGGCATGTTTGTGAGCTGGTCCATTAGTTGCCTCCTTCAGCTCTTGAAACTGAAAAAGAAAAAAGGAAAGGAAGGAGGGAGGGCTGACTTTCTAAAGCTCAGGTCATTGGATGACACTTTCTTTGGCCAGGACATTTTTAGAAACATGTGGGCTGATTTTGGTTACCAATGAGTAATGTAGGAGACAGAAATAGTACAGCAGTGTTAGAGTATGATCAGTCCTATGGATCACCGGAAAATGGTGGGAAGGAAGATCTCACCCAATGAAGGACTTTCCTTCCCAAAATACTGCCAGTATTCTTCTGGGAAGAGGTTAGTTTGGCCTTCAGTGGAAAGACTGAGACACCACTTGCCTGAGGTCTTCATTTCCTGTCAGGTCCACTGGAACCTCTTACACTGTTTGTATTTCTCAAGGGAGACAACAGGCAAAGGAAGCCAACAAGCCCTGCTGTAACCATAGCCTCTAGGGTGGCTTGAAGGTGTGATGGACTCTTTTGAAGAGAAGCTTTGCTTTATTTGCTTTACTTATTCTGTGATCTGAATAGTAACTGGAAATGGGTGATTCCTTGAGACCTACAGAATGCCCTTCACCTTGTCTTGCTGCTTCCTGTGAACATGGGGGACCTTGGTTCTGAGAAGAGTGCCATGTCGAACTGTAGCCTTCTCCTCAGTTACTTTAGACTAGTTTAGGCCTGATACCAAACTAATAAGACTTCCATTGTTTAGCATGGCATGGATATTTTAATGGGTTTGGAGAAAAATTCTACATGCCCCATCTGTAAAATGATTCCTACTAGACACATGTGTCAGGAGAATCAACTAACTTACTTCTATTTAAAAAACTGTGCATAACGTTAGGAGTGGAAAAAAAAGAGGGAAGTTGGTTGACTTGTTGGTAAGCTCAGATTAAATGTATGTACTGTAATTTGGTTTGTTTTTACTGATAGTGGCAGAAAGATGCTGTTTGTTTAGATTTACTTGGATTATTTAGATATACAGGCTAGAAATATCTAAATCCTGATTTTGTGAAATTGAATACTGAGCTTTTGACACTGTTATCTAAACCTCAAGGTCAACAGTCTTCATATAATCCATGATTTTTCTAAAATATAGCCCAACTTCATCTATCAAAGAGGGATATGAGACAGCTGGTTAGGACTCTCATCTGAAGACGTGTCACATATAAACCATAGAAAGAATCTATAACAAGAAGGACCCAAGCAGTCTCAGAAAGAGTGAGCTTCAGATAGCTTCTCAGAAAGAGCTGAGCTTCAGATAGGCTGGTCTTTCTTAGTCTTTCTCAACTCTAGTTTTGATATAGTTGAACATTTTCTAGCTGTCTCTTTATATCTCCAGTGCCAGGGAAACTGTCCTTTCATCTTCACAATAATCAAATGATTAAATCATGTTTTGAGAACATTTATCTTGTAAGTTCTTAACCTAGAGAGCAAAATGATTGTCTTAAATGTGAACATGAATTTAAGGATAATCTCCAGGAGGTTACCTCCCCTCTATGTTTCTAAGGTTTCAGAAGTGCTGTGAAGAGTCAGAGTACTCAATTACACACAATTATCCCTTAAAGGTTTAAAGAAATGAATCAGCTGCCATCACCATTTGTGAAGCAGGTTGTTGGTCAATCCCCCTTCTTGTGTATGTAAATGCTGTGTCTAGGTACATACATTCTACACCAATGTTTGCTGATGTACAAAATGTTCAATCTATCCTATGCTCAAAATTTGGTTCTGAAGCTATCTTCGTCATGAGCAGGTACAATATTTAAGGCAACAGCTGGCACTTCAGTTGCTCATGGGAGAAAACTCCCTCTGTTCTATACACTGTGCCAGGAAGTAGGATACAGTGCTAACGAGCCAAACACGTGTTCATGAAGTCTGTGATACACGTTAGTTTAAAAATTAAACCTGTAGTCTTTATCTTCTTATTCCTAACTTGCTGAACAGGAATGCCTTTAAAACAGCAGATGATCACTTGCGGTGGCCCCTTCAGTAGCTGATTGCAAATGAGCAGCACAGCCAGGTTTTATACCATTCCAACTCATTTCTACTCAAATGATTTCACTCTGATTTAGTCAACTTATCCTGACTGTCTTTCCTAGGCTACTGATTTCTGATCTTTCTTTTTAATCCTTCTTAGTACAGCTTTCAGTTATTGTTAATTAGTCACTGTCCATGTTTAATGTCATCATTCCACTCCTAAAATTACACAGTCAAAGTCAGGGGAAAAACTGTTGTTAAATTCTAACCCTCTTAAATAGAGTTAAGACCTAATAATATCATATATTCTAGCTATCTTACCAGCTTCTAAAGCTTCATCTCCTATTCTGTCTTATAATTTTCTAATTTTCTCCTTCACTGGTCTCATTCCCCCAATCTTTCTGTTCTGGAAAAACTTCAAGAGTTATGTTTAGCAGCTCTAGCTATGTCTGAACATTTCTCTTTGCAATTCAAATAATCCTCCTCGGCTGACTCTAACAGGCTTCTTTACTCTGTTCCATCTTTTAGCCTTGCTGCGTAATGTTTACTGATGAATGTCTTTCTCTCATTGCTTAACAGATCCTAGTGGTCTTGTTACCACGTGGGAAGCCGAAAGGTTTGAACACTATGAACACATCTCTCTTGGCTATTTTCTATACCTCTAAACATTTTTAAAAACATAGTGGTACTTGTGTTTCAGTGGTAACAGAAGTTATCAGAGAACACTAGTTTAGACAGAAAGCAAGCTGAACTCCAACTGTTCAAACAGCCTGACTTTTACAGTAAAAGGAGAGGCCCACGGCCAAGACCACTGAGATGAGCAGGTATTTTTAGTTCACTTGTAGGCCAGCTCTAATGTAATTCTGAAATGTTTTCTTCAAACCCAAGCCGACTTTTCAGGGCTGTCCAAATCTGTTTTCTTTTATAGCAAGTACAAATTCTTGAAGCAAAGGAAGCATGCATATCATTTGCTGTGCCTCTGCATGGCCATGGTGTTGATGCCCAGTGGATCAATTTAGTCCGCCAAACAGATGAGTACATTGTAATTAGCTCTTGTCAAACTGCTAGAAATACAAAAATGATTTCCAGTGTAATAAAACTTATAAAAAAAGAAAAATCTTTCCTATCATTTCCAGCTAAAATAGTTCCTGTAATGGCTCATAGTATTACATCCCATAGTTCTAAAAGAAGGCCACTGTGTTCTCAGGGAAGGTTTCACGTCACTGACATGAGCATGCTGACATACATTATTTTTTCAGGCATTTTTGTTGTTGTAGTTGATTGCCTGGACAAGCTTATTCGTATAACTGACCTGTCATGATTGGATACATTCTGTGGAGACACACATTGCAGATACATGACTCTCAACCAACATTCATGCCTTTCTGTTTTTCAATAAACATTTTTTATTCTTTTACAATAAGTGTATTACTATGATGAATTTTATTCATAATTAGAAATTACAGAATATTAAACAAGAGAGGATATCTATTGATCAGTACTATTTTAGGGGTATCTTGGGTGTCAAGTTCTTGCATGACAATCATTAGTGTCTTGCTGGTGATTTATTTTGGATAGTCATTGTCAGAGCAGGAGCCTGCCCTCCTTAATCTTTATTCGTAAGGGAAGTTTTACAGCACAACTGATACCAAACATCGTCTCAAGGAAAAATACAAGTGGTTAATAAATAGGTGACTATTTTAAAAAGTGAGTATAATTCCAGGAAATGATACAGCCTACAACTCTTAGGTTATAAGCAAAATGTCATTCCCTTCTTCACACCCCCTAGTCTTACCCACAGATGGAAACATTTACTTGTAGGAATAGGTAGGGGGCATAAATGAGTCTTTATTTAAAAATCATAAATCACTCTATTCTAAAGTTAATAAAATGGATGATAGAAATAAACCTCTAAAAGAAAATACTCGGGACAGGAAAGAAAGAATTCATAGATACAGCTCTGAAAGCAGGAAAGAATTCATAGATACAGCATCGAAAGCCATTTCTCTGTCTTTATTCCCCTCTCCACTTCTCCCTCTTCTCTCTCTCATATATATGTATGTATACATATTTAATATATATATCATGTGATAGTATGTATTATATATTATATAAAATACATAGTATACATAAGTATATGTTTTAAACATGTTACCAAAGAAAGTATATGCATAAGTACATAAAAGATATTCAACATCATTAATACTAAAGAAATATACAGTGAGATGGTATTCACAGCCATTAATTTGGCTATAATCAAACTTACAAATATATGGTAACGATATGGAGAAACGAGAACCCTCATGCCTAGTTGATAGAGATATATAATCATGAGTCACTGTGGAAGCAATTAGGTAATTTCTTATAATGTAACTTTATGACATCAACTAACAATTCTACTCTTATGTATCTGTCCTTGAAACCTGAACATATCAGTCCTTGGATTTGCCCATGACTGTTCACAGAAGTATGATTCATAACAGTCTCCAAACAGAAACAGTGAAGATGATTATCATGGTAAATATGTAGTCAGAAATGCATGCCACACATGGCCCACTAGTCTATGGCTGCACGAACAGACACACACTAGCTCCTTCAATGTCATGGACCCAGAAACATATGCAAAGTAAAAGAAGTCAGAAAAAAACACGTGATCCACTTGTTTAAAATGTTCAGAAAAGGCAAATTACTCTAGATAGAAACAAAGAATAGTTGCCAGGCATTGGAAGTGGGAATAGAGAGTGACTGTAACCAGGCAAGATGTATCCTTCTGAAGTGATAATTTTTAATTATATATTTTTATTTTATGTGTATACATGTTTTGTCTGCATGTGGGTATATGTTCTTTCTCTCTCTCTCTCTCTCTCTCTCTCTCTCTCTCTCTCTCTCTCTCTCTGTATGTGTGTGTGTCTGGTACCTATGGGGGCTAAAGAGGGCAGTCATCGGCTCTCTGGAATTGGCATTATAGAGCGTTGTGAGCTAGCTGTGGAAATTGGGAACTGAACCTGGTTTTCCAAAAGAGAAGCAAATGCTCTTAATTGACAAGCCACGTCTGCAGCCAGCCCCATGAAACTATAAATTTTATCCAGTTAAATCTCAATGCATAATTGAGAGAATGTAGGCTGAAGTAAAAAGTGGCCACAAGTCTGGGTGTGTCTTGCCAACCGTCTCAGAATATCTAAAACGCTAGTTGATGATGCTATTTTTTTATGATTCTCAGGGGCCTTGCTCCTCATTTGAGTTCAGAGGGATATCAGAGAGACTGCTGGTGGACAGAAAAGCAAATACCTATACCAGCCATTGCTAATTATAACCTGAAAAGTAAATTCTACAGGCAGATGAGGAAATGTAGCCATACAACGATCCATGCAGCTGATCCATGTATGGCTGCCTCTTCACTCCATGCAAAGGGTGATCAACTTTGAACAAACAAAACAACACAACACACCAAGTTTTCTCCATCCATGGCTGGGAATCAGAAACACCACCACCATAAAACTGATCAGGAAAATTTAGCCAGAAATGTGAAAAGAATCAGAAAAAGAAAGAAGAATCACTTAATTTAACATCTTGGATAAACTAGGTCAAAGAAGACAAAAGGACCACAACTCTTGGCACAACAGGGAGGCAAGCTGGCAAGGTCACCATCTGTGTCCAGAAGCCAGCACTCGAGTGACTATGGTGGCAATGTGATGTTTTCTTACATGGTAATCATTTAATTTGAGTCTAGAGTTGGAATTCTGTTGCAGTCCTCTGTGATCTCTATTACCAAGTCACCTGGAGTACCACCTATCAGGAAATAAAACTGAGCCCCTATATCCACCCACAAATAGAGTGGAAAGACCTGTTAGAGGGGATTTGTTTTATTTTTCTGGTCAGCAACAGTCAGCAACTCCCTTTGGTTGGCTGCGCTTGTTTTTCTCAGTATATTGCATCAAGAAAAATAGAAATGAAAACTGCTGAACACAGCAGGGCGAGTGAAATGAATCTGAGAACTGCTTCAAACTGTTTTTATGTGAGCACTTCTAAAACTAAGATAATCCTGTATTTTCCAATAACAACTAGAAAGTGTTTCTTGCAGCCCTCTCACCCCACATTACATCTTAATATTTGTATTTATAAGTTAACTGAAAATCAGCATAGAAAAGCAAGGCGAGCCTAACAGATTTCCTCTTGTTTCTACATCCATTTTCTCTATCAATTGCTATATGGACTCTATGCTCCACCATCAATTTACATGGCGACATTCTGTCTCCTGGGTAGACAGGTGTGGCTTTGTCCTGCATGGCAGAATCAGCTCGCCTCTAACCAGCTCCTGGTTGAGGGAACTCTGCTGCTTGCTTTCAGGCCTATGTCTATGTGAGAGGTTACCACTCTTTCACTCTAACAAAGACCGGAACAATCAGATTCTGTGGTTGTTAGTGTCAGGATGGGATGATGTATCTGGGTTTAGCTCAGTCTTGGGGAGGTACAGAGGGATGCCTGGCACTTAAATATCAAAAGAATGCTGGCTCCAAGCCTTGTCTTCACCTTGGCATCAGTTGAAGTCAGAGAAAAAGGAAATCAATTCTGTCTGATTTGTTTTAGAAATAAGGCAACTGACACAAATTGGGAGGAGGAGCCAACAAAAGATGACTTAAACAAGCTGCGTGACATTTTCTATGATTCCTAGCATAAAGCAATGGCATAGAGCTATTCTGTGCTTTATCATATAGAAAAATTTCATCAATAATCTGTTTCAGGTTATATAGGTATGTACAAATAAGTTTACTAGGTGCACACCTAGATGTTTTTATATGGGTATAAAATGTATCTATACTATATCTGTATAAACTTTTACTTAACTGTTCTATAGTATATACATATCCATAAATATTAAATAATCATTCATGGGACACTTTAATTGTAGAGAGGAAATATCAATTAAATTATGATAAAAAAGTTCAAAAAATATTACTGATGATTAGTTTGGCTTGCTTCCAGGGAAACAATTTTATATAAGGTTAATGCTAATATTATGAATATATTTAAATAATTTTATGAATGGAAAATATAAATAAGGTTTGAATATGAAGCTGAACTTGAATAAACTTAGTTACTTTTTTCTTACAGACTTATTTTTTTCTTCATGTTTGTGTGTATCGGTGTCAATGTGTGTAGGTAGGCCAAGGCTCCCAGGAAGCACTGGGTCCTCTAGAGATAGTGTTAAACGAGTGAGCCGTCTGAGGTGGGTGCTCAGACCCACACTCAAGTCCTCTGCAAGAGGAGCATGTGCTCTAACCACTGAGCTGTCTCTTGACCCACAGTCTATTGAAATCATCTTAATCAAAGTTATTATTATCGAGAAATAATTATATCTCTTTCTATGCTCCAGTGGACAATTCAACTTTAGTCCTCTTATCAGCATTAGATATACTTTTATTCTCATATTACATACAGGAAAAATTGAGTTTAAGATAGTGTGTTACAATTGCAATAATTCTAATTCTCTGCTTCCAAATATTAATTCCAAAAATAAAGAAGTTTAAAAGAGGCACTATTTTAAACAACATTTATGCTCTTTCATCTAGATTGTGTAGGAAAACACTAAGTATATATTGTAAGGGTTGTAAATTTTAAAAGATTATTATTATATGATTTAAGAAAATCACTTTATTAATTGAGTTTAAGAACGTCTCTTTCTTCATTCAAAGCCCTTGTCAAAGATAAAAGGTGCCAACATTAGACATGTTCTTGTGAGAAGGAGAATCATTGTTCTCTGAAGGTGAGCACTAGTAGGTTGCCCATGCTCCAGTGCATGGCTGCACGCCCATGCACATATCCACATCACAAACTGGACTTAGAGGGTTATCCAAATGAGAAAGACAAGATGTGGAGCTGAAAGGAGGGGCTCACAATGTGGGCTGCAGAGACAAATAGAAGATGATATTTCACTGTATATATGTATGAAATTCTCAAAGAGTTAAAAGTTATAATAGATATATATTATTGATAACTTGTTTTAAAAACCTGAGAGAGAAAGAGAAGTTCTATATCTTACTAAAAACCTTGATCTTCTCAAACCTTCAAGACCCAGTGTATTGGCATAAACCAAAATGTTTCTGGAGGACTCCACAAAAATTACTGAAACTTGCTACATCCTACCAAGTTATCTTTGGACAGTTACAAACTTTTAGCTCCGGATACCCTGTTAATTTTCTAAAATAGCATAATGTTAATTTTGAGGCATTTTTAGGTCTTGCTTTGTTTCTTTATCCTTTTCAGTTTTGGGTTTTGTTTTTTGTTTTTGTTGTGGTTGTTTTGTTTTTGTTTGTCACTATTGCAGATTGAAGCCAACTTCTTATATATCTTCTCAGCACCCCTGGATTTTTTAAAATTTTGTTGAATTCAGGATCACACTAAGTTTACTAGGTGATCCTCATCTCATGATTCTCTGGTCTCAGTCTCTCTCCAAAGTAGTTGGATTACAAGTTCAATTTTAAAGGCTTATATTTCAATTCTAGGCAAACTCTGGTCATACGTGTCTGATATGGTCTGCCACACCAGAACATTCACAGCAGTGTAGTGAGTGGCATTACACAACAGAAAATCTGCCCACTATTTCATTGTTATTATTCTTGTATAATTTATAACCAAAGTACATGACATCCACTGCTCTTCCTAAGAACCATTGATTCATCAGCTTTCAGTAGTCTTTTGTGTTGGTCTCTGTCTGAGTTAGGGTTTTACTGCTGTGAACAGACACCATGACCAAGGCATGTCTTATCAGGACAATATTTAATCAAGGCTAGCTTACAGGTTCAGAAGTTCAGTCCATTATCATCAAGGTGGGAACATGGCAGCATCCAGGCAGGCATGGTATAGGAGGAGCTGAGAGTTCTACATCTTCATCTGAAGGCTGTTAGCAGAATACTCACTTCTCGGCAACTAGGATTAAAGGTCTCAAAGGGCACACCCACAGTGACACACCTAGTCTAAGAGGGCCACACCTAATAGTGTCACTCCCTGGGTGGAGCATATACAAACTATAAGAGTCTCTTTTTGATTTTCTCTCTCAATCCTTCAGCCTCTTAAGTGACTGTGCCTGGTGTAGCTAGTTCCATCTCTGGCTCCTGCTAGGTAGAACCTTGTTAACCTTGGCCTGGTTAACAAAAGTGTGAGTTCAAGAAGGGGCAAGTCAGAACAAACCAGGTTTAGCTCTCCATCTTTGGTGTTACTATTCTCAAAGAAAATCTCTATTTTATCTCATCAACAGCAAGAAGAATAGAATCCTGGTAGGTGTTCAATGTCAGTTACGGAAATCCTGCCTAAAGCTGAAGCTATTTTGGAGGAAAAACATTCTAGTAAACCAAATTATGGTGAAATCACTGAGCTTTCAGTACCAGACAAGTATGAAATATAATTTGGCCTATATTATAGATAGTAACAAGACAATTTAAACATTTCAGTGTAAATCTTGGGTTTTTGAAACTATAAAGTTTATCAGTCTCCTTCGTCCTCTACTAGACACACTTAGAATCACTGGCAGAAGAGTCCCAGAATCTATACTTTACCTACTCCTCTGGTGTTGCTAGTGATCACCTCAAATGGGAGACCATTGTGAGCAAGTGCCAAAGGTTTTCACACTTTCCAACCTCATTCTCTGTGCTGGTACAGTTCACACACAATAGGCTTCCTACTGGAGTCTATAAAAGCAACATGGATGACATCACCTGTACCCTGTGTTTAATAAAGGACAGATACCAGGCATAGTGACACATTCCATCCACTTGATAGGATGATGTAAGAGGATTGGAAGTTTGTGGCCAGCCTGTGCAAATTAACAAGTTCTTGTCTCAACAAAAATACAAAAGGACTGGAGATGAAGCTCTGTGATAGACATTTGCCTAGAATCTGCAAACACTTGCTGGCTCCAATCTCTAGAACCAGAATTTTTAAAAATAGATGGGAGTGGGAGGATCTATTTCAATTATGTGTGAAAGACTTCAATGAAAGGAAGTCTCCTCCTTTGTTCCTTCTTAATACCCTCCTAGAAATTTAAAACTGTTGTCACTTACCCCATGTATATTGTGGAAAATATCAAGATGCCTTTCCTAGTACCTGTTTATGTAGGCCAGTTAGCTCAATGACTAGATAAAATCGAGTTTTAAATAGAACACTCAAGTTCTTCCCAAATTCAATAATCTTGTCATCTTAGAACATTCAAGTAAAACACACAGACATAACTGAGTCTCTATGTTACACATTAAAATTTAAGAAAAGGACTTATCTTTCAAATAGCATGCCTTACTCCTTTCCTTTATGAAAAAATGGGGAGGGAGGATGTCCACAGTACTGCCTTGATAGACAGTCTGGGGAGCCTCTGGGGTTTTGTGTGTGAACTCTATCACCTATTCCATAACGGCCCCTGTCAGAACTGAAAATTCAAACACCAAGGGGGTAAGTAAACCGAGTTCTTCAAGTGAGGTGCTTCAGGTTAGGATCCCCACCCTTTCTCAGCTTTATGAACTGTGAGAATCTCCTTTAAGTTCACTATCCTATGTTCAGTTAGCTCCCTAGAGGCTCCTCCCAAGGAGACAGTTATTCAGAATAAACTTCTGTAATAACAAAAACCTTCAGGAAGATGTTCCTGCTATCACATCCACCTAAGGGCAGACTCTGTTCCTGATAGGATGTTCATCTATTCTAAATTATTGTTTACAATTTTTAAATTATATTGTTTGTGTGCATACATGTGTGCATGTGTGTGTGTGTGTGTGTGTGTGTGTGTGTGTGTAGGTCATAAGGCAACTTGCATAAGTGATCTTACTCTTGGCACTATGAAGGTCTGGGGCTTTGGTGTTGAACTTAGGTTAAACAGCTTGGCAGCACATGCACTTACTGAACCATATATCTAGCCCCTCATCTAGGAATCTCTAAGAGAATAAAGACTGTCCATGCTTCCTGCCCTACTTCTCAGAAGTGACTGTAAACTTCTGAAGTCATCAATCTTGTTACATCATTAGGCAATCTGAGTTAGTTTTCCCCAATAGCAAGTGAGCCTTTGAAGCCCAAATTCAATGCAAGGGGCAAATGGATTGAAGGCATAGTGTTCTACCACTAATTATTGTGCCTCTAAAAAGAAGGATTTACAAACAGTATGTTTAGAGATAGTTCATTCTGGACCTTTTCAAAAGGGACAGGTCTGGAGCATGTACCACTCCCTGGTGTTCTCTGGAGTTTGTTAGCTAAGGCTCCCATAGTACCTTCCTGTGGTGTCATCTTGCATTTGAATATGTGGGAAAGTTGTTTTGATGAATAAGAATTCCCACTGGTTTCACACCATCCTACACTTCTTCTTCTTCTTAACTTGTAGTTAATGACTTGTCACTATTGACTGAGCTGTAAGTTTGCCAAAGAAAACATAAAAAACACTCCTTTGTGAGTTAACACAGAGGCTTTATTCTCACAAAGTAGGTATGATTAAAAAAAATAAACTATTTTACTGCTGAAAAAGTATTGGAACATAAAGACTAAAATTAATCATTCTAAATTCCGAAGAGTGAAGTTTGGCGGTGCTGATATCCTCCACTGACTTACAGCCAGTCACTCAGAGCAAGAAAATGCACCCGGTATTGGCACTTTGGGTGGAGGACGCCCTGGAAAGCATACGGCTGCCAATCTCTTGTTTGCACTAAGGAGCCCTTCATCACTCTCAGCACAGAGAGTCTCATGATGTCCTCCTTAAGATTTTTGCTAAAATAATCACACTAATGCTCTTTGGCATAGAATTTAGAAGCTTGAAAAAAAAATCTTGCTCCCATTTGCTCAGCCTATGTCCATGTGGAGGTGGCATTTCACAGACTTCTGTTGTGGTTAGGCTTCTCAACTTTTAAAAGAGTTGTCAACTGTATTCCCACCTCAGCTGAGGCTTAAGGCATGGTCTGTCCCTAGTTGGCAACAGACTATCTACATTCTAAGTACTTGCCAAAAGAGGGTACCATTGATTGCCTGCTGCCCATTGCCTATCTAACATCACTTGGGAGGAATGATATTTATGGAATACTGCCTGAAGGAAATACATTATTTTTTTTTAGATTTTCTAAATTTTATTTGGAAATTTGGACAAACCATTTGAGAGAAACATGATTTGATCTATGACGTTGTCACCTTAGAATAGACAATTGCTTGTGGCCATTTACCAAGCACTGAAATAGATATTGTGCATAGTATTAGTGACAATATTTATAGTGGCCATGCATATAAAGGGCTAATGCATCTGTCCTCCAGATCAGAACACTTCATATCATCATAGTATCACCTTAAGGCCAAAGAGAAAGAAGACAGCTTTTTACGTAGTTCAGACTAAAATTGTCTGGCTCTAAATTCTGTGTGTGGAGCTGGAGTCACTTTTATTCTCTTGATGAGCTGCATTTTGGTGGTATAGTTTCTTATAGTGGTAGTCTCTTATTGGGGACATCAAAAAATAGCTTTCTGTGAAAAGTACATTGCACTAAACTCTGGATATAGATCATATTATACAGTATGAGGGTGTGAAAGCACTTGAGGAAGAGTTTTTGTAATTTTAGATAGGAAATAGTTGAGTTTATATTGAGCAGTCAATGGGCTTGATATTAAAAAAAAAAAAAGTTAAGATGTATGTCAGTGCTCCCAATAGCGTCTCTCTTTGTTCAGTGTTCCAGGAGCCCAGAGCCCAGAGTCTTTCTGTTCACTGTTTCAGCTCTGACTTCATGAGCCACCTTCATCACCAGATTATCACCTTCCTGTTCTCTAGCCATCAGTGTTATTCTTTTCTTACATGTAATTCCATATGTTTTTGTAATTGTTCCCATTATTCTTACAGTTTTTCAATAAAAAAAAGCCAAATACAAACTGGATACATATTTATAATATAATGCGTTAGAGAGACTGTGCCTAAAGGCACAAAATTAAATTTTCTTTTAAAAAGTTATAATTTATAATAGTTGAAAGTGGTGCTCTAACAAACTTGAATGTCAGCTTAAATTCATGCAGCAGAATTGGGCATCTGGCTGGCCCTAGAATCTGAGCTCTTAACTAGCATGAATGTCTTTACCTTCATGTTGTGTCATTTAACAGAAGGCGATAGATGTAATAGGATAGAAATAAAGGAGACATGGTGAGAGGACAGAGGGAAGATGTCTAACAGGAAGCACGGGAGCAAGCAGGAACAGAGGACAGGGCCTGAAAGATAGTGGAGAAGAGGGAACTGAACAGAGGTGACCTACACTCACAAGCACCTCAGAAGTTCATATTTGCCTCTAAATTCTACAGTGAGTTTTTTTTACATTTGAGATGAGTATTATCCATATCTAAATGCTAAGCTTTTAGGCTTCTACTGTTGCCCCACTGCTTTAGGCTATTACATTTTAGGAGTTATTAAGTCTTGGGAGAACAATGACATCATGGTTAAAGCTTGTATTTAACAATATCAACAGGTTGGCAGCGAAAGTACATGACCTGAAACTGAAAATGGACCTCCAAACATAACTATTAACTTAACAGGCTGGCAAGCCTAGGGCCAGTAAGATTCTGCACAGAGCCTTACCAATCTAAGACAGAAGTGCATTGCTTTTCATAATGCATATTCCATGAAGGGTAAGGAAGGCATTCTTGTCAGAATGACATTGACCAACAACAAGGAAATGGGCTGCTTGGTAGGATCTGACATAGGCCGAAGACAAGGAAATGGACTACAGGCAGGATTCTGACATTAGGCTAGAACAAAGAAGTAACTTCAGGCAGAAATCTAAATCCTAGGCTAGAACAAAGAAGTAATTTCAGACAGGAATCTAAATTTTAGGCTAGAACAAGGAAGTAGGCTTCAGACATGAAAATGACTTTGGGCTAGGACAGGGAAGTAGACTCAGATATTTTGGTCATCCTGATAAGCCCTTAGAAACAGTAATCACAAGAGTGATCACAGGGCTCTGTTTATTGTCCTGCATGTTCTTTGACTATCTGGGTTTATTGTCTTGCTTGTTCCTTGACTATTTGCATCTATTGTATTGCTAGTTCCTCAACATAGAACTGACAATACTTGCATGTAATTTAAATGGTATAAAAGCAAAAAGGGAGGAGGGATAGGATATGGGATTAATGGGAGTTGGGGGAAGTTGGGAAGTTACAACTGAAATGCAAATAAATAAAATACCGAATAATAAAAAACAAGTACTTTCTGCTCTTTTGGAGGCCCAGGGATAGATTCCCAGTGCACACACAGTGACTAACAACTCTCTGTGACTCTAGTTTGGAGGATCTGATATACTTTTTGGCCTCTACAGGCACAAAGCATACATGTTATACTCATACATACATACAGGCAAAAAAAATCATGCATATAATATGAAAATAAATTTTGAGAACTGTTTGGTTTGGATTCATGCATTTTGTCAGTGGAAATAATTTGCCACTTAGTTCTTTTAAGTATTAATAAAACATAAGAAATTTATTACTATCAATAATATTCAGGCTAGAAAGAAGAAAAGTGTAAATTACTAAAAAGAAATATTTCTATGTTCATGGAGTCTTTACTGATTACAGAATAAGCTTCTTTAATGAATCAGCTGATGCTTGATTAAAGAATTAGATATATCTAAAGAAATGGAGCAGTCCCAAGAGTTCTACAGTTTCTGTGGTGTTCCTAATTAACTCCACTCTGAGGTCATTATTTGACAGCTGCTTTATGAAAATAAAAGATCTTCAACTCTCTATACAAATGCTTGAGAGCTGTTTTATACTGCAATTGTTCCTCACACAAGCCCTTTGCTCTGAACTAGATTAGGAGAAAATACAATAAAAATCTACTTCCATTGCCAAAGAATTTTGAAAAAAATTCCCCGGTTTACCTTTGTTTCTTTGTTGTAAGAAAAGTTAGCCTCCTGGCATTTTGTTTTAAAAGATTTTTTTAAAAAAGGAAGAGGAAGAGGAGGAGGAGGAGGAAGAGGAGGAGATGAAGAAGAAGAAGAAGAAGAAGAAGAAGAAGAAGAAGAAGAAGAAGAAGAAGAAGAAGAAATTATTTTGATAAAGAAGCCAGAAATACACACCAGTAAAAGAGGGCAGCATCTTCAACAACAAATGATGCTGGTAAAATTGTATGGCTCCATGTAGAAAAATCCAAATAGGTCCATACTTATCCTCCTTCATAAAACTAACTCCAATGGATCAAAGATCTCAACATAAAATCAGATACACTGAATCTAAAAGAAGAGATGGCAGCCTTGAATGCACTGGCACACAGGAAGACTTTCTGAAGAGAATACCAATAGGTATTAAGATGAACAATTAACACATGAGACCTCATAAAACTGAGAAGTTAGAACCTAAAGGAAGGACAGTGTCATTTGGACAAAGCAGCCACCTATAAAATGAGAAAAGATTTTTTACCAATTACACATTCAGTAGAAGCTTGTAGGAGGAGCTAAGGTGGGAGGAGTAAGGAGAGGAAGAGAAAAAGGAAGAGGAAGAGCCAGAGAGGGGAACATGGAGGCAGATGTTCACGTGTCTCTAGCAGTCAAAGGTAGTTGGTATATCTAGTTGGGTATTGGGTTACACCTCTGATTATGTGGGCATCTTGTTATTGATCATTACCAAATATATAAAACCTTTGAATAATCTAAGCATTAGATTTTCATTTGTTGCCCAGACCATACCGCCAACCACACGAGCTCGGTACAGCGTGGAAGATTGGCAGGGCTGGTGTTTCTGGCTGGCCGTTTCTAGCTGCTGCACGCAGGTAGCCTCCAGCCAAGGCACATGGTGGCTGAGCTGGGCAGAGTGGCTGCAGGATAGATAATCGGCTTTGCCAGCAGTCGTTTTAAATAATTACTTCAACAAAGGCTAATATCCAAAATATATAAACAACTAAATAACTAGATGACAAGGAAAAAAAGACAATTTATAACTGGAGTACAAGTCTAAACAATTCTCAAAAAAGGAAACTCAATGGGAAAAGATTTTTACCAACTATATATATGATAGAGAGCTAATATCCAAAATATATAAAGAACTTTAAAAAACTAGATACTAAAACAATTAAAACTTGAGTACAGATCTAAACAGAATTTTCAAAAGAGGAAATTCAAATGGCTCAGAAGCATTTAAAGAAATGTTCAGCATTCTTAGTCATCAGTGAAATGCAAATCAAAATGGCTATGAGATTTCATCATCTACTGGTCAGAATGGCTACGATCAATAAAGCAAATGACAGCTCACGATGATGAGGATTCGGTGTAAGTAGAGCACTCCTCCATTGGTGATGCGAGTGCAAATGTGATAGCCACCATGGAAACTGATACGGCAGTTCTTCAGAATTGGGTATCCATCTACCTCAAGATGCAGCTATACCACTCTTGAGCATATACCCAAAGGATGCTTCGTACTACTGCAGAAACATTTGCTCATGTTCATTGCCATTCTATTGCCATTCTATTCATAATAGCCAGAAATAGAAAAATAATTTAGATGTTTTCTTTTTTTGTTTGTTTGTTTTGTTTTTTGAGACAGAGTTTCTCTGTGTAGCTCTGGCTGTGCTGGAACTCACTTTGTAGACCAGGTTGGTCTCGAACTCAGAAATCTGCCTCCCAAGTGCTGGGATTAAAGGCATGTGCCACCACTGCCTGGCTAATTTAGATGTTTATCAACAGAAAAATTAATAAAGAAAATAAGGCACATTTGCACAATGAAATATTACTCAGTAATTTTAAAAAAGTGAAATCATGAACTTTGCAGGTAAATAGATGGAACTAAAAAGCCATCATCCAGAATAAGATATCTCAGACACAGAAAAATACATATGGCATGTATTCATTTATATATCTATAATAACCAAGCTATAATCTTTAAAGTCACAGAGGTTAGTTAAGTATAGAGTCAAGGACTAGAGAGGACAGGTAGATCATGGTAGGAAAGGGAAATAGAATAGACAGTTATAGGTTAATAGGGGCTGCAGCAGGAGGACCAAGTGTGGATAGGCAGAGAAGACAGGGTGAGGGATGAAGTATGGCGGGGGGAGGGGGGAGTGACACTTAAAATTAACAATCATTTGAGGGAGTAGTATAGAAACCTATTACAGTAGAGGCTTCCTAAAATATATACAAGTACAAAGGCAATCTAAATGAAATCATCAAATAATGGGACAGACAGAGCTCCAGTGGGTCATCTCTTATCATCAAATAAAGATTCTTGTACTTGGATTGAGTTACATTGAATAGAATTGTTGTCCAAAGGGAGCCTCAAACAGTCCATTTTGTGGTCAAGACTATATAGGTTGCTGTTCACAAACTCAAGGCAAGGCCCCACTGCTGAAGATAGTACCTCCCACAGCCCATTGAACATGGAGAAGTAGAGCTGGTGCCTAAGTAGAACTGTCACTTCTGCTTGCTAGCATTTTCGGTACTGGACGGTGCTGTGCACTCTACCAAAAGAGAAACGTAACATCCCCACCTAGCCACAAAGCCTTGGATCAATTATATTGTTCTTGCCACTCAACAGTAGCACAAAACTTATGGGACTGACCACAACTGATATCCAATATCTGATTTCATATTGATTTGAGGCCCATACCACAAGATAGAGTACATAATTGACACTGCTTGGTGACCAAGAACCTGAGACCTGAATCCCAGGGATATCGTAAAGACAGATACTACTATTAACAATGAAATGACTTAATGACGTTCTGCTGTACTCATAGATTAGTGATTGCTCAGCCATCATCAGAGAAGCTTCATCCTGCAGTAGATGGGAACAAATAGAGACACAGAGCCAGACATTATGCAGAGAATGAGAGAGCTTGGAGCACACAGCCTTAAATGGGATGTCTCCATCAAATCTCTCCCCTCAGGGACAGGGAACATACTGAAGAGGAGGCTGAAAGAGTTAAAGAGCCAGAGGGGATGGAGGACACCAGAAAATAAGACCCACTAAGTCAATATGATCAAAGCTCATAGGAACTCACAGAGACTGAGGCAGCATGCACAGAACCTGCACAAGTTTGCACCAGGTCCTTAAGCTTCCAGTTCAGTGTCAGTGGGTGTGAACGAGTGAGTCTCCATTTCTTATGCCTTCCCTTGGAATCTTTTCCTTCTATTTGTTTCTTTTGTCATTTCCAATGTTTTAGTTTTGTTTATCTTTTTCTTAGTTAGGATTTCCACTGCTATGATGAAACTCCATGACTAAAAGCAATCGGGGAAGAAAAGGACTTATTTGACTTAACACTTCCACATAATTCATCACTGAAGGAAGTCAGGACAGGATCTTATACAGGGGAGGAGCCTGGAGCCAGAAGCTGACGCAGAGGCCATGGAGGGATGCTGCTTACTGGCTTGTTCCTCATGGCTTCCTCAGCCTATTTTCTTATAAAATCTGGAACCACCAGTTCAGGGATGGCACCACCCCAAATGGGCTGAACCTTCCTCTGTCAATCACTAATTAAGAAAATGTCTTACAGGCTTGCCTATATCCCGTCATATAGGAACCATTTTCTTAATTGAGGTTCCCTCCTTTCAGATGGGTTTAACTTGTGTTAAGTTGACATAAAACTTTCCAGTAAATTGCATTATATTTAAAAAAAATAAAAGTTAAATTCTTAAAAAGAAAAAGGAAGGAGGGAAGAAAGAAAAAGAAAGGCAGGTTTGCATATCATTCTCACTTTCTCTGCATGAAGACAGAGCTAGACCCTCCTTGACTCCATAGCTTCATTTTCTCCTAAGGTTGTTTTTGCTGGGGAAATATGTCTGAATTTGTTTGATTAACAAGTTAAGTATTTAGATCTCACTCCATAAACCGCTTTATATAAGTGTATTTGACTTATTCAACTCTGTTTACAATTTATCCTTGACTCTTCTTCAGTGATTTGACATAGACTTTTTTCATCTAGCTTTGGGCTATTTGACTCCTCCCTCTCCCCCTCCCCCATCCCTTCCCCTCCCCCTTCCCCTCTCCCTTCCCCTCCCTCTTCCTCCTTCTCCCCCTTCCCCTTCTCCCCTTCTCCTCCTTTAGAATGACTTCATGGTCCTATTCTGAACAACACCTTAAGTTTGAGCTGTCCTGTTGGTTCCTGTACTTACTAAGCCTGGATTTATTGTAGGCCCTTGTAGTGCAATTTTTGACACATCATTAAGCTCTCTTTTCATTGGGAGCCTAAGGGTACATTCAGGCTCACTGAGACGAACACGCCTAAATAACAGTTAAAACATGTCATGAGCTGCAAAGGGCTTGTTTGGCAGCAGGGCAAACAGTTCATTGCAGCTCCCGCAGTACCCTGCAACAGGATGGAGAGAGGTAATTCGATAACCACATACCACAAGTGAGCTGTTCATCTTAGTCTTCAAGCATCTAAGAACACAGTTATCTCAGCAAGACGCTGCACCCCAGAGAGACATAAATACCTTTCAGAAACGTAAAGAGAACAGCCAAAGAAAACAAATCCCCAAAGTAGAATAAAAAAAAAAAAAACAGCTGTGAACAGGTTTTTAGAAACAAAATTTCATCTAGAAATTGAATAAGGTCAATTGTTCTCTGCATTTTTCCCCAAAATGTTTTACTTTAATTGTATGCAGATTTATTCTAATGTTATGATGCGAATCAACCTGTGTAGCTATAATAATAAAGGCAATGTCAACACCTCGTCAAATAGTCACACTGTTTCTTTCATCCTAAACACTGTGTCTTCCTTATACAACACCAAAGTACCAGGAAAATTATTTATACAAATAAATGGCATCATCGAAAGACTTGAAAAGGTATAATCATTATGTTTAATATGGCCCAATTATGTGTTAATTTCTTTGTTTTAATTATTTGCATAGTTTTAATGAAGGAATTGCTAGAGGTGGAACTATTTCTGTTTTTAATGGGAAAAAATTGTTTTTAAGAATGAAAACAAAGACAATTAGGTATTCAATTAGAGGCTTACTAATATATGTATGCCCCTAAATTATTGCCAGTATTATTACTCCATTTATGCTATCAAAGCTTTCCTTTCTGAAAAGTTACTTTTCCCATTTGTCTTGTGTGTTAATATCATTGCAGCTCATCAAGTGCCAAAATAGAGGTTTAAAAGTTCCCCAGATTATCTACAGAAGAAAAACCGGGGTGGGTGATGACAAGCATGCTCTTTCAAGATGTAGCTTCCGAATGCATAATAACTTAAGAAAGTGAGAAAAAAAATAGAGTTATCAAGAAAAGAGAGAACTCTCCTACAGTCAACACAGCAAATCAGCAAATTTCTTCAGGGAAAGACATCAAATTTGAAAGACGTCAATACATCTCTGCTGTCACCAAACTGTTCTTTGTGCTCAGGCACCAGCTGGATTTGTGTATGTGCGTGCATAATCTCTTTCTCACCACTGATGTCATCATTAAAGCTGGGCAAGAATTTTGATTTTTCTATTTGCACAATCTTCATGAGGGAAGACTTGGACATCATAGTAAAAGTTTGTGACAAGTTTGTAAAAGGAAGAAATGCAGGTGTTAGGTAGTGGTGTTCCACCTCTGCAAACCTAGCAAGCTCTCCCCTGGTAACTCTTCTGCCTCTTCAATCCCCACGAAAGAAGACATGCAGGCTGACTGCAGAGAAACAGAACTCTGTGAGACTAAGGACATTTCCTGTTGTCTAAATAACATTCCCTGTGACTAAACTATCCCTTTTGAAAGCTGGAGTATTTTCTAGAGGTTTAATATGTACATAGTACTATTTCTTTCCATAATATTCAGATAGATATTAAACCACAGAATCTGAGTGTCAAGGTACTGTTTGTGTTACTGTAAACACATAAAGTTTCTGACAATTTCAACATATTAAGACTTTTTAGGACTCTGTTTATGTAATCTGCAAGCCACAGTGAATTAATTTGCAGGCCAGGAGGCAATAACCAGGAACATTAAGCAGCACCTTGCCATGAGGAAGAGAAGACTGCATGGAATTCTGGAGGCAGCTGACAGCTGAGGTGGGGACTGTGTGGAGGGGACCAGTGAATGGGGCCTCGTCCCATGTCATTAACATGGTGCTCCCAGTAGCCATTTACTGGCTGGGTAGTTCTGTAGGTCAGAAAACCTATACATTCTACTTTCTCAATTTTTTTTCAGTTTATCCAGAAACATCTAAATTATATCAAGATAAAATATCTTTGTTAGACCTAAGACCTGGACTGGGGGAGGATGAGGAGTAGGTTTTCTTAACAAACTTCCTTATCTAGGCATTTATGAGTATACAGACTTGAATTCAGTGCTGGGTGGGATTTGGATAGAGAAGCTAAATGGTTATTGTTAAGTGTTGCTGGTTACCAACTGAGCTGGTTTGGTGATAGCTTTCTTTTGTGCTTGTTTGAGATGATGCTAAGGACTACAATCTGGGCTGCATCCATGCAAGGCAAACTCACTGAGCTGCATTCCCAGCCCACTCTCCCCTGCTATCTATCTATCTATCTATCTATCTATCTATCTATCTATCTATCTATCTATCTATC
>NW_021621185.1:965428-979930 GCF_004785775.1 Grammomys surdaster | reverse complement strand
ATCTATCTATCTATCTATCTATCTATCTATCTATCTATCTATCTATCATCTATTATTATTATTATTTTCTAAATCATGCAACATAGGTAGGTATTAGCTTCCCCATTCCAAAGAAGGAGGCGGCTGAAGGCCAGTGCATGCCTGTATTTTATCAGGAGACCTGCCAAAAGAATACAGAGGACTAACAGACCCTCAAGGGCTCACTTACTAGCTGGGAAAAGAAAACATACACATAGGACCAATTAAATACATAAAACACAATGCAGTGTTGTACCACAGTAGAATAAATGCTAAAGACAGAAAGCACTTTAGGGGTTGAGGGTTTTCATTACTCCACTCCTTCACCCTTCTCTCGTGTATTTCTGGTTACTATGGAGGCTGAAATCAACTCAGACTCTTTATAAAGACACTCTGGGTTGAGAGTTAATGCAGGAAGGTTTATACTGTGAGATACTCCTTCCTTGGTAATTTTAGGATTTCACAGGCTGAGCCTTTGTGTTTGGAATAGATTTAAAAGACCCACCCGACTGCTCAAGGTTTTGTCCTAAGTAGCAACATTAGTTCTTATAAAGACTGGAGCTGATAAAATTTGCAATTTCCCATTTATACCATCTTTGCTTTCCTTAGACAAAAGGGTAAGATAAGGAAGGTAATTACTGGATTCTGCAATGCAATTTCAAAAATCACAGACTTAAAAATTGTGAGGCCATTTGAATCCCAGAAGGAAAAGAGGTTTGATTGAGAACATGTTCTGCTGTACCCAGGGTTATTAGGGTGCCAATCTTCTCTCTAGCAGCAAACTTTGTTATTGAATCCTGACTTTCTATGGGTTTACAGAAGTGACTGAGCCACTGTGGGGGTGGGGGTTGGGCAATCAGGCACAAAGGTTAGAAACACAGAGAGCTTTCCTAGCATGCATGATAGGAACCCGTGATCTAGCATCTAGGAGTTACAGTCCTCAGGGGATTATTGTACTCCTCTGTCCCTTGGTCTCTTCATCTGTAGGGTGAAGTAGAGGAACTACTATTTGAAATTGCCACGGGGGTGAATCAGTAACTATTTGCAGCCTGCAGCACCAAGCCTGGAATAGATTGAGCAATTGTTTGAAACAGCAAAAGTCTGATACAAAGGGCTCAATTGGGATCTTTACAAAACTGGTCTCTGGAGCTGATTTTCCTTAAGTATTTCTCATGTCAAAGGGAGAAAAGGGGGAATATCCAAAATCTAAAGCCCTCCAGGTGAATGGTGGACAAGTAACTGGGGCCTTTGTTCCTTCTTGGAGCAGAACGAGCCTTCTCAAGGAAGGGCTCCCAAGTCAGAGTCCTTTTAATGCTCATGTAAGGGTGAATATATATATATATGTATATGTATATGTATATGTATATGTATATGTATATGTATATGTATATGTATATGTATACATATATATATATATATATATATATATATATATATATATATATATAACCTTATGTTTGTGAGGAGTCTGAGAAGCTGACATCCCAGAGCTCAGCTCTTGGACATGTCTTTGGCAATGGAATTCGAACATTCCATCACACACCACCACATGCTGGAAGGCAGTGGTTTGGAACTGGGTCATATGCAGCACATATCCCCTTCCTTTTTTTGGAAATACACCTGTTTCTGGAATTTGATTTGGCTTCTAAGTCAAACAGACCTCCAAGTGCTCTGAAACAAAATCAACCTAAAATTATCCACTTATCTAGACTTACATTTGGGCCATATGGTCTAAGCTGTCCAAATGCCACGGAAACAACAGCAGCAGCCATCATCAGACTTTGCACTTACCCAGCATCTCTCCTGCCAGAAAGTTATGTAAGTGATAAAAGTTTCATTAAGGCAGAGACATTAGCCCTAACTGCAGAGGGCAGTGTTAACTGTTGTGTTGTGGTTCAATTCCCTTTGCTGTGAGGAGCTGCAGTAGAATGTCTTGATGTCTTCTCTATGAGAAGCCTTATTAACTACTATGCTCACTGTTCTGGAGACAGAAGAAAATGACTGAGATGACATTTCCTGATAATCCTGTAAAATGCAGATGCCTGGGAAGTAGGGGCATTTCTGCATATTACCAGCAGCCATCACACATCTGAATTCAAAATTCCCTATCAGTTTACCATATCTTTTTCTTGGTACCCTGTACTATGTCAGATATATAAAGAATTATCAGTAAATATATTAAATACATGATCTTTTTCAAGGCAGAGTTCTGCAGTATAGATGGGTGGAACAGATGTGCTGAGCTGAACATAGAAAATCAAGATGCTTTAGGGCAGGAAGGATGGTGAGCCAGAGGGAGACATAGACAGGTTGGGCTGAAAAGAATCCTGACAGGTGTTAGTGTTAAATTCTCTAACTAGTAAAGGGTGGTTCCACATAAACCACCATCTAAATATTACCTCATGTTTAATGTCTTTGAAATTGTCTAGGTTAGAATGTTGTGTAGATGTATGCTTTTTTAAAACTTACAAACCAACAGACTCAGGAATTATCTCACCAATCAGGCCAAGGGCTAAATGCTAGGACATGGAGACAGATAGTTTCTTCAGATGCCATTCCTGCACTCAGTGAACTTCCACTGAGATGCAAAGCCTCGGGGTTGACAAGATGTCTTAGTGGGATAGGGCACTTGGTGCTAAGCCTAATGACCTAAGTTTGACCTCTGGGATCCACATGGTGGAAGGAGAGAAACAAATCATACAAGCTGTTCTGTGAACTCTAAATATATACCATAGCACACACGCATACACACACATGTACACAACATGAAGCGAACGAATGGATACATAAATAATATAAAAAGCAGATCACATGAAGCTCATGAACAAGGAAGACCAAAGTGTAGGTGTTTTGGCCCTTCTTAGGAGGAATAACAAAATACTCATGGGAGCAAATATGGAGACAAAGTGTGGGGCAGAAACTGAAGGAGGGGCTGTCCAGAGACTGCTCCACCTAGATATCCATCCCTTGTGCAATCACCAAAGGCAGATCACCAATCGCCATATCAGTATATGGATGCCAGGAAGTGCATGCTGACAGGAGCCTGATGTAGCTGTCTCCTTAGAGGTCTGTCAGAGCCTGACATACACACAGTCGGATGCTCACAGATAACCATTGAGCTGATCATGGGGTTCCCAATGGAGGAGTTAGAGAAGACTGAAGGAGCTGAAAGCTGTGGTCCCATGGGGAAAGCAACAATCCCTACCAACCAGAGCTCCCAGGGTCTAAACCACCAATCTGGGAGCCCATAGGGAGGGAACCCATGGCCCCAGCTGTATACATAGGGGAGGATGACATTGTCAGGCATAGGTGGGTAAGAAAGTCCTTGGTCCTGTGAAGGCTGGATGCCCCAGTGTGGGGGAAATCGTGTGTGGGGACGTGGGAGTGGGTAGGAGCACATCCACATAGAAGCAGGAGGAGTGTGGATGGAATAGGGGGTTCCTGGATGGGGGGAATGGGGAAAGTGGATTACATCTGAAATGTAAATAAAATATCCAATAAAATTTTTTTAAAAACTTAAAAAAATAAAAAATAAAGACAAAACAAAATTGAACTGCAAAGGCTCAAAATTGAACCTTCTGAAATGTGTCCTGGCTTTTTTACAATCCTGATTTTTTACAATCAATATCTCTAGTTAAAACTATCACAGTTGGTAATCTAGAATATTTATAAGTAACTATTGTCACATCCTTAGGAAAACATCACATTACCTTCAGATGTGGCTTTCTCATTAACCAGAGAACAAGGGACTTTTAGCCATCACAAGGTATCTTCCAGGAGCTGAGTTTTCACACTGGAAGATTAACAGCAGGCAGGGCCGGAACAGCAGTTTGCCAAGCGCATGCAGCGATCATGCTGACTGACACTGGGAATGCTGTGTTTTGTAGTGATGTTGAAAAGATTATAAGCGATGAGCAAAAAATTTCAGAACATAACAGCCAACTTATAGATATTTTAAAATAATATAAGGGACTATAAAATAAATTTCTTGCCCACCATAGTTCCCTTCAGAATGACATTCCCCAACCCAAGAGGTCCATCCAGCCTCCCTCTCTGGGAATTTGTTCGTCGCTGAAGATGGGCTATCCAGGAAATAAGAACAGCAATATCAACCACTGAATTCAAGTCTAGGTCTGGCACTGCTTAATCTTATGATCTCTTCAGATCTTTGATTTCTGCTTTTGAAAAAAATGCTAAAAATAAAAGTACCTTTTAAAACAGATGATTACAAAGATCACGTGACAACATTTGCAACAGCCTGGTATATATGTTCAATAAATATTCATTCCCCTTAATTTCAAGAAATGAATTCACAAATAAAATTGTAAGCTTTTTATATTCTCAATTCTGTATCTAATTATGTCCTCTGGTAGTAACCGGAGTTCTAGAGAGATGACCTTAGGCAAGCCCTAGAACTGTGGCTGCTTGTGATGCCACAGGGGACACAGAGTTGAAGCCTGTGAAGCATCCTAAAATCCCACGTCCTACAAAAGTACAAAGTGGCACCATGTGAAGCTCAGTGTCACTGAAAGGAAATCCTGCTTTCTCCAAGTCTCAGAGGAAGGGAAAATTCATGGACCCTTGTAAGTCTGACAATGGAAGAGGAAAATGAGAATCAGCTCTTAAAGATGAAACTGTGTTCATGGAAACAGACAAAATTAAGAAGACTGAAATATGCAGAGAGAAATAGAGAGGGGATTGATCACCTTCCCTTCTTGCTTTTCATTCTTATGCTGCAACACAGGAGGCCTTAAAGGCACTAGAGAAGGGCTTAAAAAGAGATGAGGATTCCACGCCCCTCCTGCGACCCCTGTGTTGGGACCTTTAGCCTCCTCCATTGATTCCCACGCCATCACCCTCCCAACATAACATCTGTGCCTTCTCCTCATCTCTCACTTTGTGTTAGGAGAAAAAAATAGCATCATGTTTTGTTCTAGCAACTGAATTGACAGCAGTTTTTGAGAGCTACCGAGTGATTTCAGCTCCCAGGGCTTGGATTCCATACTTATGAAGGAGTCCCATCACGGTCTCACAATCTGCTGCGGAGATACACTGCTAACAGACAAGTAGTATTAATTCTGCAACAGTACCCACCTATCCAGAGTGGTCCCTGAAGGGTTCAAGTTGCATTTGAATACTAAGCAAGATGCTTTAACAGAGCATCTGTGTTTATTTTAGGTGGATTGTTTTTGGTATGTGTGTGTATTTTTTAAAGGTGTTTGGGAGGAATTATTGATAAAGCATACCACCTTTAGTATGGGACATTTCACATAAAACAGCTAAATACCTGGCATAGAGTAGGTACCCACAATAAGAAGTATCTTTGACATGAGAAAACCACCAGAGACAATAATGTTCAGAGATGGCTGCCTGGCCAGTGTGTATCCTAGACCGTCTTTGCTTGTATCCTTTTAAGATTGGCAACCAAGTTCAGCAGGGCATGGGGGTTCGGAGACACAACCCCAGATGCCACTGGGGTGGCGGGGTAACAGCATGCAAAGAAAAGACTTAATGTATAGGCAGCCTCAGATATAATAATGGCAAATGATAATGTCAGTCACAAATTGATGGTCACTCATAGAGATTGGCACTTAGATTCGAGAGCTCTTAGGAGATGTATTTTTCCCATTTAAAAATAGCTGAAAAACAACACTGATTTTCTATGCTATTGCTATGCATCATCTCACAGTGGCATAACCCCCACCACAAATGCTGTAAAATTGTATGCAGTATAGATTTGTTTACCAGGTCTTTCTCTATCTATTTTTCAGTAGCTGATTAGTCTCCCTGGGATGTAGACACATCTCTTATCAAGAGCTGCTTGGCTCTTTCCTGTCTTCACATACGCATTCCAATATACACACTTCTTTTATAAATGTGCTTACACACACACACACACACACACATTTTATGCATATATGTTCCCTGAACTATATTCAAAGATACATTCCAAATGGCATATATATATATATATATATATATATTCTTATTCATATAGGAATCCAATCGGATTCCCAGAGGGAAATGTGGAACACATTGTTAAAATGTCTGTCATCCATGTAAGAGAAGCAGAAATGCACTGGCCATTAAATTTGCATACAGCCCCAAGCACAGAGGTTCCTGCATGTGCACCGTTCTACTGTTCTTGATGATGGGCATAACTGACAGGAAGATTCTGTCAAGATTAGCTCAGGAAAAACACCCCCAAGGAGATAATTTGAAGACATACTGAGAATTTTCCTCAATACATGAAAATAAACATGAAATTCTCAGGCTCTCTGCACATCGAGGGGTTCCCACCACCACTCCACCACACACCAGGGGATAATCTACTGGAGCTAATTAACACACAGCCATAGCCAACACTGTTAGAAGTGGTTTCCACTCAGGATTGAGTTAGCTGCTGTGGTGCTTAAAAGGGACCAGAAAAGGTTTTGGTGTTAAGTGTGAGAGGGAATGAAGAAAAAATAAAGTGTAAAAACAGCTGCAAAATCAAAAGACGCCAAGCCCCACCCCCGAAGACGTTAGGGAGCATACTGAGAAAGCACTGGGATTCTGGTAAAGAAAGTCTCTCAATTATGTTTCCTTTTATATCAAAAGAATGTTCTCATACAAGGCCTATAAACTGTGCTTTGAAGAAGGGCATATTTTACTTCATAAACAACACATTCTCCACAAACTGCTAGCATATGGATTATACTACCTAAAAACAGCAACCCTGGCTTCACGTCCATGCCTTAGTTTATCTCTCTGATTAATCTTTCTGATTAACAACATTAAGAGAAGGTCATCAATGAAGAAAGGACTTCATATGATTCCTTTTAAGCAGTTTTGCAAACAATGAATGTAGAACAAGCCTGTTTAGAAAAAAAAAATGTTATGGAGGCCATTTTATGAGTAAGGATTATTCCTAATACTCCATAATAGAAGATCAAACGTGTCAAATAATGCTTTCAATAATTATTTATTTTCATTACTGGGCTTAGAAACAAAAAGAAGAAAAAGATTAGTTTAAAAAAACTCCTTTAAGTCAGGTGTTGTGAAAAATGTTGAATTAGAATTATTTTCTCTTATAAAAGAACTTAGTAAATTATAACAACATAAAAAGGATTACAGAAGCTTCTCTTAATAGACATGGTGTTTATTAAATAAGCTAGGCTTACTGGCACAGACTTGTAATCCCAGATGCCTGGGAAGCTCAACAACAGGATTGTAAGTTCAAGGCCAAACTGGGCAACTTGGTAAGGGACTATCTCAAAATAATTTTTAAAAAAAATTGCTAGGAATATAATTCAGTGCTACAGTGTTTGTTTTGCATGCATAAAGTCCTGACTTCAATCCTAATACCAAATAAGCAATTCCATATGCAAAAAAGTCTATGAATTATATTTTTATGTTTATATTAGGCAACAAATAAGGTGTACAAAATGTGTTGACATTGAGCACCTACTGTGTACAAAAGCTGTCTACCACGTCACAGCACTATGGAAAGCTTTTAGAATCAAATTCAGGAAGGAAGACAGTCAGAACAAATAACAGAATGACAAACAGATTAATCACTCAATGATGGGTGGTTGACACTTGGGCGCATTGCTGAGAATTATAATATATGTATGCAAACATAATACTGCAATCCATCTATAATGTCTGCCATGAGAAAGGACATCAGAGGTGATAGGATAGGCATTTCCTAGCTCTGGCCTAGAAGGTAAGATACACACTGAATGCAGGAAGGACTCCACAGAGAAAGTAAGGTTCAGATGTCAGGCCTGGGCTACATAATGGACCTTGCACTTTCTCCCAAGATTGATCCCCATTGGCGAGTTTGCTTTAGATATTTTTAAAAGGTTTGATGCCATTTTGTTGCATTTCCTTAAGTAGGTTTTACATTGCATTCTGTGAAATGTAAGAACTCTAACAAACCACTCAATAGTAAAATGTAGTAAGATATAGAAGTTTAGAAGAACCATGTAGGCACAAGGAAGAGATTGGCTTGAACTTGATATAGAGAAGCAGAGATTGTGGCTTCTGAGAATTTGCAATCCAATTTCAGCATCTGAACATAACCAGTCAACTGATTTATTAGGTGAAGGCAAAAGTCAACTTCTTGCAAAAATAAAGCTTAATATTAAACACAAAATGTTATCTGGGAACATCTGATCAGTCAAATATAAATAGAATATAGAGTAAATACCAAGAGGGACTGTGACCAATCAAGATCGTTCACTTCCTATACCCTGCTTCAAACTGTGTCTTCATGGCTCCCTGTCAATACTGCTGTTAGTGAGGCTTTGGACAGAGTAGCATCTTCTTAAGGAAGGGGTTGGAAAGGAAAGAAAAAGTTTAAAAATGTCCACAAAATTTTGATAATGAATGTGATCTTTTATATTTACCCATTTCGTTAATGTCTATAGCTACTCTTACCTGGCCTGAGAACCTTTAAAGCTATGCATCAAGAGCTTACTTTCCCTCTTGGGTCTAAGGAAGCTAAGAAGCATGCAAGAGACACTGGAAGAAGATGGATTGAAGGGTGTCAGGATGTCAGCTGTAGCAAAATCCTGGCAGCGCCCCAGCTGCCAGTTGTAGACATGCTTTCTGAACTGCCTTCACTCACAAGCTTCACTTTATACTGATGAGAAAACTAAGAGATTTATCTTTCTCTCCTCCTCCACACTGACTGCTGGTGTCTTTCCATCTTTTGAAGTCCTAGCTCCTTCTCCTTCTTACTTTTAATTTAGTTCCTCCTATTAAAATTCGTTATAAGTCTTTTTGTGGAAGGAATCCAGTTGGGCTTGTTAGACTCTGTCCACATTAACGTAACAAGAGAAGAGATGAATTTTATTCTCCACACCAATGAATGCCCTATCCAAGACCCATGAAGGAACTATGGAGGGGCAGAACCAATGCATCCTTCCCTGTGTGTGTGTGTGTGTGTGTGTGTGTCTTTGTGTGTTTTCTTTTTTTTTTTTTTATAAATAATTTATTTATTTTTGAACATGAAATGCTTTTTTATAGCATGTTTCACAAGGGGAGGGGGTAAGAGGGGCCAGATGGTGGAAAAGTACAAAATCTTCTTGGCCTGTGCCTTGAAACATGTCATGGTCTATACAGTACACTGCCTTGAATTATGATCTACCTGCTGTTCTTCAGAAGATATGGTACACTGCTTGAGTTATGGTCTCCCTGCTATTCTTAAGATGATATGGTACACTGCTTTGAGTCTATCTGCAGTTGCTAAGCAGGATCTTGCAGTTGCCAAGCTTCAGAGGACATTGTGCAGGTGGGGAAAGGTGGGGGGTGAGGGTAAGGGCGAGGGTCCTGGCTTCTGGCATCTCCCCCTTCTCTGTTTAGTTAGAGAAGGCATCTTATGATCAATCCCAACTATGTGAATTTTGAATTTGGATGTCTAATTATGGGGGGGTCTTAGACAAGTTCACAACCCCAAAACACTGATGTGAGACGAGTCACATCGATGGTCGAAGGCTTTAGGCTGTTGACGATGGGCAACGTCAAGGGACTCCGATGTGGGTGAAAGGAGGGTGAGGGCCCTGTCTTAGGCCATGTAGGCTGCACCCACTCCCAGCACCACGCACTCCTTTTCGGCTGCATTGGGTGGGCCCCTGGGAAGTGGTTTTCTTTTAAAGCAACCTTGGTAATATTAACAAATATGTAGCAGAGCAGATGGCAGAAGATCTGTGGTTTTCAAATTGTGGTCACAAGACAACCACAAATCATACCACTTCTCAAATGGCTAGATGTGCAAACTCTTAAGTTTTGATCTTTTCTCAATAATACTAGGTTTTAAGAATCTTCCTCATGATTCCAAAAATACACTAGGGTTTAATAACCTAGGTTTTAGACAACCAGCATCTTTGTATTCTTGGTCCATCAACTTCACCTGGTAAATGCACTTTACAGATTGAGTTAACCTGGCTTGAGAAAGATCTCTAGTAAGACACAGCAAATGATGATGAGGATTGATCTATAAACTAACACAAAATCTTGTGTACTGGCCAATTAAATGGCCTTTGATGACCTTAATAATCAAAAAAGCAATGCTCCATTTTTCAGAAGTCAACTCCACTTATTTTTTTAGGTATTATAAGATAAAATTGGTTTTCCTATGGGGTGTTTGTCAGCTCTAGATATTTTTCTATACTGTAATTTCTATTTTAATATTTTCTCATTTCTAGAAAAAATTATAAAATAAAGGATAAAGTCTAATGTTCTCTTTAGTTCAAAGATATATTCTTGATATTCCTCTGAATATAGGATGTAGGAGGATTGATAGAAAACAAAGATAGATTCTTTGCTTTTTGCCACTTTTTTAACACATGAAGAGGTTTCTGGTGATTTAAAAAAAAAAACAAAGAAAAAAACGTTATTGACCACCATTAAGAGGCAGCAATATGTGTATTTGTACACACTGAGCTGGGGTAAATTAGAGAGAAAGAGAAATATCATCCCCAGGAGGTCACGTTCATCACCCCACAAGGTTGATCCCTGGTGTGCTGATGCCCTGATGTGACTGTAATAGAGGAAGCTCTGTTGCTTCCTGCAATAGTTCTAGTACCATGAGAACCCGGTTACAAAGGATCACAAGGCCACCTGCTCAAGCACCTGCTTCTCTACCTTTCAAGACATCTGCAACTTCAGCTTCATTCAGCTCAGATATGACCAGACTCCTGAACCCACAGGTCATTTACTGTGTGGTGTTTTAGTTTCAGGAGGGGTTAGTGAGAGGGAGCAAGGAAAACCTGTATCTATACAAATAAAGACTATATTTGTCTATATTTGTAGCAAGTAGGAATACCCTTCAAAGTTGAAAAGATCACACTGAAAACATTTAAAACCATGCCTGAATCTACTTATAACCAACACAAAAATCAATTATACTTAAAAATGGGTTGAAGGGAAGGTCATTGAATCTTCCAGCCAGAAAGCCTTGGGAAAATGAGCATGTAACACATACAATGTGCAGTTAAGAACTCTGTCTGTCTTCCATTCCATACTTCCCCATCTCCATAGCCCTGTGGCTCTCTATACTAGAAATGTCATTTCTATTTAACCACTGAGGATGGGAGTGTTTGCCTCAATCAGCTCAGGTAGCAGTGATCCCTGGGACCAGTGGTTCCCCCTCACAATTGGGAGATGTTCCTGTTCCCAAAGCTGCACTGTGATTTGGCAGGTATGTTTTGATGTGATCATGAAGGGTTAGAATGCAGCCCCAGTCATCATCAAGAGTTTGTGGTGACTACATTATTTTCATGCTTCAAAACAGTGATTGCAGCTTTATCACCTAAAGTGGTAGTTAATGCCATATGGCCCCTAGAAATACAGGATACTTTCTACAAAACCAGTACCACAGACTGCTGTGGTACCACAGACTGCTGTGGTACCACAGACTGCTGTGGTACCACAGACTGCTGTGGTACCACAGACTGCTGTGGTAACAGAGACTGCTGTGGTACCACAGACTGCTGTGGTGCTTAACATTTGAAACTGAAAACCTCAGCACAAAGTTTTCAAGCAGAGGTCATTTTCTCTCCACTTAAGAACAGCTTCCCTATTCAAAAGTATTTTCAGTGAGAAATTAAGCCAAGCTGTACTCCATGAAATCAACAGGTCCTCTTTATACACAGACATGGTTTTGGAAATTGATTTTTAAAAAATTCATGGAATTAAACCTTCTTATGTATTAGGCATACTAGTTTGATAAGGGTTTTGTGTATAAAAAAATAAATCTATTTCCATTCTTAGTAAGTTATGAAATATAAAATTGTTATTACTACTTCCTTAGTAGACATTTGAATAGCAATAATATGGGATAGAAATACTCTGGAAGTGATAATAACAAGTTTGAGAGCTAAGGAAATGTTTTCTCGTGTTGTTTATAGACATGTGCCTTTCAACTGGAATGCTCTCTCATAATTCATCAAACTCCTACTTATACTATAAAACCCAACTCACTTGCCTCCTTCTATGCAACCAACCTTTATCTCTGCTTCACATGATCAGGTCATATCAACTTGGAATCCCAATTTAGAACAGAATTTAGTGGACACAGCCAGTACACTGAGAAGGGATTGAAGCTGCAAAGGTATTTCCAGTTTTGGCAAACAACCCTCTCAGTAAGACAGCTTTTTATTCTGAAGTAAACCCAAAGCTACAATTCTAAAACATCATGCACTGTTTTCAACTCATGAATTAGGAATAAAGGTATACTTTTGGTACAGAATACATGTTCTGCACTGCTTGAATTAATTAACTCTGTCAATTATTCTCAAATATTGCTTTAAAGAGAAAGAAATTACCTTTCTTGCATATATACCTTTTATATATCTGTACACATATATTCTTAATTACATATCCTTACAAATACATATATACTTTATGACATATGTAATTTACTTTATATTAACAATCTAAGAAACTAGTATAATAATAAGGCATGTCTTTTAATCACTGACTTGTTTTTATAGAAGTGGTTGCACAGATCTCAGCTGTTAACAGCAGCAAGAAGGTAACACACAGTTCCATCGTATGGGAGCGTGTTCCTGATTTCAGGAACACTGTTCTCATCTTTTCTGCTAGGTACTACAGTGCTCTGCTATCACTTTGAAGATTTGTCAGTTTGTTTTAATCTCAGGGATGGTGCGAGGCCACAGGCATCACATGTCATGTTCAGGCTTTCTGATTTCCAAGATTCCAGGTTACTGTTCCCAGCCACTCACTGTCTCCAGCCCCCTTGATACCACGATGAAAAATAAAACCACTTCCTCATAAGAATCTGAACTTTTAAGGCCAAACAATTGGATACTAAACCTGCGGGTCACAGTTTCAAGACTACAGATCATCGTTGAAGTCTGGAATTTATGGAAATAGCTTTGCCTGCCTTTAACAGGTCTGTAATGGAACCAGTTTTTCTGGCTGAACTAAATGAGTCGCTAAAGAGCTTTCTGTGGTGCAAGACTGCTCTCTACAGGCCATGCTGTAGAATGACATAAAAGACGATTTGTGTGGAGGCAGAGGAAGTAAACAATTTAATGAACAGTACGAAAATTATTTGCTGGCAGAAGGCAAGCTCAGAAGCATGTAAAGATTTCATAACACACATGGGGATTTGCAAAGTACTTTCTAGTTTAAATCTAGAATAGAGACTTAGGGTTTTACATTGCTTCCCATTTCCTATGGTGTTTTATCCTCAGACAAATGTAAATTGCTTTTCTGATAAAGAAAACATTCTCTCTCAATAATGTAATCTAACATATCCCAATCTGTATGGATTACTTACATGGATTCCATAGATAATCTATATTAATAATCTTCTCTTCAGTGTAGTGATCACAATGTTTACTGGTTTCAGGCAGCCTCATGAGGTGGCAGAGGTGAAGAGAAGGAGTGCTTCATACTAAACTCTCCCTAGCTACTCAAAGATGTGAAATGTACCATATATAATACTTAGAATAATTCAGTTTTAATTTCTAAGCTGAATTTCTTCATTAGGAATCTGCCAACTGCTTTGATTATAAAACTCAGGTGGTCATCTGTTTTGGAATAAAATTTTGCTATTTCATAAGAAACTATATCAAATTAACAGTGCATTCTCAGAAACTTTTTAAGACATGTGACATTTTTGAAATGCAGAGAATGGTTCAGAAATGCAGATTGATACATCAGATTATTAGAAATACATTTTAAAAATATTTCCCTTCAGTTATAAAGAACTTCAAGTCTATTTTAAAATGGAATAATTATGAATATTATGGTTGAAACACATCAACATTCTGTCACTCCATATGTACAAATAAACATATCCCAATGTCACTCCACATGTTATAAATGAGGCCAATAAATCATGCAAAAGGTAGAGTAAATCCTCCTGAATCATGTTAGAGATGCCACATGACATTGTCAGAGTAAGTCAGATAAGCCTATGGAACCTTACTGCTTCTATTTATGAAGTCCTGCTTACCAGGGAAGTTCCAAACAGCCTTAACTTTAAACACAATTTAGAACATATGCAAGTTGTATAAAAAGTACAGCGTGAACACTTGATCTTGTTTGAGTGATACAATACTAAGTACAATAATCTTTGAAATATTCATAAGTAATAATCTGAGGCAAAATTCACTTGGTAAGAGCTCAAACAAATAAAAATCTTTCAGAAAGATTAATTTGCTAATAAAATAAGCACTCTAGTTTATTCTGATTTTCAGACAGCTGTGTGATGTTCAGGATTTCCTTCTCCTGAAGCACGAATTCCAAGTTGTTACAGGAGAAATGTATGAGAGACTGACACAAGTGTGAGCAGTGTATGAGACAGTGACACAGGCGTGAGCAGTGCATGAGACAGTGACACAGACATGAGCAGTGTATGAGACAGTGACACAGATATGAGCAGTGTATGAGACAGTGACACAGGCATGAGCAGTGCATGAGACAGTGACACAGACATGAGCAGTGTATGAGACAGTGACACAG
>NW_021621185.1:964118-965418 GCF_004785775.1 Grammomys surdaster | reverse complement strand
CATGAGCAGTGTATGAGACAGTGACACAGGCATGAGCAGTGCATGAGGCAGTGACACAGACATGAGCAGTGTATGAAACAGTGACACAGACATGAGCAGTGCATGAGACAGTGACACAGGCGTGAGCAGTGAAGGTGTTAAGTTGTAGAGTCCCACCTCATATCAGGCTTCCTCGAATAAATGCTGCATATATGGTATTTAATTGTATATAATCATAGTCTATAATATAATTATGAAATGATTAAATGATCTCAATTTCATTTTAATTAAATAGCTAATCTTTATATTAGAAGTGGGTCTCTATAATTACATTGTTCAAGAGAAATTTCATAAAACCGAGGACAAAGTCATAATTTTCAAAAGCAGATTCATAACAAGTTTTCTAGGAAATGAATATTTAATGCACCTAAAAATACTTTTCTTCTTGAATAGATCTCTAAATTTGATTGTTACTTCTGTAACTGATTCATCCTTTGTTCAGTCAGTACGACTGAGGGTAGACTTTCTAAGAATATTCAGGATATGTGAAAGAATTATTAATTAAAAGTTTAACAAGCTTTTTAATATTGTTCTCTTAGACAGGCTAGATGTTTAAGGCCCTCTTATTATTTACCTGTCTCATATAAATGAGTGTGTGGAGACTTACTTCTCCATCATACAAGTAAAAGCCCAATAGAGGCATTCCTGACTGACTTTAGGAAGGCTTTACTAACAAGACTAGATTACACTAGATTTCAATCGGCAGTTCTATCCTAAGGCTGCCAAATCAAGGAAAATAATCAATCACTGGACATTATTCTGGTAATGTTGGCAGCAAGGTAGCCTGGTATGCTGTGTGCCATTCAGACATATACTGTGTCTGGGAAAATTGTCCATGCATGTAACAATACCATTTTTCTCAGCTTGCAGATTTCTACTCGATGTTTTCTTTTTATTTGCTATATTTTATCTTTTCATGCCACAAAAAATAACTTCTAAAACTAAATTCATGTTAGTGGCATGAATTTTAGATCTATCATGCCTCTCTGCAGCAAGGGCTACTTTAAAGTTATATTTATAGTCTCTGCAAAGCTTACCAGCAACATGCTTTCGGAAGATGCCAGCCAATCAACTGCACTAAAACCACTCTGTTACAAAGGTGCAGCCATCTTTGGCATCATTCACTACTTTCAAAGCCACAAAAGAACAAATAATAAATATAAGACTCACAAATTATCTATCATGAAAACAATCTTGTTCAGAAAGCTTCACTAATATATATATATATATATATATATATATATATATATATATATATATA
>NW_021621185.1:954112-964108 GCF_004785775.1 Grammomys surdaster | reverse complement strand
ATATATATATATATATATATATATATATATATATATATATATATATACACACATATATATATATACAAACCAATAAAGGCTATTGTTTATGAATCCAATGTTTGATTTCTATCATTTATATTAGGGAACTTAAAATGATTTTTAAACCACATTACTGTTTGAAAAAAATGTAATAAAGGTAAACACGGGTACTTGGTAGGAAAAAAAAACATATGTAATCAGTCATCCTTGAAATAACTAATATTTTTACATCAAGCCAGCATACAAGTCTAAATTTCAGAGACTTGGTCCACAAGGTTGGTGCTCTGAGAAGGCAATCTACTGCATTCCAGAGAAAAAAAGCTCAACAGGAAAGGTAGCAGGGCTCAGATGCTTCCCTCTTCCTTTGGGTATTTTTCTGATGGTTAAAGTTTGCTCCTGTGGGGCCTCCTTATGCAGAGAAGGCTCAGTGCTAGCCATCTACATGGATTACTTCACTGTGGTAAGATGGCTCTGTTTGTTTACTTCGCTTCACACAGAGAATAGCACAATGAGGCTTTTTATCTTTATAATCAATTCATTTCCCAGTTACTTCATGTTAATCACATTAATCATTTTCTAAATGAAATATTTTCTAGATGTTATTCATACTTCATAACATGAAATGTTATTTCATATTAATCATTTTCTAAATGAAAAAAGCTGTATAATTCTCACCAAGAGGAGTACCCTTGAGAGTATCTAGGACCAGAAAGTTCTTACCTGATGTTGTCTGAGGGCTCCTCCATTGCTTTGTCTGCTCTCTAGTATCTCATTATAGATATTTTTATACCTTTGGTATAAAACAACTCAGATGTCTAAGAAAATCAGAAACATATTATCCACAATGTCATTGATAAATGTGTGTTATTTATTTAAGGATGATCATATTCTTATCCGTAGATAGCAGATTTAGTCAGCAGATTATCTTGCTGAAACATTGGGAATGAGTTACAAAGGAAAAGTTCAATGGTATTGAACACAAGTAAGCTTCAGTGACATGTGGCAGATACAAGTTGAGGTAGCTAGGACCACAATGCAGACAATGGGCTAATACAACAGGCATGTCAGATGACTATCCAGTGGGAGCTGGAAAACAGGAGAATCCTTAACAGCAGAGGCAGCCACCTGCTAGAGATCCATTCATGGACTGCATGGTCCTTTCAAAAGATTTCACTTCCTTCTGCCATACACATGATGCTATTACATACACATGATGTATGTGTATGTTGTTACATACATATGATGTAACAAACAGAAAAGAGAGTGAGCCAAAGAGCTGTGGATATCTACTTATATAAGCCAAAACATAGTATGGGCAATTAAGTAATGAGCCCCTAATAATCTTCCAGATTTGTTTTGGGAGGAGTCACAACGTTGCTAGAGGCAAGCCTTATGAATGGACTTTGATCTATTCCGCTGTGGCCATGGAAAAGACCTGAAAATACGATTGAAGAATGGAAAAAACTGAGACAGCTGTTCTATTATAGAACCTAATAGTTAAGTTTTCAACAGGAAATGTGCTAATTGACTAGGTTGGAGTTTAGAATATGTATATGCTAAAAATGTTTGGAAACCTAGTTCTGTCAGATGCCCACAGTCAACTGCAGAACTGTAAAGTTGGGTGTTTCCATGACAGCCACAGAGCTTGCAGAGTAAGGACAATCAGGAACTCAAGTGATCAGCTGGAGGAATGACTTTCCCCCAATAATAAATATACACCCCTGTTTCCACCCTCTGATAACCCGGAGGCACAGCAGATGAAGCATGGCTTCTTGCTTCGTATTTATAACATTCATTTTACTTTGAGCCCTAGTAAAGCTAAACCAGACTCTTGAAAAGAGTCTACGGTTATGAATTGAGTTGTCTTATATGAGTAAAATAGCCAATGCACTCCAAGAAGGGCTGAGTCCAGGGTTCAATCTCATGAGAAATGCTCCTATTCCTATAGTTTTTGGATAGGGCCAGTCTCTAAATTCTATACAGTAATTAAAAGAAAGCATTGGTGTTTTATCATCTAAAATTTTAATCACTCCCCTCACTTCCCAATGCTAGTAGAAGCTAAAATTCAAAACAGGTGCTTGGTGCTAAAGCTGTAACCAAAATATTCTGATAACACCGCCCACGGAAATATAATGGTTACACAGCCCCTGGATAGCTTTAACAAACCCCTATTTTCTTCTTTCTGCTCCATACAATGTGTTGTCTATTTGCACCCATTCAGGACTAAATTACAGATAAAGTTACAGCAAATTTGTTTTCTCAAAAAAGCAGTCAGCCCTAATATCCCCTGAGTAATAAAAGCCTTGTCTTTCATTCAGAACCAGAACTGGCATAATTTTCTCCAAGAAACAAACTCTACTTCCTGCGACAATGGACCTGTTCTTAAAATTCTGAATGGGATACAGCTCAATTTACAGGTGTTCAGGTCTAAAGGTAAAAGGGCATTTGACCTCCCGGCTGCCGATTGTTGCTGTGGTAGGTAACTTCAGTCTGCTAGTTATAGCATTTTATCAGATAAGCTGCCAGAGTTTTCAGCTCTGAATTACTGAGGTAGGCTCAAGTGAATCAATAATTTATACAGATATCTCTCATTCATTCTGATGGTATAAAGATACATACTAACAGCCTGCTGTCGCCACGGAACAAAGCCAGAGAGACATCATTTCAAAAGAAACCCATTTATCTATGTGAACAAAAACTATTATGTAATAAAAACTTAATGGTTTATTAATTTTATTTTTCAACTGTATTAGTGATCAAGGTGATGAATATGAACTTCAATAAGGTCATGCTGGCAAGTATGGAAACAGTGTTTAAAATTTTCAACATCAATTTTTAGGTAGAATATTTAGCCTATCAACATAATATAAACTACCAGAAAATATCTATGTACCAAAGATCATTGGATTAAATTGTTTAAATTCTTCAAACATTTCCTTACTGAATTTCAACATAAATTACTTTCTAAACATGAGAATTAAATAAATTTAGGGGAAATACACTAAGAGTATTGTTAATATAGCCTTATGCCATTATTCATTACCTGGGGAAAATTATATAGTGTTTTATACACTAATACTATGACATTTTTATTAACTCATAATCCCTGTGCTAACGGTGCTGCACTAAACAAGGAATAATTAAGAAGACAGCAAATATTAAAAATGCCTACTTTAAAATTCTTCAATCATGTTAAAGGAAACACCCAAGCTCCGATAATGAAAACAAAACTCAAAACAGCCTGCCTACGTGTAAGACCATCATCCGAAATTTCTGCTTATTATAATTAAGATTAAGAAAGTTTGTAATCCAAAAACATTATAAAATATCTCTTAGCAAATTTAATTGTAAACTGACTGTTTCCTGACAGATTTGAAATTGTTTTTGTAGACAAGAGGCACCAGAAACTGGCCCCTTGCTCACTTTACCTCTTTTAGTTCAAGGTTGGGCATGTGTTTGCCTCGATACATGAACTGATTCTAGCTTAAGAATGCTGTGTACAAAATTAATTGAGGCAACAGATTTGACAAGAAGGAGGGTAATGACCTGAAGTAACACTCAGGTACAGACTTTTTGCTTCCCCAAAAGAAACTGTTTTCTCTTTTACTTCCCATGGTCCTCCTCCCTGACCTTGGTAAATACAAGAGATAATAAAGTCTTTAAAAAAAAAAAAAGGGCGTGGGAGAACATGTAAGAGAGAAGGAGGAGAAAAGAAAGGAGGTAGAGGAGGAAGGAGAGGGATTGAAGTAGAGACAGAGGGGATGGAGGGAGAGAGGAAAAAAAGGAGGGGGGGAGAGAGACAGAGACATAGAGACAGAAATCTTACTATCCTCCACCTCAACTTACTCTTTTGCATGCAGTTTAGGAGAACTGCATGTACTCAATATCTCTGCCCTCCACGGAAAGAGAAGTCAGAGAAATAAAAGAGGAAATACTCGTTTTGATAGTTAAGACAGAGGATTGAGATGCCCCCATCCTCCTGTGATGCTAGCTGCATGGACTCTTTCTCAGTTCATCTGATCTGATGGACTTCCTCTTATGCTGTTGCAACTGTAACTTCAAGCTTGTCACTGAAGTCACCTGAGCCAGTCCTCCACATAGCTTTATTGTGTGTGCCTAAAAATGAGAAGCCCTTTTAATGGTGACTGAAACGTATCTTGAACAGAACAGACTGGATTTATTGCTTGTTGCCATATCTGGTAATGGATTAAAACATTGATAAATGACATTTTCAGTTTACAATATATTTTATTTCCCCATTTCTTAAATTTAGACTGCACTGCTTTGTCAATTATAAATAAAAGTCAGATATTCTTAACTTTGTCACTGATACTGTTTTTGTAGGACAAGCCAAGCCATAGACACTCGTGGTGGGATGCTTTTCCTTGTGAATTGTCCCTATTTTTATGGCCAGTGTAGAAAAATTTCCCATATAACTTTATTAATTACTTTTCCATAGTGATACAAATTTGTAATACTATAGGCCACAGAAACAAGACCCTGTGTTGTGCCTATGAAAGGTATCCCAGTCTAATTTATCCATGGGCCCCTCAACTTAAGAACTTCAAAGCTTTAATTTAGCTCTATTCACTTCAGTGACTGCAATAACTTAGCACACCCAGTTTGTAACAACTGCTTCGCGTACTCTATACCATAGATCTTAAACATGTACCCAGAAGTTTGTTTCAGTTCTGCCACTAATTCACAAGGAAAACATAATATTACATTATACTGTTTAATGTTATGTGGAAAAATTAATATAACTCAAAGGAAATTTGGGAAGACAGTAATACAAGAAGTGTCCACTTTTATTGTTAATTCAGTACCAGGACCTTGTACATGCTGGGCAAACATGGATCACTAAGTTGGTCTCTAGAGCAATTGATTATTTAAGGAATTAAAATATACAAAGCTTTTTACTAGAATTTATTAAGTAAATGTAATTAATGTATTAGTGTATTAATGTAAAGTTAAGCCATGGAAAGTTTTATTTAACCACCATTATGTCAAGGTTTGTCTGGGTGCTTTGAGCTATGTACTCAATTCAAAGATGATTCATACTTGAAACAAGGGAAATAAAGGTTAGCAAGTCTTTCTCTCTCTCTCTCTCTCTCTCTCTCTCTCTCTCTCTCCCTCCCTCCCTCCCTCCTTCCCTCCCTCCCTCTCTTTCTTTCTTCCTTCCTTTCTTAGAGACAAAATAATAATACTTCTTGTCTCCACTGTACCTGAAACACAAGTGAACACTCAGGGTTATTTGTTATTGTCTTTACACCTCTACTCTGAGTTCTAGTGCCATGCAAGCTCAATGAATTAAGAAGTCCACCACAGCGTGGAGCTCACACATAACTTACATTGAGCACTCATTTACTACGTCAAGGACAGGATTTCCTTCCACTCGACACATTCCTTTACAGCAAATGCCAAAGTCTGAGGTCCAGTATGATACAATAAGACTTTCAGCCGCCAGTGCCAAACACCTGTTTGTCCTTAATCAAGGACAATTTCACTTGCAAACTTCATTTTTTATCTTTTATTGCTGCTATCTTTGAAACTATCATTACTGTCAGTGAGGAGCTTTGACATTGATTTGCCACTTTGCACGGTCAGCTTCTGAACTGTAAAATCATCTCCAAGTCCCCTGCCATATGGAACATTCAGTGGCTTCATTACTTTGTTGAGAGTCCATGTACTCTTTACTTGTGAAAGCCCCTTGCTCTTGCCATGATGAAGCGTACTATTCTGAGGATGGGATGGAAGTGGATGTGTTCCTGGCACCTTCTGCATACAGTCTCTACTTTCTCCATGTGGTACCTCCATTCTTCAAAGGGATCAGTGGCCTTGCTCACTACTGTGCCATTGTCTATGGCATTGCCACAATGGAGAAACATGTTCCAAGGTTCAAGGACCTAGCTCACAGAACACATTTTTCTGTTTGGATTTAGGAAGCCTACATTAAAAGGCATTTAACTACATACCAGCTAAGATCTGGGATACTTGTGATCTGTGTGTTTGAAAGATTGTAGAAATAGTATAAAATCAGTTAGTACATTAGAAATACTCTAAATACAAGCTTCCTGGCTGAAGTACATTGTAGACCTTTGTAGTGGAAGAACCAAACTCTATATAAAAGGTGTAAGCAAGGCATGTACTAATTTAACACTCTCAATATTGCTGCCTACCTAGAAAATGTAACTGTGGCCACATGAGTTGAACAGTTTTCCCTGAGAATCAGCTATTACTTTACTACTAAAACTTCAAAATAAATCATTCTTTGATGGACTTTTGCCCAGCTCTTATTATTATGTTCAAAGGTGGTCAAATGATGGCAAAAGCAGCAACAACAAAGTAGGAACAAGTTCATCTGCAATATTGCATGCTTGGTTTTTACTTAGTAGGTGATGTGCTCAAAACTCTTCCACATGCCCTCCCAAGGAGTCAGAGAAGTTGGAGAAGGAACTGAACTTCAATTTGCTAATGTTTGCTTTATGTAAAAGGGTGTGGAACCTCGGGGAGAGTTAACTTCCTGACAAAGTGAATTAGAGTCTTCCTCTGCTGTGATTTACCACCATGTGCAAGAGGTATTACTGTTGCTTTATCAAGTGAAGTAACTCATGTAATTAGCTCATTAGTTTAAATATTTTTCTTCGGAAAATATATTAAATAATAATGGAGCATAATGCAAATGGACTGCTGCTTTCCTTGACAAATGTGTCCCTCAGTTTAACTTAATTTGACAGTATGCAGTAATTTTTAGAGGAAAAAAATGTTGATTTAGGAATCTAGAGAGAAACAGACATTCCTTATTCATTATTTAAAATATTTTATGATTGGTAGTCAGCACAGTTGTAAATGAAGTCGTTGTAAAGGATCTCATAATTAGTATAGGGTGAAGTGGGACAACATCCAAACAGGAAAGCAAAGCACAGCTGGGAGAGTGGGCTTTGGCATGTGTGCTCCACCAGTCCAGCTCCAACGCTCCGGGAAGGAGAACTCTTGCACTTGCTATAGTCTCCTGCTTCTGCAAGAAATTTGTAGTTAATGCCTACTTATGGTACAGAACAGCAGCGTATACTTTGGTAAAGGTGACATGGTTTTACTATTTTTACCCAAAAAAGAAAGCTTTCCTATATGACAGCAGGGCACTGTTCACATTGTCGGATGAAGGAGGCAGAGCTGATGTCACCAAAAGCCTGAGGATAATCTGTCTTTACAATTCAGTTCCTGCTGTTGTACACATAAAACTAAAATTAGGAGGAATATACTTTTCAAAGCACAACAGACCCAAGGCTTAAGTGATGAAAAGGCACAAGCCCTATTCAAAAAGAAGGAAGCATGGATCTGACCAAGTGCTGGGTTATATATTATATATAACACTCCAAAACAAAGGGTCAGTGACTGCGTGTGGATGGGTCTGCTTCCTCAGACAGTATCAGAGGATGGGCGCTGTTCCCTTATTTACTGGTTTCCTAGCTTCTTAAGACTTAGGTTTCCCTTTAGCTAAAGGTGATTAATCCTGAAACTACATATTCTAAATGATTGCTTTTCCAGGATGTTCTTGTAATTGTAAAAATTTACACACAATGTTTGTGAAAGAAAACACAACTTGTAACTTTTTGTATGATCAAGGGTGATAATTGAAGAATTCTTGTCAGGAGTTGAGTTGAGATAAGGTAGGGGGGAAGGTGGGAGTGTATATTTTGAATATCAATTTTCTATATGAATTTTGCTTTCATCCTGTTAGAAATTTCTTACTGTCAACATTTTTGACTCTGTAAAAGGAAATGTAAGCCGCTTTAGAGGTATATAATTCCCTAAATCAATGAAGTTCTGGGCAAGTGTTTTTCTTCATATATTAGTGAAGAAAAGTTTAACATAATTTAAAATTTATATAAATTATAGGTATTGTTTTCTAAATTGTATAAATTTACTGCAGGAGAAACATATGCTATGAATGGTGAGTGAAAAGACTTAAAAATTTAGATATATAACTTATGAAAACTTTATGAGCACACACACAGCAGAACCGACTATGTTCATGAATGCACACACACACACAACACACAGAGCAGCACTGACTGTGTTCATGAGCACAAACATACACACACAGCAGCACTGTGTTCATTAGCACAAACATACACACACACGCTCTTTCCAGCCAGCGCCGAGCGATGGGCATCTCTCGGGACAACTGGCACAAGCGCCGCAAGACCGGGGGTAAGAGAAAACCCTACCACAAGAAGCGGAAGTATGAGCTGGGACGGCCTGCAGCCAACACTAAGATTGGCCCTCGCCGCATTCACACAGTCCGAGTTCGAGGGGGCAATAAGAAGTACCGTGCTCTGAGATTGGATGTGGGGGACTTTTCCTGGGGCTCTGAGTGTTGTACTCGAAAAACAAGGATCATTGATGTTGTCTACAATGCATCCGATAATGAGCTTGTCCGCACCAAGACCCTGGTGAAGAACTGCATTGTGCTTATTGACAGCACACCGTACAGGCAGTGGTATGAGTCCCACTATGCACTGCCCCTGGGCCGCAAGAAGGGGGCCAAACTGACTCCCGAGGAGGAAGAGATTTTAAACAAAAAACGATCAAAGAAAATTCAAAAGAAATACGACGAAAGGAAAAAGAATGCCAAAATCAGCAGTCTTCTGGAGGAACAGTTCCAGCAGGGCAAGCTTCTCGCCTGTATTGCCTCAAGACCAGGCCAGTGTGGCAGAGCAGATGGCTATGTGCTCGAAGGCAAGGAGCTGGAGTTCTATCTGCGGAAGATCAAAGCCCGGAAAGGCAAATAACCATCCTTCATAGCTCGTGTAATAAAGGTGTTTGCTGTTATATGTAAAAAAAAAAAAAAAAAACATACACACACACACATACACAGCAGCATCAACTATGTTCATGAGCACACAGACACACACAAACACACACACACACACACACACACACACAGCACTGACTGTGTTCATGAGTGCACGTACACACACACACATACACAGCACCATCGACTATGTTCATGAGCACACACACAGACAGACAGCAGCGCTCACAGTGTTCATGAGCACACACACACAGCAGCACTCAGTGTTCATGACCAGACACATACACACACGAACACACCAACAGCAGCAGCAGCCAACACCACTGCAGTGTATTATGTTTAGTGATGCTTCTTTCTTTGCTTTTCAGGGCTTCTTTTTTGTTGTTGTGGGGATAAGTAACAAAATGTGTGCCTGGAACAGTTCTTTTTTTCTCTAGCTCTAAAGAAATAATTGTAGTAACAAAAGTACTTCTATAAAAATAAATAGAAAATTGCCATAATTTTGTTGGTGTGGTACTACTGATGTCTGTTATATTCCTCAAATGGAAATTTCAGCTGGAAGTGTGAAGTGCTTTTCACTAGATCCAGTGAGTGATCCTGCATCCTCTCCTATGTATGCTAAGACTTGGATCTCAAGCGATGCATGATGACTGTGTTTTCACACTCGTATTTCCCTTTGATTAATGTGGCCTTTCAGTCCTTAACCATGATGGCCAGTTCTAACGCTTTTATAGTTTGTAATAATAGTTAGAAAAAATTGAAGTTGTTGAATATCCACAGACTTTCTCTACAGGAAGCACGCAGCTAAGCTTGCTGATGGCCTCCTGTCTTCAGGACAATGAGGACAAGGTCAGGTCCTCCTCTTATCTCGTGGTTTCTTCGTTTCTATGCATGTATCATCACTGTTTGTTCTCTCTCCCTCTGCAATGGCCCAGGGTTTCTAAGGAAATCTGGGGTCCCATGTCCTCCTTTACAAAAACAGGGATTGACTGAAACTGGAACACAAACTGTCCCGAAGCAAAGGGGAGCAGGCATTTACAGATGCCAGAAAGGGATGAACAGTGATCCAGAGTCCTCATTGAGTTAGTATACATAGAATTCTATTTACAAACACACACACACACACACACACACACACACACACACACACACACACA
>NW_021621185.1:920303-954102 GCF_004785775.1 Grammomys surdaster | reverse complement strand
ACACACACACACACACACACACACACACACACACACACACACACACACACACAGAGAGAGAGAGAGAGAGAGAGAAGAGCAGGAGCAGGAAAACCCAGAGCCAGAATCCAGAGTCTTAGGAGAAAGCCAGCCTCCTGGACTTGGTCAGGAGAGAGACTCAAAGCTAGTAGCTCCTCAGATATGAGCAGAAACAAATGTATTTTATGGCCAATGGTTATGCATTCAAACACACCATTTTGCAGTATGAGTGCTATGAGAAGCCGATATCTTGTCATAATTCATGCTCATTGTTCCTCTAAGTAATATATATATGTTTCCCATTAGTCATTCTGTGTGAAGCTGTACTTTAAGGCAAGAGGACAGTTTTGATAATGCACATCTTAAGACTTTTCATTAAAGTCGCAAATTTAAATTCTACCTTTTTGTGCACTCTGACATTTTTTGTCTGGCATTTTCATTAATTTTGCGACATACATAAATGTAGCTGAAATGTTAACTGATCAATACTTTGTCTCTCTTGTGGAGCACCAGGGGTTCATTCCCCAGGGACCACACAGCCGAACAGAAATTAAATGTGTAAAATATCAAATGTTAATGTTAAACACAGCCGCACTTACTCTATAACGACAGAAAAGGCTAAAACAATTCCAAATGGACAGATGGTACCACAAATTATCTACAATCACATTTAAAGATGAAAGTTTGTCCTGTAAAATAATTCTCTGATGCACACTGAAGTGTGTCCTTTTACTGATAGCTCAGTTTTCCAATTATTTTTGTGCTCATTACAGTGAGAAATGACAGTACTGAAAGGAACGAATATATCTCTCTTTTCAACCTCCCTCCTCTCTCTTTCCCTCCCTCTGTCCCTCCGTCCCTCCTTCCCTCCGTCCCTCCCTCTCTCCTTCCTTTTCTTTTTTTCCCTTTTGCACTCACTGACTTCTACAAGAACACAAATGTCTGCTCAAGAGCCTGTTGAAAATTAGTTCAACTTACGAGATATTTCTAGGTTGACTATAGCTGATTCCTAAGTTTAAGCATCATACATAACAGTGCTGTCTTAAAAAATAATATTCACCAGAAAATTTAAAACCCTAAGTCATAGCACTCAGAAACAAGGCTGTTCCCAGAAGCCTGTGTGCTTTCCTTTTGCCATCCCTTCTCCACAGATTTCATCTCTGTTGCCTGCAACAGCAGCAACACAGCTGGGGGCTGTGGCTGTGGCCTGAATTTGTACATTCATTGACACTGAGATGTAAAATATGATTGTTTTCTTCCATTTGACCCACTGGTCTGCTGTTGTTTGTTTGTTTGTTTGTTTGTTTATTGGCAAGTTGAATTAGAGGAAAAGACCAAAATGTAATAGGAAAAAAATTATTTAAACATTAAAAAGCTTCCTGATTTGGGCCTAAAACTAAGGTACTTAATGATACAAATCCATGCCCTCGACAAGGCAGTGGCAGTTAAGAAAAATTGGGCCAAATGGAACCAAAATTATAACAATAGAGCCATGAGCTTTCAACAGGGCATGATGGGAACAATATATCTGTAACAATGGGCCTGCTTATGCTCATCTAATGGAAATCAGTTCTTTTCAACCAATTGTTCCAACAAGGCTCTGCTTATGCAATGGCAACTTTGAAACATCTTGTTTTTAAATACTCATTTACTCTCTATAATGTGACTAAAAATCTTTCGCAAGGTATTTTTCTGAATTATGTTACAATTGTAAGATATATATTTTAAAGTCTTTTATAGAAAAGAATATCTACCACGCTGCATAAGGCAAGGTACTTCTATGTGCCTCAGTTTCTTTATCTACATACTAGGAGAATGAGAGAATCTACATTATGGAGTTGTTGAAAACATTAAATTCTTAGTGAAAGAGGATTTTTATGGTGGCACATAAAGAGTACTTGATAAATATTATGTTTTATTCATATGAATTTTTAATATCACAATTCAATCTATGCTTAAGTAGATTATTGGTAAGAGAAGTAATTGATAACAGAGTTTTGGGTTCTTAAAGAAATTATAGGGAAATTGCTTTGATGGTATTAACATGCTCTTATCATGATTTAATAATCAGATTTATTATAGCAAACCCTTATTTATTTGGGGTTTCTCCACGCAAGAAAAATATTCAGCTTGGCGGCCTCACTGAAAAGTTTTAGTTGGCCATTTATATTGGAAGCTCCCTAACTGCTTCACAGCCTTCAGGTGACAGGATGACCCAGGAACGCAGCCCGTTCTCGTCCCTGGGGTTGCCCAATTGGAGTCTATGCAAAGGAAGGGTGGTTTCCTGATTCATTACTTCAATCACATTCAATAAAGTATAATTACTTTTTCTTTTTCCCCATACATTGGTTAATATTGTTTCTTCACATTTTGTCACGTGCTTCCATGCCTCCTCCTTAGCGTCAGCTGTCTTCTACCTTGAGTATCCTACTGTGTTTTCTGGGCAAACCTCCTGCATTTGGCTTGTGTTTTCTAGGACTGAATCTGCTACAAACTGGTTACTGGCCAAGGCAGACACTGCATTTTCTGCACCGTGTTGTTTCCTTCTTGTGTGATCACTGGGAGTAAGGTTACATTCAGGTGCCTGTTTCTCAGAGCTTCAGTAACTTCTTTTTTAAGAAGCAAAACAAGATTGTGAAAAACGACTGCCATATTTAATTAATTTTACAAGTGACCTTTGGAATCTAGAAAAAGTTTATGAAGACTCAGAAAACATGCTGTTATGAACAATCCACATGTCCCTGATTAAATTATATAATTGTATACATTTTGTGTTTTTAAATTTCACAAACACCCATGGAGAGTGGAGTTAAAGATAGTCAATCAAAAATAGCAGCAGGCATTTTCAATAAAGTTTTACTGTTATTATAAGGCACACAGGACCTGAAAGTAATGATTTAAAGTATATGTAGAAATTCTCTATCATTTTACTTAAAACCATAATGCCTCTGTGCTAATGGACAATTAGAAGACCCCAATATGTCTATTATGTGAGCAATATTGCAAGAATACAGAGAAGGGTTTTTTTGTTTTGTTTTGTCTTTTTGCTTTTTTTTTTTTTAAAACAATGGTGACGGTAGTCACTTTCTTTCAGGAGATAACAAAGTGTCTCTAGGAAGCAGGCTGCTAAACTTCCTGGTAACTTACAGCACAAAGGGACATATTCAGTCTTTGTTCCTGCGCGTACATCAGTGAGAGTTCCATGCCCGGCTGAGGAGGGAGAGCTCAAGAACTGAAAGCACACATTCATCTGAACGGCATCACCAAAACCTGATTGTTCCTATAAGTAAGGCCTTCCTGTAAGCCCTCATACTCATGTCATATTTTACAAAACTGGCAGCTAAAGGAAACAGAATGCGCTTATTTCCTAACAATCACAAAATAAAATAAAGAACTTCAGAAGATGGACTTCACTGAACAAGCAGCAACAGCATGATGGTCCTGGCCAGCCTGAGAGGAAGAAGCCTTTTTAGATTTTTCTGCCACTGCCAGCTGGTCTTGCCATCAGTTCTTATAAAATAATCAGTGTAAAAGAGTATGGGATGAACCTTGTAAGGAGACTATTTGGGTCGATTACATTATCACTATAACCTTTTAAAAACTAGAAACCAAGAAACTTCTCTTAAGTAGGTCACATCCATTTCTGCTTGACTCACATAGTAAAGTCTTAGCAGCCAGCATTCCACCGCCAGAGATGGTCCTATTTTGACAAAATACTTACAGAATGAATAAAGCCACAATGAGGATGGTCATGGCTGTTCCCACTATCATTATTTTACACAGAGAACTTTTTTGGCTCCCCTATTGGGATCTAGAATTGTACAATATGCAACATTTTACTTTATAAGTGTCAGAGAAAATTATAGTTTGGCTGAGATGTCTTGTGTTCCGGAAATCTGAGGAATATATTCTTGGATTCAGACCTTGAACAATCCATCAGGTTCCTGCCCACAGCAAATCTGTCCAGTCAAGTCTCAAAATAGGAGTTTTTAAATGGCTCTATCAACATAACTGTTACTATAGCCACAGAGACTTGGAGCTAAGATTACTGAATCTGATGAATAACAATGGACAAGTAATACAGTATGATCATACCACAAAAGCAGCAAGACTCCTTGGGGGCGAATCCCAATCAAAGCAACTATTAACGTAGTATGCAGCATTTACAAGCACCATGACACAACGTTTTGTTCTGATAAAGTTTCTTAGAAGCAGCTGTAAAGAAAATGAAAAGAATATTAGAATTTATAAGACAGAAAATGATCAAATATACTGTATGGTTCTTCAAGCTCATGGAGATTTAGAAAGGATCCAGAAAGAAAATAAGGTCACAGAGACCTACCAAGCTATTTAGCTCACCAGTTAAAGAAAACAAAGTGTCAATAGAAAGCGAGGAAAGAACTAAAAGGGAATACAAAATTTTGTAGCTAAATATATATTGAAAAATAGTGTTTTCAAATAAGCTGGTATGTTTGCTCATAAGACAAAAATCTTCTATTTGCAAAATGCAGATTTTTTATTGGATATTCTACTTATTTACATTTAAGGTGTTATCCCCTTTCCCCATTCCAAAATGCAGATCTTTATTCATTTTTGAACGCTTTGCTTTAAAGACATTTATATTTCAAGATGTTTTAAAGGGAACTGGATACCTTAGAATGTTTTGATTTAATCTTAGGGAAATGCTTGCTTATGTTGCTTATTATAGAAAACACCATGATTTTTTTTTTTTTTTTTTTTTTTTTTTACCATTTAGTAGGATTGCTCTTGTCTGAGAATCACCCCTGCCTACACATTAAATATACCCTGTATTTTTTCATTAATTTCCTATGATTTTAGACTTAGAAAACTTTGATAGTAACCAAGTATGTTGGAAAAATCTCTTATTAGAGAAAGTCTGTATAATAACTGATGAAATTTAAAACAACAGAAACTATAGTATGACTTCAACAGTAAAAAGAATGTTCACAAACTTGATAATGATTTCATAAAATTACATACAGAAACACATAATCAAACTAATCCTATGTCTGCAAATTAATATATTCCTATCCTAAATAAATTTCAGTATCAATCTGGTACTTTAAAGAAACAGCCATGTGACATTAACTGAGTTCAAATGGCAATATATTTTTACACAAGTGTAAAATATATGTGTAAAACTACATGCATGTGTGTGCAAGGCAGTTCTAGCACATTTCTAACACTGAAATTCTGCTTGGGCAGAGTTTGCTTGTTGAGTTCCCTTCTCGGTTTCTAGTACTCTTCTAAGGAACAATTTTCATTATCTTTATCTATAACTATAGAGAAATATAATGTTGTTTTACATTTATATAGACATTACATTTGTAACACACATTGTTTAACACCAAAAGTCTCATTTTGTGGCAAATTTATTAGATTAAAAATAAAAATATTTAAAGTTTCTTGTAGCACAGAAAATTACCAAATATTTCATAGTAAATGTAAGATTAGTAACATTATAGCCATAATAAAACCTTTTTATTTTAGCTCTGTAAAGTGTATTAAACATTTTTTTAAAAAGGGGTATGTATCACTTTTTTCAACTTGATATTAAAGTAAATTTAAGGTTACTATTAATAAATACCAAGCTTACATTATAACAGCTTCATAAAAGAAATATGAGAGTTCCTAATTTTTCTATTAGTAGAAAATGTCAATGAAACTTCACTCCTAGTTGATTGTTGTTAAAATCTAATTAAAAGATGGCCCCTCACTGAATTAGAGGGAAGTGCTTTACTTGCTCAGCACACCTGCATCTTACCGGTGGGTGGTCTGTGTGCATATCTGAACCTCCGGCTTTGGCAGTCTCAGTCACACACTCCATGACAATCAAATTGTAGTTTATGTGCCAAATGACCATTCCCTGGCTAATGTGTAAGTACATGTCCATCAGATGCTGGACTTACCGTATTCCTTGTCCTTTCTCACCACCCCCAGTTAATGTATTATTTTGGTCTTTTTAAGAAAAGTAGAGAGAAAAAAAAGAATAATAATAATTTTTAAAAAGCCATTTTCATTGTGTAGATAATGAAAATTTCCACGGACATTCCCCACTCCAGATGTCCAAGGTTTATTTGAATTTACTTCGATGTTTTACAGACACAATCAGTTCTTCCCAGAGGGATTGATTTTTCTTTGTTTTTTTTTACCTGTTTAGAGAGTCTGTTTTCCTCTTCAATGTACTTCCGTTCTTTGGGAATTAATGTTCGTAAGCTGGCTTTCACCTACGCATCAACACATGTATCTGTTATGGGTTCATATATTACAACTGTTTACAAGTTTTGCGTGCAGTTCAATTTGCAGTAATTTCTAAAGTTTCAAAGTCCTGGCTGCTGTGCTCATAAAATATAAATGTATACAGTTGCATATGCATGCGCATCCCTCTCTCTAGCAGGCAGGCAAGCAGCAGCCAAGCATACGGCGGCGGCAGCAACAGCAGCAGCAGCAGGTCCCACTCTAACAGAAAGTGTGGGTGTGCCAGGCAGTGCCAGAAGCATATTCTCCAGGATACATCAAGGTTTAGAGAAAATGAGGAATGACAGAAATTCTCTACAAATCAGGAACAAAAGCTTTCATGAAACTGAACTCTTTAGCAGTACAAAAAAGCCAAAGTTAAGACTTACAGCATTAAAAATCACATCTATTTCAAGATAGATGACCCCCTTTGTTGGCCCTGTCAGCTGCTTGTTTTTCAAGACGTAGGCTTTCTGTTCACCATTTTGAATCTGCGGGAAAAGGACATGACAGCCGTCTGTCTCGTGGTCTCCACTGAATACACTCCCCCAGTGACCTTTGACCCCCAGCTGCTGAAACTGACAGAGAACCCAAAACAACTGTGGCAATTCTGACAAGTACCTGTTCATTACCAGGATCAAGTCTGTCAAGAAAAATTAACTATCATGGGATTCAACATGGCCGTGCATTGAGTATGTTAAAATTTTTAGTGTTCTTATTACAGACCTTGGTTGAGAAATGACAGACATAGAGCTGAGTTTTTCCCCCCTTCAGCAAAAGCAGCACAGAAGAGTGTGCCAGGTGGATAAAACTTACAGACAGCAATGGTATGGCGACTCTGCCCAGAAAGTCGGCGTTCCTATCACGGTCTTCATCATAGACAGTCACTTCGAGAACTGAATGAATGTCTTTAATGTTGCTGCATAATAAACATACCAAGGAAAATGGAGACCTCATTAGTATGAACCAAAGCTAGATCTTTGTAAAACTTGAAATAGTACCACTTGTTTTGTGTATCTTTATTTTCACGTGTATTACTTGCATACAAATAGACATGTCTCGGGCAAAGCAGAAGGTGATAGAAAGAATTTCCCATAATACATCTAAGATGACAATGCCAAGGGTCATATCATCTGGAACTTTGAAGACTATTGTAAGTTTCAGTCATATTCCTAATGACTTATCATTTTTGATCTGGATATGCAAATAATAAATTACAAGAAAAAATTGCTAAGTAGCCCTGGCAATCTTTAGGCCTTTTTGTCTCTTCTCATTACAGCAGTAAATCATGCAATCTCATAGCTTTTACATAAAACATTACAAGGGTTGATATCAGTGGGAGTCACAATAGATTTTTGAGCTGTTATTGTTTTTATAATAATATGATCTGTCTATTTTTTAAAGTTCTCAGTAATATACTTACTAAGTTTCTATTAGTTTCATAACAAAACACAGAAAACAGAATAGAGAAAATATAGCATTCATAACTATAATACTATCCTTGGATTTAAAAATGAAGTAATATTCCAGTAAATGCCAAAGATAACAATGATAATCAAAGACTCTGTGAGTTCTTCATATTTTTGTTTCAAGAAAAATAAGTGTCAATTGTTGGCAGCATTTATTTTTTGATAAAACTGTTTACCAAGAAAATATGAATTAAGAGAAAAGAAAAAGAATATATTCATTACTGAAACACCACAACCACACATGCAAAGAAGCTTTATCAGGGAACAATCAATTAATCGCTTTGATAATAATCAAACCTATTCATTCAATTATGTGTTCTAGAGAAAACACTCTGCATAGTCCTCTTAGGAGTGTCAGCCGCCTGCCTGGGCTTTCATCTCTTATAAAAATGTGGAATTCCTTAAAAATAAATTGGTCAGATAATTGAAGCTGATTAGTTACTGGCTCTTAAGCAGAGGCATTATAAGGAATTAATGAGGAATTTACCAGTTTTTCATGTACAAGACATAAAATCCGTTAAGTACTTGTGTTTGGAGAGCTTTCTTTTGTGGAATCCATTCTCTACAGTTCAACTTTAAAAAGGGACACAGAGGCTACTACAGTACAGCATCCACAGTTCTTACACCATGGAAAAGATTTACAAACTTCTTAAAACAAAAGGGAAATTAACTCAGAGGTTGTTTTGAGTTCTCAGACAGTGGTTAATATGCTTATTGTGCTGAAATGAAACACGCCCAAACTAAGCATCTGTCAAATTCCCGACTCAATTGTTTGCTGATTTCAGAGATGAAACAAACTGAGCTTTGTCTTTCTGGGTGTCAATGCAATTGGGAAGATTTTCAATAGAAAGAATAAAAGGAAGAAGAAGTATGCCGATTCATTGAGCAAAACCTTAGGCCACATAAAAAGCACAGTAGAATAAGTCTAGTGAAAACACAAAAGAGGACATCCCCCCCTTTCCTAGTTTCATTCTCCAGAGGCAGGGGGTCTGAAAATCCACAATTAGCAAAGGCAGGGTAGATGTGCTGAGTCGTGAACCAGAGAATGGACACACACACGCACACACACATGTCTCAGGGTAAGCTACATTTCCATACCAGTTCTAAAATAATCACAAAGTAATAGTTACTTACAATGTGAACACTTTGTTCCACTCAGGATTGAGGTTTTTGTACACAGTGTGTGTTAGCAGCCTGTCATTGTTCAGTTCTACTACACAAAATGGATCACTTTTACCTGCAAGAGATTTGGAGTGATATAAAAACATTTAAACCACCTTCATTGATGGTAGCATGGTCACATCCATTATAATCCCAAGCTTCCCCAAAAGGCTTATAATAAACAACAAATTATAAAGCTTACAGGTTAAAAGGAATCTCATTAAAAACAGATGTAACTAGATATTAGCAATTGCTATGATTTATAGGGATTTTAGAACTTGGGACCAAAGTATATAGCTTGACTTTTGATCTTTAGTAATTTTCAACAAAAACCAATACAATGGCTATTACGAGGAAGTGTGGTATGCCCACCCTATGTGTGCATTCTTTGGGTCTATTATGACCATTTTAACTATTCAGTCAATTTAATTTTAAGTTGTACTTTTGAACTTATCTGATTTACTAATAACCCATCAAAGGGATTTTGAAAGATGTTTATTGTGAAAAAACAGCTATATTGCCAAGTGACCTCGCTTCAATCTGCCACTGGCTGAGTTACTTTCCCTTAAGATAGCTATGGGATTCATAAAAAGGTAAACTAGGGCCCATGAGGCTCGATAAGTGTGCTGTTTGGAACTTATCATCAGGAAATCTTCATGTTAAAGAATGACACTTGTTTTTCTTAATGTTCTCTCGAAATAAAGGACTTGAAAGTTATCCACTCTTCATAATTCTGCTGTGCCATATTCAGATCATGCACTCCACAGTTACATTTTGGGGTCTCTTTGTTATTTCTGTCATACTTTGTCTTGTGTTATAAGTCATAGAGTCAGTGGCTCTGAGAGTGGTGTGAACAGTGTTAGAGCAGCATGTGATGTGTTTGATACCTTATACAAATGACAGACGGGATCAATATTTACACAACGCTAGCCACAGGTCATATCTTTTAAACTACAGTATTGATTTAGACTACATAAGAGGTTAATGTGCATATTATTAACTTTAATGATAAAGAACAATTGTTTTAAATGCATTGTGAACTGAAACCACATTAGTTTACACTTGTGTGGAAGCTTAAATATCATTCAAGATTTTCAATTAATTTTTAATGGGAAAGAATTTATTAGCTACCAAGGACAGAGAAGCTGTATAGTCCTACACAGGAATATATTTATTTTTCATAGGATAATACTTAAATGAGAGATACAAGATTTAACTCACCTTTAATTTATCAATTTTATACTGAAAAAGATTTAGTGTATACGTGTTAAATCAGTAGTCTCATAATTGCACAATTTAACATTATAGTAGTTTTGTCAATTTGGCATCTTCAAGATGCTTTTCAGCAAATAATGCAGAACTGGTTTTCTTTATTGTCTGGTGAAAACTTTACTCCATGCTTTGTTTTTTGCTGCCCTGGTTTGTAGATCCTGGCTCTTATCTCCACCGCTCTCATCTCCAACTCCTGCACCATCAGAGATAGTGTTGAGAATATCTTGTTCATTAAAACACATTATAATCAGTTTCATTTGGCCCTTTAACAGCAATTTTCTTCCACACAATTCTGATGCCAGTGTACACAGGGAGCCACAAAGAACTTTTGGGAAATGTTTATATACAAACTTCTAGGCAAGATTTCCTCCAATAACAATGCCACGTCTTAGTCATCAGCAGGTTACAAACATAGGACAATTTATGTAATTTTGATTACAGATTCATACAGTTGGCAAATATTCATTCATTTGTTGTGATAAGTATTGTATTTCCTAGAGAAATAGCAATGTATAAAACAATTGGAATAACCCCTGTGCTCATGGATTTTAGACTGAGAAGAAGACTCCATTCCAGTGTGTTTCAGGTGATAAATACAGAATCTCGAGGTACTGAAGAATATGTCTTGCTGGAAAGATGACACAGAGACAAGGTAATGAAAGAGGTAATGAAGGGAGGAGCTGTGCTTGACCTAGAGGAGCGGATACTGAAGGGCAGAGAAGCAGCTGTCAACAGCATGCTACTCACTCCTACAGGAGAGGCTTTGAGCTGAGGGATGGTATGAGCTGAGACTATCTGAAGAATAAGGTAGAGCAGGCAATGGGAGCACTAAGGAGACCAGTGGGAGTCAGTCCGGTGACCCAGGTGCTAAACAGTGTTGTTTGAAAACAGGCATCATAATTTTACCAACGTCAGCACTGAACTCTCTAATATGTCTTTATATCTAATACAATATCGAATGTGGTATTATTTGCAGATGGAAAACAGTTCCCCAAATTTAGCTCATCCACATTTGATTTGGGATTGTGGGTTGAAAAGGCAGTCATTAACAAATCTTATTTCTAGTCTCGTTATATCTAGAATCTGGGAAAGGAGAAAGAAGAAAGTGTTTAAATAACTACAGCCAACTAAGGAATGTTGAGAATGGGAGGAATAGGCTTTCCCAAGGAAGAACATCCAAATTGCTTGTCAGATACCAAACAATAATATATCCAAGTAGAACTGTATAGACTGACTAGGTTGCATTTAGGTATATTTTTGTAGTATAAGGAACTAATGCAATGTCAAGTCTTGCTTGGAACACTATTAGTTTTCACTGACTTAGAAAGTTCCCTTCTAATGCTGTGTGTTCAAGGGCAAGTACAAACTACCGTCAGTTTCAATAATAGCAAAGCACAGTACCAAATTCCATCTATTCAGAATGGATAAGCAGACATTATAGTTTTACTTTTAAAGAACTAGTTACAAGCAGTGTGCTGATTTGGCTTGCTAAATGCTGCTTTAAAATGCTGGCCTTTCAGCTCCTTAACTTCTCAGGCTTGATTACTTCCACTTAAGCAAGTAGAAACAATCAGAGAAACACTAGAGATGAACCAAATCATCAATTATCTAGTAATTACTCACTTTTCATCTTTTTATCATTCTATTTTGCCTTGCAAAGCATTTCTCTGCTGGCTGGCAGTACCTGAGTATGTAGCCTCTGGGATACAGTACTGATGTAAACAATATTCTGCAAAGTGCATGTTGTTCTTCAATAACACATGGCTAGAAGTGCAAGAAATGCAGTTAGTAGCCAGTGTTGAAATGTATTTTTCCTTCTTTTCCTTAACCAAAAATCTTAATGTATAGATTATAGAATCTTTTATATACCTTTTATTCACTTTTGTCCTAAGTCCAAGGCAGACCTATGGAATACTAATAGTCTTTTTCAAAATATTAACTTCTAGTATTTTGGTGACAAAAATATTGATCACATTCCTTAGAAATGTAACAAATTGAAGACCTTGGAATTGATGAGAGACAAAAATTTCAGCAATGCTGTGTGGTAGACATGGTGCTGATTGCTTTAGCTACAGCGACAGTTAGTACAGAATCTTGCCTTCCTTGAGAATATGCAATTTCCAATGTTGACAATTTTCTAAAGAGACCTGGGAATGCCTTCTGAAGTATTCATTACTTATTGAGTGCCTGCTCTTCTCACCCCAGAATTATAAGTATGATTAAGACATAGCTGATCTCTCAAGGCATGCACAATTTAGCAGACATGATAGACACGTAAATATATAATTATCATGCAGCATTGCAGGCACTGTAATAAAGGTAAGTGAAGAGTGCAGAAGGAGCGATGAGAAGGAAGCACATGATTTTGTAATTATGGGACAGGAAGAGGAAGAGGAAGCAGTACTTTCCTAGGGGAGCAGACCTCATGATCTGTGATGATTGGGTGGGTTTACCACCAGCTTTTTAAAAGTAAAGAATCATCACAAAGTGAACTTCATGACAATTTATAATCAGGAATATGTCGTTTAAATCGATTCACATATCTTTTTAATAATGTCTCTATTACCTAAAAACCTACAAATGAATAACATAACTCATAAAGAGACACTTTAAACTAGCATGCTTGGATAGTTGTCCATAATCTAGTTAAAAGCTAAAATCCATTTCTTTTTCTATAGAATTTTAATAAGAAAAGGAATCTCCCAAGTGAATTAACACTAGGGTGTCTTTTACCCTTTATCATAAAAATAAATTGGCCAAAGACTTCAAAGTACATATTCCATTACTTTATTCTTTTTAAAATAAATCGGTTTTTTTTGTTTTTTGTTTTTTTTGTTTTTTGAGAGAGTGTTTCTCTGTGTAGCCCTGGCTGTCCTGGAACTCACTCTGTAGACCACGCTGGCCTTGAACTCAGAAACCCACCTGTCTCTGCCTCCCAAGTGCTGGGATTAAAGGCATGTGCCACCACCACCCGGCAAAATAAATACATTTTATAGCAACAACAACAAAAAAGAGAGATTAGGAATGTCTCCAGTAGGCATCTTTCCTGAGAATCTTCAAAACTACACCATGTATTAATAAAGTGACTTCAATGGCTAATTTTCACTTTTGTCCTTACTCTTAAGGGTCATAATCCCAACACACTGGTAGAGAAGTGTAGGAAAGTCTACACTGTTCAGTTGCTATCTGTTTTGTGTCACATTGTGACTTCAGTTTGTTGAAACTAGTAGTCTGAGTATTAAAGTCACCAAATGATACTGAGAGACATTCCTGCTTCCAGAGCAGGGCAGGCATTCTGATCCATCAGTGCTGGGCTTTGTCCATGGTCATTTAACTGCTGACAATGGTATAGTTTGCTAAATGTAGTGTGTCATAGAAAATGTGGGGGTGGGGAGGACACAGTGATCATCTCTTTGTAGTCATGTCTTTGAAAACAAAGAAGGCTTTTAGTAGCATGGAAAGCAATTCATACCCATGGGGAAGAGCTTTTATTTTGAGCCTACCTTGCATTTATTAAGCACTTTGGTTTAATTTTCTCAGTTGCTACATATTGCAATGACTATATTTTAATCTTAAAAATGTATAATCAAGGTTGCCATCTGTCCTTTCTGCAAACTTGAATTTCAATAATGACATGTAACAGTGTCATAGCTGAGGGAATTCCACAGGGTCTCTTAGAACAAAAAGCAACGTATGTTGAAATTTCTTCCAATCTTTTTCTTACCACTGGAGATGGAGCTTTGACCCTAGGCATTCTCATCAACTGACCTAAACATATTTTAAGCATCTGATTGGTAGAATTACATTAACTGGAACTCTTTAGTAGGTACCCTCGGGGCTTCATCTGGAACTGAGTATTAATAACAGAGTTTCTCCTTTTTCTCTAAGTTATGAAGCAGGCAACTTTCATTGTGGTAAGGAAATTGACACTCTAGAGTTATGGCTGTCAATCTATTAGACATAATATACCTTTTTCCTACTAAAAATTTTATAATGTTCTTTTAACTATCATAAAATAAAAGTGGACCAATATGATCTTGAAATTTAACTATCGCAAAAGAAAAATAAATAGAATTTGGTTGACAATAAAACCATACACTGAGCTATTAAACAAATATTTATTGAATTTCTACTATGTGCCAACCAGGGGAGAGGAAGTTCTTTTTCTTCTTAATTTAATTGTATAATGGATGGAATAATGAAGGCAAATAGTGAATATAAATAATTAGAAGGCTGTATGATGATGTGCTAAGGGGTGATACAAGTTAATGGAAATAGAAAAATAGAGAATATTGTGTTAGAGGGTATGGAAGATAACCACAATTTATAGATTGCATTCAGTGCTTGTAGTAACACTGTCAAGATGAGGTTTGGGTAAAGAATCGAAAGAATTGGAGAAGAGCCATGAGGACATATGAGAAAAGTTGCCTTGAACATAGAAGTTTCTAGAACAAAAGCTTGATGAACATAACATGCATTTATGGCATGGTTAATATAAGATGTCAAATAAGTAAGACAGCAACTGTGAACACACTGATCTTTAGCATGTATTATGTAATGGCAGTCATTCCAAAGCTTGATTAAATCATGGTTTTCAATCTAAATATATATGAGGCAAGACATGGAACAATCTTCATCATATAAACTTGTGTAAACTTATGTACGACATTCAGCATTTTCAGCTCCAAGCTATTAAACATGAAAAGTGCTCCCCCAAATTTGCTTCAAATAAAATTCCCTCAACAGTGCCATGAACACTCAGAGGACAGTATTACCTTCTGATTATTTGGGAATCATGACCCTTCAGTAACATTTCTTATATAATTTGGCCATAGAAATCTTTCAAAAGTATTGAAGATCTCAAAAGTTTTTAAGGTATGGCATAACTATTAAAATTACTGCTCTAGAAATGGAGAAAGAGACAATAAAAGGTTATTAACTTAATGTGGATAACAATAACAAACTCATGTGATGTAAACAGGAAAGAGATCAAACTTTAATGCAGTCTTTAGAAAAGTATATTGTGTGACTAAGGGAGAAAGTGATTGTGATTATGTGATTATGAAGCTGAGTGACAGGTGGGAAAGGGGATGGTGGGGGAGAGAGGGGAACATGATCTGGTATTGAGATGGGGAAAAGGACTGAAATCCCTGAGGGCCAGCAGAAAGAATGGAAACAGGCAACCTCGGGAGGTAGGAGATAGGGGGACCCTCCAGAATGTACTAGAGACCTAGGAGGTGAGACACTCTCAGGACTCAAAGGGAGGGACCTTAGATGAAATGCCCTATGTTGGGGAGAGGGAACTTGTAGAGTTCACCTCCACCAGAAAGACAGGGCATCAAGTGAAGATGGGGTTGCCATCCCACAGCCAAAACTCTGACCCACAATTGTTCCTTTCTGAAAGAACTGCAGGGATGGAAATGGAGAGGAACCTGAGGAAAAGAAGGTCCAAAGTGGGATTCAGCTCAAGGGGAGGCTCCAAGACCTGACAGTATTACCGAAGATATGGAATGCTCACAAAAAGGGAACTATCATGACCACACTCCAAAATACTCAACAAGCAGCTGAAAGGGTCAGATGCAGATATTTGCACCCAGACAATAGACAGAAACTGCTGACCCTTATGGTTGAACTAGGGGAAACCTGAAAGATGCTGAGGAGGACCAGCAGTCTCAATTAACCTGGACCCCTGAGATCTCTCAGATACTGGAACACCAACCATCAGCTGATACGAGGCCTCCAGCACATATACAACAGAGGACTGCTGGGTCTGGTTTCAGTCAGAGAAGATGTACCTAACCCTCAAGAGACTGGAGGCCTCTGGAGTTTAGAGGTATGGTGGGTTGGAGGTTGGGGTGAGGAGAGGAGATATGGGATGTGGAACAGTTGGAGGGTGGACTGGGATGGGAATAAAATCTGGAGTTTAAAAAAAAGTTTAGAACTATTATAGAAAGAGTTTTGTCATTGTACATCTCTAAAAGTATCTTAGAGATTTCCAGACATTACTGGACCACACTTCGGACAAAACTAAGAGCAGTGGACACCTATGTGTCTTAACTCTGTAGTCTCCTTGCAGTCTAGAACTAGATGACGGAGAAGAGTGTCACAGGACTTCCTGGAGCTAGATGGAGAAGAGTGTCACAGGACTTCCTGGAGCTAGATGGGGAAGAGTATCACAGGACTTCCTGGAGCTAGATAGGGAAGAGTGTCACAGGACTTCCTGGAGCTAGATGAAGTGTTGAACGCAACACTGAACCGTTTTGATAGACTCCAGAAGTTTGGAATCTATAACCAAAGAACAGCAAGGGAAACATGAAAACTGAGAAACAGGAAAACAAAGAAAAGGACCATGAATTTGTACAATTTAAAAATGCCTAGAGAAAATTATGCCTGAGTACTTACAAGCTTACATTACATAGAAAATCTTCATTTTAAAATTTATTTTGATATAACATTATATGCATGATGTTTATTTTACAAGCACAGGTTACTTCATCTATAATAAGTATAAAATACATTAAACTCTTTGTGGCAGCCTTCCTAAATATTTCAGGACCTCTATTACTTAGACTCTTCTGCACAAATTATGGCATTTCAGATTAGCTTCTCTATAAGTAAATTAATTAGCTACAGAGACCTTTTACAATGCAATAAAACCCTTTAAACTTAAAAAATTAGCATAGTATTAGGAGATTAGCTTTTAAAAAACACTCTCTCTCAATCAAAGGAAACACAAATGAAAATTAACACTGTCAAGCCTCTGCTTTCACAATGATGTTTTTTGTAGTCTGCTAAAAAGCTCATTCAGTACTGTTATTTGGCTTGTAACTATTACCTCAGAATCTGAAGGTTTTATGACACCAATGGAAAAGTTACAAATCACATCCTGGTAAGCAGGAGTCATCCAGACTTGCTTCAATAATTTCAATGATAGAGAATTTTTTCTTCACTGGAATTTCTGATTCATTTTAGATTGTAATTTTTGAAAAATTTTTATGTTGAGAATAAAATTATGTATCTATGACTCTTATATTTAATTTATCTTCTGTATCAATTTTAAAATCCAATTAAAATGTTAGGTATAAAATAAGGGTACAGCCTTTGTCAGGCAATCTGTGACCTCCTGTGAAAGCTCTATGGTTGGCTGAGCATTAATTCTAACCAGAATAGACTCTATTCCTGTACTACACAGAGGCCTTGAAGCCAAGAATGGTATTTCTAGGCTCTCTTGCAGCTAGAGATACGTACGTACATACATACATACATACATACATACATACATATGTATATGTATACATACATATATGTGTGTATACATATGTCTATGTATGTATAATTTATGTTGTGTGAACCAAGTGTATGTGCCTAAGATTGGCTACTAGAATTCAGTTAACTGTAACCATGTAGAGTTTGTTTTGTTTTTGAGGACAATTGGTATGAGCTAAATTAGTTGTTACCAGTCTCTTTGTAACTTGTTAATGTGTCAGGGGAAACCACTTCTCATTCTTCCATAAGACATCAGTGCTAATCTCTGCAGAAGAAGGGCAGAGTCTATGTTCTTAGATCCTTTCTGCCCCTCAAAGAGTCTCTGACTTGCTCTAAACTAAATCCCCTTCTGATTAAATTTTGTTTATATATTATGGATTTCTATTTTATTTTTAAGAGTTTTCTATATATGTGAATGTGAGTATCTCAGTGTCTGTATGTTTTCTTTTTTTATTGGATATTTTTTTTATTTACAATACAGATGTCATCCCCTTTTCCCATTTCCCCTCCCTAGAATCCCCTATCCCATCCACCCTCCTCCTTTTTGCTTTTATACCATTTTAATTACATGCAAGTATTAAGATCAGTTCTAGGTTGAGGGTCTAGCAATACACTAGATGCAAATAATCAAGGAACAAGCAAGACAATAAACACAAATAGTCAAAGAACAAGAAAGGCATTAAACCCAATTACATGAACACTCCTGTGATCACTGTTTCTAAGGGCTTATTAGGATGACCAAAGTATCAGAGCCTTCTTCCCTGTCCTAGCCCAAGGTCATTTTCATGTCTGAAGCCTACTTCCTTGTTCTAGCCTAAAATTTAGATTTCTGTCTGAAATTACTTCTTTGTTCTAGCCTAATATTTAGATTCTTACCTGAAATTACTTCTTTGTTCTAGCCTAATATTTAGATTCCTGCCTGAAATTAATTCTTTGTTCTAGACTAATGTCATCTTCCTGCCTGAAGTCTACTTCCTTGTCTTTGGACAATGTCATATTTCTACCAAGCAGCCTATTTCCTCGTTCTTGGCCCATGTCAGATTATTGCCAAGCAGCCCCAAAGGCTCTCCACCTCTTTCCCTTTTTTATTTCATTAACAAGACTGAGACTGTCTCAGGTTGTTTTTGACAAGAATTTCTTCCTTACCTGCCATAAAATATGCATTATCAAAAGCAATGCACTTATGTCTTAGGTTGGTAAAGCTCTGTGCAGAATCTAACCCATCCTTGGCTTGCTAGCCTGTTAATCTAAAATCTCTGGGGGTCCATTTTCAATTTCATGGCATGTACTTGGCTGCCACCATGTTGATGTTGTTAAAGAAAAGCTTTAACACAATAGGCAGGAATAAAAATATTCTCAGAACAAACAGACTACCATGATCAAGCTATATATGCCATTTTTGAAGCTTGACCAAAATAGAAATACTGATCTCAGGCCATGGGTAATTTTATCTGCAGTATCTACCACATCAACGCTCAACAAAGCAGCATTCTTGTAATTCATAAGCTCGTTTGTATGTTTTCTTCTTCTTTTGCTCTTTTTTCTCTTTGTTTGTTTTATTCTATTGAGGTATTTTTGTATTATTATTGTTTATTATTATTATTATTATTGATACTTGTTTGTTTTCTAATGGGAAAGAAAGGAGGAAGGAAAGAGAAATAAAGAAGGAAAAAAAGAAAAGAGGAAAGAGAGAGAAAGAAAGAAAGAGTGCAGAATTGGTGGGTGTAGAGGTCAGGGAGAATATTAGAGGAGGGAAGCTGTAATCACAATATATTGTATGAAAACAAATGTGTTTTCAATAAAATAAAATAAATTTGCTAGAAAGACGGCTCTTTGGGCATGAACCTTGACAATTACTACTTGGCTAGCTCCTCTCTGTACTATCCCTAGGATAGAGCTTAGAACTGTAAAACAGTGAGAGCCTCCCCCACCCCCACCCACCAGAGTCTGTCTTCTGCAGTGTAGTTAACAAGTAGCCTTAACATGGGGACCCAGATGTGCATGGTTGCTCTTCTGTTTATGCACTTTGTGTGTGTGTGTGTGTGTGTGTGTGTGTGTGTGTGTGTGTGTGTGACAGAGAGGCCGAGACAGCGACAGAATCAGCTAGTTTTACAATCTCTTTCAACTCTTCAGTTTTCAAAATTATAAAAAAAAAATGGGATAACAATACTTTTTGTTCATGCTACTGTGAGATTCATTCTGATAACTTTTCTGCCAAATTCAAAGTATCTTACATGATAGAGACTCAAAAATTTTAGTTATTATCATTGTTATTAGTATCATTATCTTGAATCAATTGACATCATTATAAATCCCATGATTAAAGTATATTTCAGTTGAAAATGCATTGTCATCAGTCTGTCAATGTTCTTTTTGAAGAATAGCTTTGACAATGAAATACATTCTCAACATTTGACTTTCATTCACAATAACAAGAAATAATAAATGTATAATTCATTTTTCTATGCTTAAACCTAGCTGTAAACCTTAAGTGTTTTTTGTATTTTCTACCATCACAGCAAAAAAATTCCTATTTTTAACCATGTAAGACTTTATATTTTGATGTTTATTTTATTGAATAAACTATATTACTTCAGTCTGTAAATACATACACACAACATAAACATTAACAGTATAAAGTAAAATATATGTGTTTATATACATATATACATATATAGACATAGACATATAAAATGTTTATGATATTTTTGTATATATATTTTAGTCTTATATAAATGAATCAACTTGCCTTCCTGGCAAATTTGACAACCAAGCAGTCAATTATATTGTCAAAGTTACTTACAATAGTAAATAAACAGTGTGGACCAAAGACAGAGCCATGAATCCTTCTCACAGTATCCCCATTGATATCAATCCTTAAATCATTCTCTTGGGCTTGACTGTTCAGTGATTTAGGATTTTAACTATAGGATTATACAACTCAAGTATTTCTATAGTAGATGGTTCTCTCTTTTCCCCCTTAGAAACTCTCATAAATTCAGATCTTCTCTGCAGTGTTTCTTAGATCCATTGTTCTAAGAAGTGAATGTCTTATTTATATAACTATAGTGTAGTGTAACAAAAATTTAAAGACTAGTTTCATTTAAAACGACTACAGCATCTTGAGACTTCCTTAGCACTGAAGGAGATCCTGAGGCTGGCTTTACAGGCCGCATCAGCACTTCTCTCTTTCTTTACTCAAAGGATCATTTTGCAATCTTGGTTCCACAGATCCTGATTAATTATTTTACAGTATTTCTCCTCCCTTCCTTTCCTACTGATAGGGGGACCACCACTTTCTCAGCACAGAGTCCTTCACCTCTAGAGCATATCAAACCCAATTATTGATCTCTCTGTGATCCTACCTATCCTTCCAGAGCAGAATATCATAACCATGTGACCTGCATATGAATCACACATGATTCCTGTAATTCCATTTGTAACACTGGCTCAGATGCAGGCTAGTCCAGCATTTGTGCTAAGTTATGCTTTTCCTTTATGTTTTTAACATATATTTGATAAAAATGGCTTAGTGCTAAAAGAATACTTTCCAATTTCTGTATTTACAGTCTGAATTTTTAAAAATGCAATACTAAAAGAAAGCAAGTTTTCTGGTGAGTAAAGTGTATAACATAAAGGGGGCCAGAGTCCTAGCTGCTGCTGTCTCTGTGAAGCTTTTGTTGACTAGTCTCATTCTTAGCAAATATCTGAAGAACATTCACGTATTTATCTCACGTGAGTTTGCACATATGGCTATTCTCTAAATCATGCACATTATTATAAGAAGTATGCCACCTTTTGATGCTTTATAAATTAGATAGAATATTTAATCAAAGTATACTGCTGAAGAACTTATGTAGTATATTAAAAAGCAAATGAAGACATTAACTTATATTGTGGAAATAAAGCATACTTTGGGAACAGTTCAGTTTTTTTGATATTTATTTTTTCTTTCAACAAATATAATCTTTAGAAAATAAATATTGGTAATACCCTCATATATTTCCTTTAGCTATAAATTATTTTACTCTTGTGTTTTATCTGGTCCACTCAGTGGGATGATGTAGATTATAAAGGCTGCATATTCTCTCTTAGATTTCATCATAAATTTTAACTAATGATCACAAAATGTAAGACTATATTTATCAGACACCCTCAGTATTATTACATGACAATGGCAACTACAGGTCCATGCTGCTAAAACTCACGCTGCTACCATGCCATGGGGGAAACAACCTGACCCCTCCTTTCAACAAGACAACAGGACTTGGAAAGGCATTTGATGCAACAACTACATATATTTTGTACAATTTGTTAAATGAACTCACAAGTTATTTTTTAAAGAGAGTGTATTATTTAAAGGCAGTCTAATATATATATATATATATATATATATATGACACAATACATATTATATATGTTATATCTATATACACCTGCATGCTACTGTTTCTCCAATTCGCCGTAATACATTCCACGAACTGACTAGCTTTTTCTTCTCTACAGCCTGACTTTTCATTTTCTTTTTCTGAATAGACCCATAATGTTCAGGGAAAATATCAAGAATAATAAATCCCAATCTCTGCATAAAATATACCTTCATGACACACTCAAGCTGGAAATCACAGGAACCAATAAAAATGCAGGCAGCTACTGATAATGAGGTCAGAAATACAAATAAATTTACTTTTAATGAAGACTGGAGGCACAGTAATCAAAGTGTTAAAATTCATTTCATGCATATCTCATTTGCTTCTTAGCTGATATTTACCACGCAATTCTGTGAGAAAGTAGAGGCCTAAGATGCTCCAGATAAATGGCTCAATTAATTGTACAGAGGTACACCTCTTTGAGCTGAGCCAGAGCTGTGAGCTCTTTATTAAAAGCACTATTCTGTAGCCCCTAACCTTGTTCCTTGACTCCTCTCTGGTTTCCAATTTAAACAAGTCCCCATGCGGCCTGCTCTAAAGGGCTTTGTCTCCCTGTCATTGTTAAGAGAGCAGAGGCATCCAGGAAGTGTGAAATCAGACCTCATGAGTTGAACGGTTCCCCAGGGAACGCTGGACTGCGCAGAAGGTCAAAGTCATGGGCCGGACCGTCTAAAAGTGTCTGATCGCCGGTCTGTGACACAGCAAGTTGGGGGTAGGGGCTAGACTGAAGAGGACTGCAATTGAACACATCTTAATTAAAGCCCACAGACAGCAAAACAAAATGTTTTCTAGGCAGCCTGTCAAATGGGGCTTAAATTTAGCTCTGCTAATGAATCTGAGCTGCTCACTGCTATTTTGTAAAATAATAAGACTCTCATCTCAGAGGCTGATAAAAAAATACTGTAGCATGTCTTTTTCTGCTGTTTTGTTACTTAAATATTTTTCAACAATGAAGACAGTTTTCCAAAAGGAAAACATGGAAAAAGTCTATGCAAATAAAGGGGGCACTAAACATTTCTCTTTAATAACTACTTGTTTTCTAGACTACAAGGCTGACATGCTACAAGTCTTTTATGAATAGTTTAGTTTAGGAGGAAATGTTCAATTAATGGGACAATTTCAATGACTATGAATCATAAATCCTCTCTCTCTTCCTTCTATTACTTCCCGAAAGAGACAGTATATTCATTTGCCAAGTCAGTTCACCAAGGATAGGACATTTTTGTGTAGGCACTCTTTAACACAGTGGCAAGGCAGAGCAGCTTCTGAAAGGTTCTCCCAATTCACAGTTTATGAAGCTGACCAGCTGGTCTCCCTGGAGAGGCTGTGACCTCTTCCTCAGGAGCAAAACAAAAAAACCCACAAACAATAACAACCAAACCTCCTACAACCCTGATAAAATGAGGAGGGTGTGTGGAACCACCACAGCTCTGGGCAAAGCTGAGAGGAGGGCTGCTGAGCAGAACTCACAACCTGGAACAAGTAGGAGGAAGGGCTGAGGAAGAGAACTCTCTTATTTCTTTTGAAACTTGGAAGAACTCATCACCAGGTTTAAAAATAACTCACTAAATTTTCTTTAAAGAAAGCATCACTCAAGACAGAAGACATGAAATGCTGTGTTACAAGTAGAAATTACGCTCTACTTAATTAAGAACAAACAATAATCAATAGCTAGAAAAGGAAAATTTCATTTCCCATCACACACACAGACACAGACACACACACACACACACACAGACACACACACAGACACACAGACACACACACACACACACACACACACACACACACACACACATGCACACATTCCTCAGTTGGCCTCTCTGGTCTCATAATCTGGTCTCATAATCTGGCCAGTTTTAGAGAACCTGTGATTTCATGTTGGAAAGATTATTCCCCAGTGAACAAGACCAGGCAACCTCTGGTTTTGCAAACAGTAACCTCTCATTGGAGAGCTTATAGTGAATACATTGTAATTAGAAGTATTTTCAGTTACTCAACCTTTTTCCCTCAAAAGAATTTAGTGCAGCAAGGTTTCAAACCCTAGTGCCACTTTCTCAGGCTGTGAAAGGCTGTCCACAATTTGACTGAAATTTCAATCCACTCTTGTACTGTGCTCAATGTGTGCATATGTGTGGGAGTTGTAAATTGAGGCCTTAACCACCAGAGTTAATCTCTTTTTTAAATCTGTATTAACCTTAATGATTTGAAGTGCACTGGCCAACACTGGGCTATTGAGACAGAAGAAAAAACTCCCCTTGACTATCAATAGTTTATTAGGGGCTTAACTGAAGTGACCTACTGTAGTCGTGTTCTACTGAACACAGCTATAGGCTTTTTGTGGAAAGTGAAGGAATTGAGGGTTTCATTAAAAAGTAATTTGTGCTTTCTACTCACTCATTCAAAGAGAGTCTCAATTGCGCTTTATTCACAGAGTTAATACAGTATCACAATGTTTCTCAATGAATGTGTTGTAACAAAAGAAAAATTTTACGGTTTGAAAGGAAAAAAATTCTTTGTAACTGTAGGAAGATTGATGGCTACTTAAAAGATTACAGAATTTTTCTATCCTGTGCTCATTTAATGTTGGAATATTAATGAAAATTGTGCTTAAGTTATGTGACTGTATGCTGTAATAATTAAAAGCAATTACAAATATATGAAAGTTGGTCACGTATAAGTTTGTCTTGTTAGGTTTGTTTAAAAAGAAGTGTTCTGAAGTCAAATATCTTCTAACTATAGCTTTATTTATACCTGGTCAGAAAAAAATTCCTGGCTTAACATAAAGAACTACTCATGACTTTAAAATTCCCTACAATATTGTAGATCAGTGGTTCTCAAGCTGCAGGTCACAACACTCTTGGTAAACCTCTATCTCCAAAATATTTATATTACAGTTCATAACAGTAGCAAAATTACAGTTATGAAGTATCAATGGAAATAATTTTATGGTTGAGGGTCATCACAGCATAAAGAATTGTTATTATAGGGTCTTAGCATTAGGATGGTTGAGAACCGGTGCTCTAGATGGATGCTCCCTTGAAGACTTGAAGATGGGAGAATACATTTGATCCTGTCTCTTTCTGTTTGTTTCACATTAGGGAGAGCCTGGCTGTCATGACTCACTAAGATGGACATCAACTTTTAGAAATTCTATAAATAAAAGACAAAGCACATGAAGAGCTTACTTGTGTCCAAAATTCTTTATAATTTCAGAATTAAGATTATTTTAATTAATAGTGTATCCAGACATTTTTTACTTAAACAGATGGCCCATAATTTTTGCCACCATCAGAAATGTCATAAAAACCACAGAAGGTCAAAGGGTGAGCAAGGTCAAGACTAAATTACCCATTTGCCCCTGAATAGTTCAACATCTCTCTTGTTCAATCCAGAGCCCATTAGATTATAAGGTCAGCCTGGAATGAGGAATCATTAGATTTATATCCTTAAAACTGAAGGAAAAAAATTGAGATTCAGTTATTCAGGAGTCCTCAAATTAATGTTCACTTTATCAAATAAAATTATATTTCATTGAATCTCCAGTGGAAAGGCTATTGTTATTCACATTGACTTATATAGAACCATTAGGAAAGAAATATCTCTATTTTTTTCCAACTTTGAAAGTACATGTACTTTAACTTCCATAGTGGCATACAGGCCAAGTAGGTTAACCTAGTTTGCATATTCATGAAGTTTTAAAATCAATGACAGCTTCTAAGAGGAGACAAACTTACACAATTGCATTCAGCTTGAATAATGTCAGGTAGTCAGCATTGGAAATAAAGGGAACATGAATCATTCCATAAAAAATTATTGTGCAGATTAATTCACTGATAACTGTACAGGAAACAAAGTTTTAAGATAGAAAAGGAATAAACTTGCCATTCACGAGCTCTTTATCACTAACAGCTAAGGTAGCTCACATTCAGAGATTATAGCCACCTCTAGTACCAGTATTCTCAGGCTTCCACTTATGTTTTATAAAGTGCTTTTGTCTTAAGTTAAAGATGAGTTGATGATCATCTTTTCAAAGAAATGATAAATTCCTAAATATTTATGTCTGTCACATACTATACTCATTTGATGATCTACAAATACTAAAATTTTAAATATTGCTATTTTGAAATAAACATCTGCTGTTTAATTTTGAAAGGAATTATCTTTTTATCTGTTTTCAGTTCTCTTGAATGAATTAAAGGACACAGAGATTTGCAGACAGTTAGATGGTAAGAAAAGTATAGTATTTGCTTCAAATAAGTCTATAAGGGTCATTGTGCTTAACATTTAGAATTATGTACTTATTACTACAAATAATAAGCACAGTGAAATTTCCATGGAACTGGCAAGTCAGTCATATCTTATTATCCAATTTGAGACAGATAACTCAATGGTCCCACAAACATCTCTCATAGTCTTCTTGAATTACATGATAAATCAGTGACCACAGCTACACACAGAGTATTTAACTCTGCAGCGCCATGATATAAAGGCCACCAAGCTGAACACACAGTGACATTAAAGACAGAGAAGACACAAGACTGGCTTTGCTGTTCTTACACATCTATGTCCTAGGTGGAAAGTAACATATAGTCCAAGTTTAGATACATAATTATTTTTGTAGTATGCTGAAGAAATTTGTGTAACTAGGAAATTATAGCAGCAACCCGAATATGAAGCATTCATAGTAATTACTGAGCACTCCATCACTGACCTTTGCAGTGAATGATGCAACAGATTCCATGTGTGTTTGACTTACAAGTGTTTGTGCAGTGAGAGAAGCTGGTGACATCTGACAGGACATGGTTCTGTGTTGCTCATTATGCAGAAATGAAAATTGATACAGCGATTAAACTTTGGGAGGGCAATAATTCAGAAGTTATTTTGACTTTTTGTTATTTATTTTTAGTGTATCATACTGGGTTTAAAATATAGAACTGTGTAGGCAAGTGGGGATTATCAAGTCTTTTGTGAGATCAGGTCTGAATCTTTCTATTTAAACCATTGACTTCAATGACTCATTCAGATAAAATTCAGAGCTGGGTTGTTCTATTGCACAAACATGGTCCACTTTTTGATTTATACAATAGGAGAATTACATCATTTCCTACCTGTGACATCTGCAGCCATCAAACCTTCTGCTCTGATGACTTTTACCTGGAGAAATCCCACATCTTTTAGGTTGTTAAATATCCTCAGTGGACTCTGAAAAACCCAAACATAGGCATTAGGGGAAAAATAAAACAAAAGAAGCCTCAAAAAAATACACTTAGAAAACACTAAGTTTTCTCAGTAAAGAATCATTTGTATTTTTCCAATAAAAATTATACTTCCTGCGTCAGGAATATACACATAGGCATGTGCAAATGGGAACACACACTCATGTGCATGGTCATGTACATGCACATACAATTATGTAATTAGTGATAAATGATTTTTTGAAATAAAAATACCACAATTACTTCCTATAAATAACCCTCAGTAGATGCCGAGCAATGAGCGTCAAAGCAGATCTCTTCAATGGCTTCTCTGAATGTCTTCAATTAGAGCACCTCAAAAAAAATCTTTCATCTGTAAATATGATAGTTTGAAGATTATAATATCTTAACTGATTGGTTACATGACAGTCTTCAGATATAGGGGAGTTATTGAGAAAGTTAATACTAAACAAATTATTTTTCTACCATTGTATTTTTAGTGTTCAGATGAGGGATAAGTTATCAAAAGACTTTGATAATAGTTATTTCAAGGACTTACAGTTTTCTAAAACTTTTAAGGGAGATATTTTAAAAAATAAATCAAGTTAAAAATAAAATAATTTCAAAGGTAGTGAGGAACTTCTCTTAGGTTTATATTTGTATTTGCTGTAATGTATAGAATTGTAAAAGTTTTTGATAGAACCAGATGATAAAAAAAAGCTAATTCACTTCACAAAATGATTGTGATATCTTAAAAACATAGTATGTGAAGAAAGTGAAGGGGGAACGCTAACATAAAATGACCTAGGACTCTAAAGAATGAATAAATGCAACAGAGTTCTAGAACACTGGTATACATTTTGTTTATATTTCACTTTGTCTTTCCTGTGCTAAGGCCACTGCCTCACACTCAATTCCTCAGCACCTTTAAAATGTCTCATCACAACATAGTCTAATATGCTTCTTCATGAAAAACTTATCTATCAAAATGGTGCTAGAATAAAAGCAGTCTCATTAGTGTATTACTTGTGTAGGATACAAGCAAACCAAAGCTTCTACAATACAAACTTTATCAGTCCTGGATGGCTACTCATTATTTACACTGAAGCTATGCCCTTGGTATTCTGAGAGGAAGAAAGACAGATAAATGTGTAATCTCATAGCATGACTTTCTAAAACAGTGCTCGGTACAAAGATTACCTCTTGATCTCTGCTATAAACAACTGTTTATCACCAAGGCTTTATTTAAAAGGCTCATTTGGCTGGATTTTCTTTAAATGCACTTGTGTCTCTTTTTAAATCCCTACAAATAAAATGTTTATCAATGGGGACTTTAGGCAACAGGACTAGGGTCCTGAGGTTTCCAGGTAGTGCTGTATCCTATAGCACTGATAAAGTTGGCCCAGGATGTTATCTCAGAGCTCGATCAATACATGAAACCCATGAGGAATTCTACCCTAATGACAGGGAATAGTTTCATGGAAAGGGTTTGGCACTTTAATTTTTCCACAAGCAATTCAAACCAAATTTTATTGTGACTAAAACAAATATCATCAGTCAGAGTCATTTCACTCTGGGATGATGATGGGGCAGCCACAGCCACACTGACTGAGGCTTCAGTTCTGAGCTCCAGGTTCACATTTAGAAGGAGGGGTGATTAGAGTCTGAAGGTTTCATTCTCCCAGTCACCTGACATTTGACAATTTATTGAAATTTCTACTGTTTAGGCCAGTGACACATAGATTATAATAAGAACTCAAAGAAAAAACAAATAAATACTAGTTTAAAAATTAATTTTATGAAAAGCGTTATCAAAGGTTATTCCACATAGTTATTTATGGATATTTTAGGAGGCCTCAAAACCTCTATGGCTTTTGAAGCTAGAAATTTCCATAGCAGAGGAATCCATGATTTGCTGTGAATCCTTTCAGCCCTCAATAGATGGGAAAAGATTGAAATGCTCTGGAGAGGAGCCTCTTTATTTTTTTAATGAAAGGCTGTATAATATATTTTCTCTATGGCTGCAGCAGCTGTCAGAGAGAGCATCGTGGTTCAGCTCTATTACGGGAGAGGCAATACCCCATCCTATGGCACAGAGATGCTCTGAGGGGCCAGGGCTGATTGACAGCTTGTCACCATGACGTCTTATTCCATCTCTGTTATGGAGAAAATTAATGTCACAGCACCAGCCTTATGACTTGCTGTCATCTTAGAGCCGCTCACCTTTTATCAATGCTCTAAATAACATTTCAAGCCCAGCGTCTCACGGTGGACAATCCGGTCAAGGGACATTAAATCAGATGACTGTGAAATGTCATAATAAAAATGGAATGCTAACAACTTCTTCTCTAAACCAGCTCCTCTGGTTTTTAAACTGTGACAAGGAGGAGCAGGGGTTCAGCAAACCCGTTCTGAAAAGGTCAAACAGCAGCTCTTGGACTACTACCCATTACTACCCGCCCCTACTGACCTTCCCTCTTCCCCTCCTAGCAAAGGCGAAAAGAACAAGAAAATGGAATTAGCCACCTTTTCAGAACGTGCTGATCAAATAGTAGCTCACACATGAATGTCTGTTTAATTTGTGGGGTTTCCCTGCTGAGCAATGACAAGATTCTCTAGAGCTGTTGAATATCAGAGTGGGGCAATTCATTTCTTTCCCTACCCTAACTAGTACCAAATCTAAATGAAGTCAAATTCTTAAGTTTAACCTCAACTTTAAATATATACGCACGAGTACACACACACACACACACACACACACACACACACCATGTACATTTTAAAAGAAAAACATAGATATAATTTACTGAATAAGTGATCTCCTCTACATGTTTCCTCAAAACAAGGGGTATTTTAGACCTCATATGCAATCCATTCACTTCATAAAACATAAAGTATAACAGCCTTTAAAGCCGCCAAGATGTTGCTCTTTGTCCTTGTAGTGCGGTGAGTTAACACTAATATAGCGCATGCGCTCTTCTGCATTACAGCTTCTTAGCAAGTATGTCTCTAGAGGGAACGGAAGACCTGTGCCTGAAATCTGGGGTTACAAAAAAGCATATTTAAACATGTTTTATCTTTTAAAGCACTGGGCGGAACATAACACAAGAATTAGCTGGGATGTCAAACATTTTCCATTTCATTGAAATAAGTAGCATTTTGGAAAAGATGGAAAACAAAGTATTCATATTCTGAATGGAAATAGCTGATTAAGGTAAATCTATTCAACAACAACAGTCAATAATAGGGAGATTACTTCTAATTATGCAGACAGCACTATCATTTTCATACATGGATGGTATCAAAATAGTGATCCAGTAACCACAAACTGGAAATGCCCAGATGAATTTTTATGTTAATATACCAATTAATTCCTTCACAGTAGTTTTAATTCAGACAGCTCATTTCCTGAAACTAAAGAATATATTTTAGTAGAGTATCAAAATGTGAAATAATTTTCATAATTGCAATTATATATTAGAAGACACTACACAAAAACTTAGGCTCCTAGGTGGTTTAAAAATCTACACTATTTAGCCCTGCTAAGTCACCTCTATTAAACTGTTTATGGTAATACTATTGGTGCATGAGTTGTACAAGCATTAGCAGACAGCTGATTCAGTGGAGATAGCCAGAATAAATTTGCTGAGGCGGACATCCTGCTAATCTGTTTGAAGAATATTGTAGAGCATTAGTACCAGCACTTCATGTTATCTGCACAGCCTGATAAGGTACATCTTTATTAAATTCAGTTAGTGAAAGGATGTCAGTCAGCAAATAGGAATATTTTTTAAAAAGCCATTCTTTGTTAGTCAGAGCTTGGTTTCATGGCTGAGTGTCTAGAGGAGCCGTCTAAACACCTGGCAGTGCTGTACAATACGAGCTTTGTGGTTTTAAGTGGAAAAGCTTCCCCCTAACTTCATGGGTACCGAGCCTTCATTGAGAGAAAATGGTGGAGCAAGAGCTCCCCTCTCTGTTCATTCAAGACAACTACATGGTGGAAAAGGCATCCTGAAAGTTGCCGGGAAATAGAAGATTGGACTGACTATGTGAAGAAGATTTGAGAAGGGTGTTTATTTACTGTGCTCTCTATTCCACCCTTCCACCTCGGCTTCAATCAGAGGAAAGGAGGCTACCTTTTAACTGCATTTCACAGTGACTTTAAGTTGAAGGGGTGAAGTTAAGCTTTTCTCGTAAACATCACTCGTGCACATTCTCCAGGTCCCAACCTCTCAGTATGCCAGTAAACTCATTTTAGATTTAGAAAGACAACTCTTCTTTGCAATTACACTGAACCAAGGATTAATATTAAAGGGATGTATAACTTTGAGTTTCCTTTATGGAATATATATATATATATATTTTCATTCATATGAAATTATACATACGATATATAATTATAGATATGACAAAAACCTCAAAGTAGAACCTTAGAATCCAGAACGTGCTCTGCAATGGATTCTGGAGATGACCATGCTACAGACATAAATGGGCAATGCCCACTTTAGCTCCTGCAGAGCTGCATGGCATCTTAAGGAGCCTGCCTTCTGCCCCTCAAACACCCCTTCTGAAATCTCCTTTCAGTCTGGGTCTACTGATTACCACCTCATGTAGTCACACTGGATCTGAAAGAAAGATCACTCATACGTACATATCTCTTTAATATCTCTTCCCGCTCCTTCTGGTCCTCCATGGAGTTGACAGAGAGGTCAGAGATACTGACTGTGGCTGAGGCTGTCAGAGTGACAAGCAGAACCAGGTGGCCCTCACCCTCTTCCAGCTGTAACTCCAGCTTGTGTGTTTGCTCCCTACTGAGGGACGACAGGTCAACCTGGCACCTAGAAACAAATGTTTTGAATTAGCAAGTGGCAGTTTTCACCACATCAAACAGAAATGGGTTTGTTGGAGCCCTGTGAAAGATAGAAATACCATCTGGGCCAGTGGAAGAAAATCAACTAAATTCAGGTCTTGGCAACTATAGAGCTGTTAACTTTTTATTTCCTGTAAGACATAGACTTTGGTGAAGTTGCATTATTATATCCTCTGATACCTGATTCACAAATTGGTGGAATTAGTTGGGGCAATACAAACTGAAGCAAACTACCAAAAACCTGAGTTTCTATGCCACTATTTCCGTTATGGCTGATCCTTTTCCCAATACATAAATGTCACTGAAAATCAAATAGAACATTTACTATAAAGAGGTGAAGTTTTACATTTTGCAAATCATACTGAGAGTACACTTATTAAATTTAAGTGTTCCTTTCCAGGGTAGCATAAAGTGGCAAGACATGTTGCATGTGCCAGCCTTCAAGTTAAAATACCTTTCATTGTTTTCATAAACATGCCAATTGATTTTGAGGAGGCAGATAATATAGTGACTATAAGCCTACTAACCTGAGAGAATGAGGGTGTGACAGGAAAGAAGAAAAGACATTTCAGACAACAAACAGGGCTGGTAAGATTGCCTAGTGAGTGAAGTTGCTATCTGCTAAGCTTGGACATCTGAGTTCCAACTCTGGGACCCACATGGTGGAAGGGGTGAACGAATTCCCAAAATTATCCTTTAACTCATGTACTGTGACACATACCAGAAACTGTATTGAAAATCAAGAAATAGCCAATTATCAAAGTATATGTTCTCAATATATCATTAATGAGATGAGCACCTATCAGGAAGAGATAAAATTATAAAATTCTTATTTCTTTTCATTTTTCACTCCAGCACTTATTTTTTGTCTTAAAACTGTTTTAAAATAATAGTATACTATTTAACGTCCTCAGAGATTGTACCTGAATTCAAATGTGTCTCTTAAGAGATTTAAGAGATTTTAAAATATGAATCAAAGTCTGACATTCAGTTTTTTGTGTGTACAACATTAACAATAACTATGACTAGACACAAGGCATGTGCTAAATGTTATGATTAACAGAGTTTGTAATTAATTTGTAACACTCCTAGGGAGACACCTTCCAAATGTTAGAATAAGTACCAGAAACCTCACTACTTCTGATAATCCAGCATTCAATTCAAAGTAACATCACTAATTCTCCTTAATGGTGAGTACATATATATATATCGCCTTATCTAACACTCTAACTGAAATTAGAATGAAGTTCTTAATAACATCAAGAGTAACTTGAAACCTAAAACACATCAATAAATAATAATCACTCAAAAAAGCAATCAAAAAGGAGAAAAGAAAACAATTTTACTGATCTCTCCAGCACTGGCACACTGCCTAGACATAGTGCCTTACTGAATGTGAATAACTCTCTGGCGTGGATCAGGAGGAGAACACTAGGTAACTGAATGGGGACTGTAATCAGGACAGAAGGTTGGCTGAATGTACATTTGGGCCCAAGAAGGTCCTTTCATTCACTTTATTTCTTTTTGCCCCCCACCCAACCTCCAGTTCAGTTTAATCATGTACTTCCCAGGCCTGTCCTTCCGTAGTCTTAAAAAGGATGCTGCATTGCCATACACAGAAAGGCACAGGAACAACAAGCCGCCAGCACAACTCCCTCCCAAGCTCACGGTCATACACATGCAGTGTGAAAATTATGCTTTTTCTCTTTCAGAGTTGGAGAAAGTGCTCTCAAGATAATCTGCTCAAAATATAATCTCAAGATAAATTGCATACTGGCAACTTTCAAATGGAATCAGATCCATAGATTGACTCTCTCTCTCTCTCTCTCTCTCTCTCTCTCTCTCTCTCTCTCTCTC
>NW_021621185.1:871812-920293 GCF_004785775.1 Grammomys surdaster | reverse complement strand
TCTCTCTCTCTCTCTCTCTCTCTCTCTCTCTCTCTCTCTCTCTCTCTGTGTGTGTGTGTGTTGTGCCAAATAAAAGTTTAATTTTAAATGTAATAATTTTTAATATAGGACAAATATTCCCTGAGTTAGTGAATGTCACCAAATCTGCCTGTTGCTAAGCCACTTGCTCTACCTATTCCAGTAGATAGTAAGGATGTACAAGTCCTGCAATCTGCTGCTTGCCAATGAAAAACCAAGAGGGGTGGGGAGCAGGGCTGCATGACATGAATGGATACAGTTAGGATCTAAGCCAGAGTCCCCAGCCTCATGAAATGAAAGGTCCAATCATTCTCCTTTACAAAACTGTCACCAAATAACCACAGTCTTGGAGGGAAGTGTGCAGTTAGTGTTCCTCAGAGATGGTTAGACATTTTGGTTATAGAAAACATCTCAGTTTCTAAGTATAGAATTGTGTTGTTCTTATTTCTATGTTTTAAGCATTATATAAATTAGGGAAGCAAGCTACAAGTTGAGTTCTTATAAGACAAGAACATTTCACAAATTTAAATTTAAAAACTATGACACTAGTAAAATTTAAACAAGATAAATTTAAAGAAATACATTTGTTTTCTGCATCAACTAAAACTTCAATATTGGGTATGCTCATAGGAAGAGTTAAAAGTATTCCCATGTATTATTTCTACATTTTGACTTTCCAGATTTCAATATAAAGAACAATAATATTCTACACACGAGACTGTTAGACGGCTTCCGGGTGTTGATTGCAGCTATTGGACTTCCTATTCATCTAAATTTTTGACCAGCATACGATCCCATTTTAACTGTCACTTTTTTATAACTTAGCCAAGCTGTCTTGTTAACATGAAGATAAAGTTTGCATTACAGCTTCGTTGCTGAGTATCCAATCAAATGACTGCTGGGATTGGGTGTAGCAAAAGAATTTTCCATTTCGTTTCAGCTTTTGAACAAATATGTACAAAGACAGAACCCTTGTGGCACAGTCTACTGCCCTGTGAGTACAGTATTAATTGGTGTGGGATGAAGAGCCTGTATTTGGCTCACCTCTACTGACGTGCCCCTCACAAAGGAAGGATTCATCAGAGACGAACTACAGAAGGAAGTGATTATCCAGGGGACCCAGGCATAAAAATGAAGATGCAAAAATTATTTTTTTTAAAAAGTACTGATATAAATTCATGAACTCTAAAAATACTTTGTCAGAGATGAAGAGGCCAGAGTCACAGTTCGTTACTTACAGCACTGTTTTCCACTAATTAGTTGTATGACCTTTTCCAAGACAACTAACTTTCCCTCTTGAATTTCACTTTTCTCATCAGCAACTATGAGCTAATTGAACTGATGAACTCTGAACTTTCAGAGTCCCCAATCTCAGGATTTGTGATAACTCTATCCATGTTTACACTTGTGTCTTTTCTGCTTTGCAATTCTACAAACTAAAACTTAAAAGGGTATGCTTTTAAATAATTAAATACTGTTTCTTCTCTGTCTTTACCCCTCTCCCTCCCCCTTGCTCACTCTCTTTCTTTCTTTGATTTATGCCCCCAGCCATTTCTCTCACCCATACACTGACTCACTACCACTACCGAGCGCCCGCGGGTCAGATCCTCTTAGATTTCTAAGGGTTGCCTATTTTAAAACTATGTATTCATATCTTTATTTTAGAACACTGAATACCACCAACTTGGTGTCGTGGTAAACAAGGTTATTGGACTTCAGAGCATGTTACGAAAGAATCAGAATGCTGAACTGAAAACCTCATTTGTATTAAGATATTAAGCAAATCACTTAAGCTCTCTGTGCTTCATATTTACTTTACTTTTTTATTTTATTATTTTATTTTGAGGCAGGGTATCTATATGTAGTTCTGGGTAGCTTAAAACTTGTTATATAGACCAGACTGCCCCAAACTCACAGAGATCTACCAGCTTTTGCATCCTGAGAGAATGCTGGGGTAAGGTAAGCACCATCACCAGCTCAGCCTTACTTATCAAACAGAAATGGGAGGGAAAATGCATTCTCTTAAGTAGAGTTGTAAAAGCAGAAAAGCCACAGACACTCTGAGAAGTTACAACTAATTACTTTCTTGTTACACTACTGCCTTTACTTTAATTTGCACTCTGAACTATCTGTACCCAAACCCAACTCACCAATTATTCAGTCAATAAATTAATATAATAGTCAAAGCAGAATTAACATTGAGGGAAACTTCAGAGACATATTGCTGCATTCCAAAAGTGAGAATACTGAGGTTGAGAGATCAAAGAGCTGAGATCATGTTTCCTAACGTCTGTGTCAGAACTTGGATATATAACATATATACATTTAGATTCATTAGACATATGAAAGAATGATTACTCATCTTAGTTAAATTGCATTTCTCTGAGAATTAAAAGAGGGAACTGGGCTCATGGAATATTTTTTTCTCCATGACTTGCCTCTGCTGCTCTTGAATTGATGACAATTTCTTCCCAATCTGACAATCCTGTGATCAATGCACTAGGTGTGCTGCAATGAGTCTTCAGGGGTACAACAAGTAGGTGGTGGAGCTATTTGAAGTCACTTTTTACTAAAATATAACAGCCTAGGGTTCCCTGATAATGGGCATACACACTGACCTGGACACCAAACAGTAGCGGGAAAAGACATGGAAGGCATCAGACAATGCTTGTGCACACTGAACACCAACCAGTTCACGCAGACCCTGGTAAGGGGATTCAGGTGTGATTTAATCTAGTTTTAACTAAACTAATCCTCATAAAATGCACAAATGGTTTAAAAATACCCCTGTAAATAACTGTGGACTGAAGACACTGCTAACTGAGCATGCATAAGAGGACATCTCTGGTGGAGACCTGGAGTGAGGACGCTTCTACTTACAGTGAGTCAGTGTTAGACACTATGAGCCATGAATCACTGTCGGCCCTATATTAGTAGTCGGCCCTATCAAAGACTCAGCCAAAATAATCTGAATACCAGGTAGAACATTTGCAACAGAGATTTATATAAATTTCTTTAACAATGTATTTCAAAGTGTAGATTATACCCTGAAGTACTGGCTAGATATTTTGAAGCCATCATGAATCATGATTAGCAAGATATTTAAAAATGAACCTTCAGAAGAGGAAGAGAAGCCTCTAGGATTTCCTTTGGGATGGAGGGAAGGTATTTGAAAAACAACAACAACAGCTTTGCACACTTTTTAAAAAACCCAATTTACAGTTAGGTTATACAAACCTTACAAAAACTCCCAATATGTGAGATCTACTTTATATTACTGTAACTAACAGTCTATAACATACTACAAGTTCTTCTATTATGAATCAGTACAGATGATACTTCTTTGGAATGTTTGCAATGGAGTAATTCAGAATGGAACCACTGATGTGTTTCTGAGTTACCTCTATTATTATTAATATTGTTAGTTATTCATTGAATGTTATCAGATGTTGGTGGTAGTACTCCCTAGTACAAGGAAGAGTTGCCAATGTGAGCCAATGTGAGTAGAAAGTTGAAGTTTAAGAAAAGTTTTATTAAATGATATATGACAGAAAACTTACTCTAGATTGGCAAGTTCTAGACAAAGAATGAGTTTCCCAATTATATAACATGAAACAACTCTATAATTCTGAAAAAGACAAAAATAATTCCATAAATCTTGCCATATTGGATCACAGATAACTCCAATTGAATAAACTTGCATGCTATAGGATTTGCTTATTCTGCATGTTCATGAAAGCAGCTTTCTCTCTGACAGCCCTTGTTCTTGGCAATTTACCTCAGCTGTCAGCGACCAATTTGTTCAGATTAATGCTCTGCATAAAAGTGTAACAATCATGAGGATTTATTAGCTGATTACCGTAAAGGTGGAAGTCCGTTTTGCCTGCCAAAGCACAGGTGACTAGAAAGTTAACGAATGCCATGTAGAGTAACATTATTTCATCTTCACATGAAATCTGTAGTTCAACAACAGGGAAGATTTGTTGTTCAAACTTCAGAATGATGAACATCATCTAAACTGGTTTACTAACTACTTACTTTATTGAGGAGTTCAAGGCTTCTAGAAAACATGCTGAATACAAACTGTGATGATCTGAAGGCTTTAGAGGCAGGAGAGTTGGATTTGTACCCTGAGCAGTCACTCAGTCTGCATAATCATTGAGAAGCCTCTGAACCAACTTTGGCTTTGCTCTTTGTATCAGTGCAATTGGTATGATACACACTTTTCTTCTATGCCCTCATGTTGAGCTGCAGATAATACATCTACAAGCTTCCGAATATTTATTGTTATCATTACTAATCTCTGTTCTTGGTGAATGTACTTCTATGTAAACAAAACAACAGAATGTGTAAACTCCCTCCCATGTATTACAATGATGAAACCTGTGAACACAGCAGGTATAGAAAAAGTCAACAGCTAACCCATACATAATGTCATGAAGAAGCCAACAGCTAGGCTATAACTAATGTCATGAAGAAGCCAACAGCTAGTCCATATGTCATATCATGTTGAACGATGGTATACGTGGAGGTATTTCTGAAGAATCTGTAAATACTAACTTTCAAGTTTTTATTCAACTATTGTGCTGAATGTCTGAGCCAGAACAATCATGCAAAAGGAAGAAATAAAAGCAAATTGCCACTATTTGCATATAATCTGATCTTATTTCTAGAATATCTCAAAGCCCCAAAGCCCACCAAAACCCATTAGAGCAGTAAAACAATTTTTTCAGCACTGCAGGATCCAAAATCAATAGATAAATATTTGTAATATTGCTGTCCATCAATAGCAAATTACCTGAAAGAATAGAAAGAAAACAAACCCATTAGCTATAATAGTAAAATACTCAAAAGTAAAGTAAACCAATTTAGAATGAAAGCATGGAAAGGCATGTGCATTTGATTGGATTGAAATAATCCATATTGTTAAATTTTCCATGCTACTCAAAGTTATCTCCAGATGCAATATAGATTTTTATGAGGATATGAACAACATTCCACAAAGAGCTAGCATTTTAAAGCAAACAAATGGCCAAACTTATTATACTACCTGGCTTCCAAATGTATCAATGAATGACACTTAGACAAATGGACTGGAAATCATAGCCTAGAGTCCTAGAGCAAGACACCCACAATCACAGATGTCCAGCAAACATTTAGAAACATAGAGCAGACCATAGCAGACTCCTCAAGGAATAGTCTTAGGAAAACTGGACATCCACATGCAGAAACCAGACCATGATATCTGCCAGTGTACCAACCAACGCAAAACGAGTAAAGCCTTTTAACAGAAGACCTAAAGCCACAAAGCCATCGAGAGAAAAGAAATACATAAATACTCAGATTCTTTACTGTCATGTTTAATGCAGTGTTTCATACAGCATTTATTTAGTAAACCCAAAAAGTATCCATCCACTCATGGATAAACAACATATAATACATACTTACAGTAGAATATTATTATTTTCCCTAAAACAATAAAATCCTGTTTTTAATACTAGAATTTTCCAAAAAAAAAGTCAAGAAACATGGAATCTATCATTTATGGGTACACAGATACAAGAGGAGGACATTACACTGAATGAACTAATGCACACATAAAACAGTAGTTAGTGCCATGGTCTCACTGACATGGGACCTAAAAAAGGCTGACTTCACAAAAGCTGCAAGTGGATTAGAGGATTAGAGGTTTGGATGAACAGTGGGAGGGATGACTAGGAAAGGCTGACTGGTCAGTGTAAGGCTCAGCTGATAGAGGCTGGTGTGAGTTCCAGTGTGCTGTGGGACAATAGTGTAGCTTCAGTTAACACCATTGGGTGTGTGTGACACAACCTTCACCTAATGATAAAGATTTCAAGGGACCAATCACTGGGTGAGTGGGCGGGACTTCTGGGTCGGAGGAAGATACTTCCTTTTGGATGAGAGAGAGCATGTAGCCACTATGTAGGTAGATGGAGGCAGTCGGTTTAAGTGGTGATCCTGGTGGATTTGACATAGAATAGCTTAAAAAAAATCAGGATGATAGTTGCCGCACCCAGCGATTGTGTTACCTGTTAATTCTAAACTAAGATTGTGTAGTGTTTTCCTTCACGCGGTGACTCAACTGGGTTGAGAAAGGTGCAGTAGCGGGGTACTCCAGCCACAGGAATTTGGAAGCATGAGGCATGCATGGCAGTAGTCTGCCAAGGGAACTTAGTGAGCTGGGTGGAGAGATTTCAGAGCTCTGAATCAGAGAGTCTGCCAGGCTGAGAACAGGCCGGCCTGTCTGCCGGCGCCATGCCAATGGGAGCATGGATTACTTATAATGCTACAGGAAAGGATAGCGAATGTTTCCACCAACCATAAGTGCACTATATACACCTTAAATACCACATGATACCCTAAAAATATGTACAACTTTATATGTCAATTAAAATGTTGTATTGAAAGAATCTTGATAAATGTATAGACTAGTTTTTCTTCTAAATCTATTAGCTTAGTATTTTAAGTATGAGTACTGTCATACAGTCTAACTCAGTGAATTTCCTCTTTTGTATAATACAAATACCTCTTTTCCCAATTGTATTTGGAGTTTGTGCCTTCCACCAGGTCATGTTCATAGTGACAATATAGTAACAGTGGGCATCAGATCATTTTTTATTTAAAGAATGAATAATCATAATTTCCAATATTAAATCAAGTTTTGTTTGTATTCTAATTAATTTTTACTGATATGTGCCACACACTTTCTGATGATGCCACAGTAAACCGACATTTAAATATCCCTCCTGTCATGGAATTTGCCTTCTGGTACAGCAAAGTGGATGATCAAACAGAATAAGGAAGATACACAGTATAGTGGCTATGTCTAATGTATAAAATATTAGCAGATTAGGCGAAAGAGAATATTAGGTAAACAGAGTTTATCAGACCTACAACAGTGCAAAAGCAAGGCAGGCAGATGTCTTAAAGAAAGGGTGTCACAGATGAGGAAATATCTGGTGTGCTTTGGAAGCAGGCTAGTGTCCATTCTGGTGGGAGAGTAGAGGAAGAAGGATAGCATTTCAGTGCAGAGGTATGGGACCACATCATACAGACCACGATAGTTCATAAGAAGGACTTTGCTTCGACCCAGACCATTCATGGGAAACAACTGAAGAGCTCTGAATAGAAAGCTAAATTATTTTGTGGTTTTTTTTCTCTTTGTACTGGAGAGATGGTATAATAAGTAAAAGTGTTTGCTGTGCATCCAGGGGACTCACGTTCAATCCCTGGAACACATGTAAAGATGGAAGGAGAGAACAGATCCCACAGTGTTGGTCTCTGAATTTGACATGTGTGCTGCGGCATGTGCACAAACATAAACCCGCATCATATAACATGCATACAAATATATTAAATAAAAATCTTAACTGTTTGCTATAACTCACATCTCACTGAAGTCTCTACCACTCTTTGAGCCTTTACAAAACAGCAACAGCAACAAGGAGGATATGGGAAAGTAAATTAAGAAAATAAACCCACATAGAAGTCTAGGAGCAAAAGGAAGGGATCAGAAGGCAGGGTTTGGGCCAAGTCCAACAACCTTGTTCTGTCTGATCATGCTATTATACTTTTGATAGGGTTTAGGAAGCATCTGACTGTAACCCCAGTTATGCATTCTAAGAATCTAAAGGTGTAGGTAGCTAAGGCAGCCCTTCAGGAGCCTCTTAGTAAAGAATAGCAAATGGATTTCAAACCATAGAGCTTAAATGATTTACACTAGAATTCCTATGGGTGGAGTTACCCAAGCTGCCAAGGAAGAGGCAGGAGGAGGTTCAACAGATTGTACTTTGGAAAAGAAATAAAACCTTATTAAACTAAAAAACCATGAAGTTGGTTATTGCTTTGGGCCAGACTGTTAGATGAAAGAGCAGAAAAGGGTGGCTGCTGCCATGGTCCATGTGGAAGCAGGTGGTTGTCAACTTAGAAGTGCAGTGACAAGGGTGACGAGGGTCCTAAAAGATCTATGTGCTGAAGGCTCCTCTCACTGTCTGATACGGGATACATATAGATTCTTTAAGAGGTGAGTCTCATGGAAGATCTTGATGTCATCCAGGTTGCAACATGGATGAAAGACTGGACTGCTGGTGTGTTGGTTGAATGTGAGAAAAAAAAGATAAAAAGATGACTCTGGTATTTTCAGTATTAGCAAGGAACAAAGGAAAATCTTGAAAGAAGAGATTTCGGGCATTGGGAGTCAAGGGCTAACTTGGGGGTGTCTACACTGAAGCAACATCTTAATTATTCAAATAGTAAGTTGGCTATAAGAATCTGAGGCTGAAAGAAGAGTAGAGTGACTAGCACCTTGGTAGTTCTCAGACTGTAGGTGGCGCAGGAAGCACAGGAAAAATGATCACTGGAGAAGCAAGTTCAGGCAGAGAAAATTCTGATGTGCATTTGCTCTAGAACTATAGTTCAAAAGGGACAAGGACAGAAAGTGCAATGGAGTATCCAGAGTAGGAGGAAATATGGTATCTTGGGAGTCAGGTGAAAAATATGTTCCAAGGTATGGAAGCCATCGGTTAGTTCCTGCTCTGCTACAGGGCTATATGACTTGGGGTTTACAGATGGCCTGATGGAAGCAGCTGTTGGGGCAGAAGCCTGACCTCATGAATCCTAGTGAGAATGGAGGGAGGCAGTGTTCACTGCTTACATATTTATGCTTCACCACTTCAGGCTGGACCCCATTTTGATAGTCAACCTTGCCTTCATTATGATCAAACTAACTTTACTATTGAGTTTACATTTATAAAACATAGTTTCAAAAATATGTGGCCAAGCATTTAAAAGAAATAGAAAGAAATAACAGAATAGCCCAAGCCCAGAAGCAAGGTGAGCAAGGGAGACTTGGCCTCCTCTCTGCAAGCCTGCTGTCCATTGAGGAGGAAGGGGAAGGAGTGGACATTTTACAATAAAAATGCCTGTAACATTTTACAATATCCAAAGTTGGAAATTCTTCCCAAAGAAAGAAATGCATAAACAATGACTTGTCATTATGAAATAAAAACGGAAAAGGGTAAAGAAGAACCCCATGTAGACAGTAGCCAGAGCAGGAGCCAGTGGGTTTTAGAGCACAACCCCCCTCATTCTGAAAAGTAATGAATGAACAGGTTTATTGTTTGATTACAAGACAGGAACTGTTTCTGTAAACTATGAAAAGTGAGTGTTCATGTAGCAGCTAGGTTCTAACTTCCCAAGGAGAAAGCTACGGTCAAATACACAGCCACAGGGAGTGATTCCAAGAGTCACAGAGACTAGAACTTAAACTGGAGGGAGGCACCGAAGTAAACAAAAGAACTGAGCAAACTCTAACAGTAGTACTTTTCTGAGGAGCACAGTGTAACAAAGATTGCTGCTTTCAAAAGGATTGAAGTATATAATGCAATTCCTAGCCCGCAGTGCTCTCCCCACCTTCCTGTACATGTAAAGTATGAGGCTTTAACGGAAACTTAGCTTCATCTTCCGTTTTACAAGCATAAGGTGAAACTATTGCTTAAATCGGTTTGTCAGAACCATTTAAATAAAAATAAAGAGCATAGTATGTTGGGTTGGATTCCTGTTTTTACTTTTAGACTAAAACTCCCTTTACTCTGGGAATGTGTGAATTCTCTTTGGATTGTAAAATCAGTGACTTGGAATTCCTGTGAACAACAGTGAAGAAAGATTCTTTAAAACAACAAAGCCCTCTGCACAACGTGCTTTTTTCAATGCTGGCAAGTTTCCACACATTTTGCTACAATGCACATATGTAACTGTCAAAAAAATATAAAAATAGGCTTTGTAATCAGAACACAATCCTATAATTCAAGTGGTCGACCCAAATAAACTTAACTGTGTAGAGAAATGTCACAGAGCCTCAGAATGCATTTTGCTGTGTTATCAGATTAACATGGATCTGCCTCACTTGCGTTCTTCCTTTTTTAAAATTCTGTAACTCTTTACAGATTTATGAACTCCTAAGAGATTACAAGGATCCTTGTAGAGAGTTGTAGGATATAATGCATTTTATGGTCACAATATGCTTTGTGAAAACAAACATGACCACAGATCGCTTCTCAGCCTTGAATGTGTGCTTTCTTCATCTAAGTGTCGCATATCAGATGAAATTCCTCTTTTCCAACTCCCATAACTTGTATGCACAATAATTCTGACATCTGGATAAAATTTATGAATATTAATTTAAAATTGCCTGTCCATCAACTAAGGCAAACCTGCCATCTACTGGTCATTCTTTGAATCTATGCTTTTCGGTTCTAGGCGGTGCTGTAATGATTAGCTGGTGATTGTCATGTTTTCCCCTTGTTCCAAAACCTTCTGCATCTTGAGGAGTATTAAAAAACAGTTATGGGTGTGGTTGTTTTTGAAATATCAAGGCTTCTGTGTACCCAATACTGCAAGGAAATCTGCTGGGAAGGAGATCTTCGTTTGACTTGTCCTCTGCAGGTGAGGAAGGAGGTATCAAATGCTACTAGCCTTTGGGGTTTCTGTTGAGGAATCCACACTCTAGCAAAAATAAAAGAATTCTAGAAAAAAAAAGGTCCTTTCTTTCAAAACTGTAAACATCATTGACAACAACCAAAGTTAAAGAAAACATTCTTTCAACAAAAACTTTCCATCTCTAAGGTAAATAAAACAGCAGTTTGCACAAACCTTCCAATAAAGTCGTCTCTTTTCCCAGCGTCTTTGTCCCAGGCAGTGATGTCCATGATCCCGCCTCTTTCTTCATAGAGATGGAAATCAAATTGCTCCCTCCACTGAGGGTTCAATGTTTTGGGCATAATCTGAAGAGTAAAAGAGTTATTGTATTATCAATAGTAGCATTTAAGAATCAACTTGAGACACTGTAGAAAGTCTTTTTAAGGGAAGTAGTTCATTCAGCTAAAGCTTCCAGCATGTACATGTATGTCATCTTTGTTGCTCAGTAGACTTTTATGGACATGTCCAGAGAAATCAGAAGTAAGCCCCTGACTATCTTACACAACATATGCAAAACATGAAATACAAAGAAAGGTAGCCTGTCCGTGAAATAACTCATTCAGATACTGACATTTATTCAGTCACAGCTTCTGTCTAAAGGAAGAACACATAGTCAGTTATCTTGTAATAAAAGAAAATGAAAATTCCCAGAGTTCCTCTTTCCCCTTACTCCCCATGCACATAGAAAGTGCATGAAAAGCAGACAGTGAGCTGTGTGGGAGTGGAAGTAGATTTGAGGCAGCTCAGCACATTTTTGCCTTTAGTATTTAATATCGCTGTGCTATTATTCCACTTCACACACAGGGAAATGGCACACGTGTGCTCTTTATGCTACATAAACAACAGGACATCTAGACTGTAATTTTGTGATTTCAAGAATTCAGAGAAGTTACCTAGTAAACCAATAAACTAAGTTACCGATATTAATATGTTATAAATTCCATTTAGCATTTGGTTAGGCTGAATTCATATTTGTTTCTTTTGTCATTCTTTTTTTTAAATGACAAATGTAATGGCCTTTCCAAAATTTAATGTATGGCAGACAGATCTTTAGAAGTAAAGAGTTTGAAAGCAATGATGGATGTGTATACAAGATAATGCAAACAAATCACAACTTACAAGTTCATAATCTGAAATTAATATGCAATAAATCATGGACAGAAAGATCAAATAGAGACACATGTCCTTAGTGGGGTTTATATTTCATATCTAAAGAGCAGAATTATAAAATTAAGCCTAGCATAACATGCAAATTGTGTTAAGAGAAAACAGAAGTGGCCATTGATACCTATCTTTGGAACTAGTAGCTGTTTTAAAATTTGTTCCTAAGCTCCTGGTGACCAGACAGAGATGGCAGTAGATAGGTGCTATGATAACCCAAATGTCCTTTGCAGCTTAGATGAACTCCTATGGCATTTTGGAATGTAGTCCAGTTTTTTAAATCTGGCCATAAACAGATTAAGTTTTCAGTGTTTGCTATTAGGATTATCTTTCCCATATACCTTTCTTCCAGTTAAAAGTTATATCTAAAATTTCTGTGTGGGCCTCCGTAAAATTACCAAACAGTCTGGGAGCAATATCCCCTGCGTGCTAAAGAGTCAGTTTTGTGATACTTTGAATTAAGTTAAGTGCTGATAAAGACTTTCTGTGTTAGAAGGGAACTAGACAGTGTGTTGACCCCCAATCTATGCAGATGAGTCCACTAAAGACAATTGTTTTTTACAGAAATGGAATGTGATCCTTATGTAATTCAGGATGGATGGGAGTGCTCATCCCAAGCCATCTGTAAATGCTAGCTGTACAAACTGAAAGCTGTTAAAATTACACATACCAAGGTGTAGCCCTGGACTACTGTTTCTTAATATATTACTACTAAGAAAAAGCTGTTACTCTACATATATTACTACTGCCACTAATCTTTCTCCTTCTGTTTTTAGTATTTCATGGGTACTTAGAATCACAGCAATACTAAGCCCTTTCTACGACTATAATACATTTATTTAACATTTTCAATAACTTGCTTAGGTAGGCATTATTTTAGCTTATTTCTACAGTGCTACTGCTCATGCCTCGTTGCAACAGCAGGGATTTGGCTCTTTGTTTCCTAAAAACATTTAAATGTCTTGGATATAACATAGGCATTGCAATCATGCGACGGTAGGTGGGAGTCAATTTGGGAAGAATAAATGCTTGGCAGGAGTGGGAGGGGAGAAAGAAGAGAAGTGAATTGTAATTGTAATGCATTTGATACAACTATAATATAAAATTTTAAAGTTATTATAGGATTAACTAAAATGTGAAACAATTTTTAAAAATTCTATTGGTCAAAGTCAGATTGAATAAAATGACTCAGAGTAATTTGAAAGACTTTCACTGTATGGGAAATGATGCATGTATCAGAGCTGGTCTATATCAACACCCTCATTCTTCTCTGTGAACACATATGTTATGCTCTTTCTGGAGTATTATTGTTTGTTTTTCCTCTTACATCTCACAAATGTGCTGAGAGCTGGTTCCTGAGTACTAGATGAAGACACAGAGGTAGAAGGGCAGAGTGGTTCACTCCAGATCACCTGGCACCCAGGCCGTCAGCCAGCTTTGCTTTCAGACACTTTCCAAAGTTCTCATTTCAAAAGGCAGCCAACATTCACATCTCCTAAAATCTGTCTAGTCACTGGTCAGAACCTTCCCAACAGAGAGAGGGGCATAGATGGATGGAGTACCTTGCTCTTGTACTTCTGATGGCCAAGCCGGAACTTCACATACGGATCACTCAACCCATTGGAATCCATTGCTTTGAGGTCTCGACCCTCAATCAAGGTGATGCTGACTATTCCTCTCCACAGATGTGATTTCCTGTGCTGGTCTGACAGTCGTAAACTTTGGGTCTGAAACTTTGGCAAAGAAGAAATAAGTTAGCTTATTGTGTTTTAAACTGTAATCTCTGAGTTGGCCTGGCTCTTTTTCCTGGTATAGTTTTCCAAATAGAAATTAGTCAACTATTAGGGTTAAAAGAAAAAATAATTTATGGAGTATTATGTATTAGTTATAAAATTATTAACAGATTATGAATCATCAGCTCCTGTTATGATGAGGAGTATCCACAGACTCTCATCTCCTCAAATTTAAAGATAGAGATATGCCTGTGTCAAAACGAGACAGACAGAATGAGACCGCAGCTAGGCTGCTCTGCTTAATTTTAAATGTTTTAACTTTTAGGAGTTATTTTTCTACATTAGAGATGGATTCTTCTTAAGCTAAAAGGTTAGTTGAAAGTAAGTCTTAGAAAAATTTAAAACTGGGCGGTGGTGGCGCACGCCTTTAATCCCAGCACTTGGGAGGCAGAGGCAGGCGGATTTCTGAGTTCGAGGCCAGCCTGGTCTACAGAGTGAGTTCCAGGACAGCCCGGGCTACACAGAGAAACCCTGTCTCGAAAAACAAAAACAAAACAAAACAAAAAAGCAAAGAAAAATTTAAAACTGTCTTATTATTTTAGGGGATAAATGACTTTCTAGAGAACCACTTAAGGGACCACAGAACATAAAACTTTAGCTCACCAAAAACCTTGTTTTACTCTTAAACTTGCATCAGAAACATTTATAATTATTTTTAAGTTAAAATGTGATTTATATTGGTATGCATCTGAATGTTTTCTTAATTCTGCTGTTTGAACACACTCTTGTTAATAATTTCTAATATGTTCAATTCTAAATCACAATATTCAAATCAGTAAACAAATTCAAAAAATTTTAAATTATTAACTCTACTAAAATATCTACATGATCTAAAAAACCTGAATAGCACTTAAAGCAATCTAGAGAAAGACTAGTAACAGTAGTAACATGTTCTATTGTAGTCACCATCAAGAGATGCCACAGAATTACTGCTTCTGTCGTTAAGTGTACTTGTCTCACTTATAGCTGTTTCATGAAGAAATTCCACTCTCCACAGGGAAGTTATAGGTTAGCTTCATTTGATGTCGAATCCCTTCTACATCAACTTGATGAACTTACAGCTTGCCTCGTCCATTCTCCTCCCATTTTGACCTGTAGAGCTTTCTATACCATAGTAATACCATTTTTATGTGTGATCATAAAAAATCATGTATTTCGAGGTGCATTTATCAGGAAAATAAAAACTTGATTTCTTCAAAAAGAGAACAGTTCTAGTGTTGGCACTATTTCAATGGAAATCTTAGTAAACAACATGGTATACTTGCTCAACAGCAACTTTTAGGCATGATGCTGTCTGTGTCTTATTAACATCAACCCACTCCTCACCAGTACGCCTCAAGGGCAGTGTTTACACAACTCCAGAAGAATGATGGAAGGCTCAGAAAGTGCATCAGGTCCCACAGAACTCCTCTGCCTCCATCTGTTCCACACCCTGGGTTTCTACACTGGATTTTGTTTGAACAAAGCATTTCTTAAAACAATTGTAGTGTGTGTCAATTGATTAGCTCTAGTAGTGTTGAGGATTGGACCTGGGACCTCTTGCATGTAGACAAGCACTCTACCACAGAACTCCTTGTCACTCGGTTGTGACAGAACGGTTGATGTTGAGATTGTGCAACAGCAGCACTTAGAGTCCATTCTAAACTGTGGCTATGAAAGCTTGGCTGAGAAGGATGAGTGGCCAAGGAGGACAACAAGTATTACAGCAGGTAAGAAGACACTCTTGTTAGTAAAGACCACGTGTATAGCTGCTGATTCACAGAAAGCTATACATTTTTAAAAAAAAGTGTTTGGCTTCAATTCAAAATCTGCATAAATGCCAGGCCTCAGCCCGTTTACTGATGTGTAATTGAGGCACAGAGTGTTGAGCTACTAAATGGTGGATGTAGGACTAGAATCCTAGATTTCTGGGGTTTAATCTTTATATTTTCCCAAAAAATAGTGTTTAGTATAGTATAGACATAGTCTTATGTGCTTAAAAATAATAATGATTTAAATATAAGAACACAAAATAATACTCTCCACTTAAGTGGATTGTTGATACAGAGGCAACTTTCTAGTAGAGGGTTTCTACATGGTAAATTCAAGAAATCAGACCACATACTTTATCACATGGGTGCACGCACAATCATGACAGACATCATACTAAAGTATATGTTCCTCTACATATTCTTCAGAATGCATATCCATGACAGACATTGTACTGATGTATGTGTTCCTCTACAAACTCCCCAGAGCAGATGAGATCACACTCACAGTCAAAGTGACATGGGGCACAATCTTGGCTACACATTGTCATAACAATGTTGAGACAGTTTCTTAATAGTAGGACATCTGAAGTTATTCTCCTTCTTATTTCTTTCTCTTTTTTTTCTCCACAGAACACAAATAAATGAGAAAAGAAAAGCATGGTTTCCATGGAGGAGATGCTAAATGCCAAATGCCACCATTATGAAGAAATGCTTTCTTAGAAGCTAGAAGGCTCTTTCCTAAGCAACACAGGGAACAGAGGAGGAGGAGGAACAAACTTTGCAAGAAACCATTAACAACTTGAGAACTGGGGGCTCTGTCATGGCCTAACAAGAGTAAGAAGAAAGGTCCAAAACATAACTGATGAGAGATTTTTAAGAGATAGTTTTATCTTCAATAACTGTTGTCCAAAATGGCACATTCATCCAAGAAACTCTATAATTCACCAGAGATCTAATTGAGTAAGTTCATAATTTGAGTAAACAGTACAGTCATTAAACAGATACATAATTTTGGCTACAAAGTGTAGAAAGTTAATAACAGCACAAAGTAAAGGAGGAAAATGTCAGGTTAGACAGTCAATACTAGCAAAAGAATGTCATTGGGCAATTTGGTCCTTCACAGCTGTGGGTTTCTTTCCATGCATGTAATTAATGACTGACTGAAAATATTCAAAAAACACTTTTGCATTGAACATATGCAGAACTTTTCTTGTCATTACTCTTAAACAAAGCAGTACAAGAGTTAGCTATAGAGAATTTATGTATAGCATTCATTATTGTAAACAATCTAGAAAGATTTAAAGCGTGGATATGCATAGTTTACTCTAAAGGCTACACCACCTTGGTTTCTGGACTTGATTCAAGTTCACAGTAAATAGTTGAGATGGCTTCCCCCACTAACTGCCATACACTGAGAAGACGACAATCACATCTTCCTAGAAATTTCTCTGTGATTTTGGCATTTGGCCCCTTTCTTGCATTTATTTTTTCTTGTATTTGGTATTCAAAACAGTTATCTAAGGTACTGTGTAGGTAAAGAACACTCTTTAGTGTTCATGTAGTAGGAACATGTACAAAATATGTTCCATAAATCACAGCAGCGTTACTTTCCTGGAATAGTCATTCATTCTGACCTTTCTTAAAATACAGGGTTCCAGGGAACTCCTTAAATGGATATTGATGGGCTGAATTTCACAGCTAAACATCCTGAAACCTAATACTAACATTGATGTCTCCTGGCACCTTTGGCCACATATTCTTTACTAATGCCTAACATAGATGTCACATGGCATCTCTGATCACTTCTCTGCTTCAGAAATGAGCTGCCTCTATAAAGCACACATGAAGCAGGGGCATCAGTGCTACCTGGAAATGTATCAGCAATTTAAAGGTTTTGGTCGTTTTATAGGGCAGTGGCATCAGATACACTGAGAGCTGCTGGGCTCAGCACCAGTTTAATCAGAGCAGTAGGTGATTCTGATATATGCTCAACTTTGAGAGATCCTATTTTAAACATTATATCATTCACATGTACACTGGTCCTCACCTGTGTTCTAACACCCATTATTAATTTATATAATCATAAACATTATCCACTTTCTGGCATGGATATTACACTTTTACGTATACTTCTCAAGAAAACAGCTTATTCGGAAGATTTGAACAATTAAGAAAACTAGGTGCCTATTGAATAATTATGAAAATTTTATTTTTTATGTCCCTTTGTTAATATATTCCTCATAGAATGTGTCTAAATAATACACATTTATTGGGGTACTAATGATCATTTAACCAAAACTACTTACTGAGAAACTAATGGGACGGAGTGATGAACAGATCTATGGTTGCCCTCACAAGGCTACACTGAGCAGTTGGCTATTTAAAGTGTTGTTCTCAGATAAGTACTTGTTAAATCAGAATTATATTTGGCAGAGAAAGAAAGCAGGAGGAAAAAAATAAGATGATGATATAACACAGCTTGAAAGCCAACATGTATGACAATTGGTGAAGAAAATAACCCTTCAGCTTTTAAACCATAGGTCTCAGATTTTAGCAGTAAAATTATTTAAACTCACCTGCCTGATCTGTGAGTCTTTATCACATGTGCTCTGTGGCGATTCTCCTACCTAGCAGTATCTGAGGACCATTCTCATCAGATACAGTCATCCAATTTTAGAACTAATGTAGACTATCAACATGTCAGAAAACACTGTGAATTTTAAAGTGTGAAGGAATTTGTTAATATGTAGCTTTAGTAAGAATTTAAGATGAGACTTCCCTTCTGCCCCTGCCTGGTCCTCTGGGCTGGAGCAGACACAGAGTCGGTCTGCTCCTGTCCTGTGGAGAAACTGAATCCTGAGTCATCCAGGAGCCACTGCACTCAGAGCAGCTGGTAAGAACTCCATCTCACTCCCTAAACCCCAGAGATAGATCGGGGAGCCAGGGACATCCAGGGCACAGCAGCTACCCAAACCCCGCCCCTCCGGAATTCCATTTCCCTTCTGCCCCTGCCTGGTCCTCTGGGCTGGAGCAGACACAGAGTTGGTCTGCTCCTGTCCTGTGGAGAAACTGAATCCTGAGTCATCCAGGAGCCACTGCACTCAGAGCAGCTGACACAGAGTCGGTCTGCTCCTGTCCTGTTGAGAAACTGAATCCTGAGTCATCCAGGAGCCACTGCACTCAGAGCAGCTGGAGCCACTGCACTCAGAGCAGCTGAAACTGAATCCTGAGTCATCGAGGACCCACTGCACTCAGAGCAGAAGGATTTCCAGATCCAAGAGGTGGCCTGAGTCCCAGGAGTTATTCCACCCAGGAGATTAGGAGCATAAGACCACAGAGACCTCTGGACTCTGAGGAGCTCTGCAATAAGCAAGATAACTGGAAATACAGACTCCAGTTTTACACAGTGAGGGCAGGTACCACTAGAGTTAACCAGATGGCGAAAGGCAAGCGCAAGAACATAAGCAACGGAAACCAAAGTTTCTTGGCATCATCAGTGCCCAGTTCTCCCAATATAGCAAGCCCTGAACACCCCATCACACCTGAAAAGCAGGATTCAGAATTAAAATCACTTCTCATGATGATGATAGAGGATTATAAGAAGGAATTAAGTAACTCCCTTAAAGAAATACAGGAGAGTACAAGTAAACAGATAGAAGCCCTTAAAGAGGAATCACAGAAATCCCTTAAAGAAATGGAAGAAAACACAAAGAAGGAATTAAACAAAAACATTCAGGATCTAAAACTAGAAATAGAAACAATAAAGAAAGTTCAAAGGGAGACAACCATGGAGATAGAAAACCTAAGAAAGAGATCAGGAGTCACAGACGCAAGCATCACCAACCGAATACAAGAGATAGAAGAGAGAATCTCAAATGCAGAAGATACGGTGGAAAATATTGACACAGTTGTCAAAGAAAATGCAAAATGCAAAAAACTCCTAACTCAAAACATCCAGGAAATCCAGGACACAATGAGAAGACCAAACCTAAGGATAATAGGTATAGATGAGAATGAAGATTCCCAACTTAAAGGGCCAGTAAATATCTTCAACAAAATTATTGAGGAAAACTTCCCTAACCTAAAGAACAAGATGCCCATAAACATACAAGAAGCCTACAGAATACCAAATAGACTAGACCAGAAAAGAAATACCTCCCGTCACATAATAATCAAAACATCAGATGCACAAAACAAAGAAAAAATACTAAAAGCAGTAAGGGAAAAAGGTCAAGTAACATATAAAGGCAGACCTATAAGAATTACACCAGACTTCTCACCAGAGACTATAAAAGCCAGAAGAGCCTGGACTGACATCATACAGACACTAAGAGAACACAATTGCCAGCCCAGATTACTATACCCAGCAAAACTCTCAATCACTATAGATGGTGAAACCAAGATATTCCATGACAAAACCAAATTTGCACAATATCTTCCCACAAACCCAGCACTTCAAAGGATAATTGATGGAAAATGCCAACACAAGGAGGGAAACTACAACCTAGGAAAAGCAAGTAAGTAATCTTCCAACAACCCCCAAAAAAGATACAAACATAACTTTACCTCTAATAACAAAAATAACAGGAAGCAACAATCATTTTTCCTTAATATCTCTTAACATCAATGGTCTCAATTCCCCAATAAAAAGACGCAGACTATCAGACTGGATACACAAACAAGACCCAGAATTTTGCTGCATACAAGAAACGCACCTCAGTGACAAAGACAGACACTACCTCAGAATAAAAGGGTGGAAAACAATTTTTCAAGCCAATGGTCCCAAGAAACAAGCTGGAGTAGCCATTCTAATATCAAATAAAATCGACTTTCATCCAAAATTAATCAAAAAAGATAAGGAAGGACACTTCATACTCATCAAAGGAAAAATCTACCAAGGTGAACTCTCAATTCTGAACATCTATGCTCCAAATGCAAGGGCACCTACATACATAAAAGAAACTTTACTAAAGCTCAAAACACACATTACACCTCACACAATAATAGTGGGGGATTTCAACACCCCACTGTCAGCAATGGACAGATCATGGAAACAGAAACTAAACAGAGACACTTTGAAATTAACAGAAGTTATGAACCAAATGGACTTAACAGACATCTATAGAACATTTCATCCTAAAACAAAAGAATATACCTTTTTCTCAGCACCTCATGGTACCTTCTCCAAAATAGACCATATAATTGGTCACAAAACAAGCCTCTACAGATACAAAAAGATTGAAATAATCCCTTGCATCTTATCAGATCACCACGGACTAAGACTGGTCTTTAATAATGACAAAAACAATGGAAAACCCACATACACATGGAAACTGAACAACTCTCTACTCAATGATGACTTGGTCAAGGAAGAAATAAAGAAAGAAATTAAAGACTTCTTAGAATTCAATGAAAATGAGAACACATCATACCAAAACTTGTGGGACTCCATGAAGGCAGTGCTAAGAGGAAAGCTCATAGCTCTAAGTGCCTACAAAAAGAAACTGGAAAGAGCACACACTAACAAGTTGACTGCACAACTAAAAGCTCTAGAACAAAAAGAAGCAAATACACCCAGGAGGAGTAGAAGGCAGGAAATAATCAAACTCAGGGCTGAAATCAACCAAATAGAAACAGAAAGAACAATACAAAATATCAATAAAACCAGGAGTTGGTTCTTTGAGAAAATCAACAAGATAGATAAACCCTTAGCCAGATTAACCAGAGGGCACAGAGACAGTATCCAAATTAATAAAATCAGAACTGAAAAGGGAGACATAACAACAGAAACTGAAGAAATTCAAAAAATCATCAGATCCTACTACAAAGGCCTATACTCAACAAAACTGGAAAACCTGGATGAAATGGACAATTTCCTAGACAGATACCAGGTACCGAAGTTAAACCAGGAGCAGATAAACCATCTAAATAGTTCGATAACCCCTCAGGAAATAGCAGCATTCATCAAAAGCCTCCCCACTAAAAAAAGCCCAGGACCAGATGGTTTTAGTGCTGAATTCTATCAGACCTTCAAGGAAGACCTAATACAAATTCTCTTCAAACTATTCCACAAAATAGAGACAGAAGGAACACTACCCAATTCGTTCTATGAAGCTACAATTACACTCATACCCAAACCCCACAAGGACCCGACAAAGAAAGAGAACTTCAGACCAATCTCCCTTATGAACATCGATGCAAAAATACTCAATAAAATTCTAGCAAACCGAATCCAAGACCACATCAAAACAATCATCCATCATGATCAAGTAGGTTTTATCCCAGGAATGCAGGGATGGTTCAATATTCGGAAATCCATCAATGTAATCCACTATATAAACAAACTTAAAGAAAAAAACCACATGATCATCTCACTAGATGCTGAGAAAGCATTTGACAAAATTCAACATCCCTTCATGATAAAAGTCTTGGAAAGATCAGGAATTCAAGGCCCCTACCTAAACATAGTAAAAGCAATTTACAGCAAACCAGTAGCCAACATCAAGCTAAATGGAGAGAAACTTAAAGCAATCCCACTAAGATCAGGGACTAGACAAGGTTGCCCACTCTCCCCCTACCTATTCAATATAGTACTGGAAGTCTTAGCCAGAGCAATTAGACAGCAAAAAGAAGTCAAAGGGATACAAATAGGAAAGGAAGAAGTCAAAATATCGCTATTTGCAGATGATATGATAGTATACTTAAGTGACCCCCAAACTTCCACCAGAGAACTCCTAAACCTGATAAACAACTTCAGCAAAGTGGCTGGTTATAAAATCAACTCAAACAAATCAGTAGCCTTCCTCTACATGAAAGATAAACAGACTGAAAAAGAAATTAGGGAAATGACACCCTTCACAATAGTTGCAAATAATATAAAATACCTTGGTGTGAATCTAACCAAGCAAGTGAAAGACCTGTATGACAAGAACTTCAAGTCTCTGAAGAAAGAAATTGAAGAAGATCTCAGAAGATGGAAAGATCTCCCATGCTCATGGATTGGCAGGATTAATATAATAAAAATGGCCATCTTGCCAAAAGCAATCTACAGATTCAATGCAATCCCCATTAAAATCACAACTCAATTCTTCCCAGAGTTAGAAAAGGAAATTCTCAAATTCATATGGAATAACAAAAAACCCAGGATAGCGAAAACTATTCTCAACAATAAAAGAACTTCTGGAGGAATTACCATCCCTGACCTCAAGCTGTACTACAGAGCAATAGTGATAAAAACTACCTGGTATTGGTACAGAGACAGGCAGGAAGATCAATGGAATAGAATTGAAGACCCAGAAATGAACCCACACTCCTATGGTCACTTGATCTTTGACAAAGGAGCTAAAACTGTCCAGTGGAAAAAGGACAGCATTTTCAACAAATGGTGCTGGTTCAACTGGAAGACAACATGTAGAAGAATGAAAATTGATCCATTCTTATCCCCTTGTACAAAGCTCAAGTCTATGTGGATAAAGGACCTCCACATAAAACCAGATACACTGAAACTAATAGAAGAGAAGGTGGGGAAAAGCCTCGAATACTTGGGCACAGGGGAAAAGTTCCTGAACAGAACTCCAATGGCATATGCTCTAAGATCAAGAATTGACAAATGGGACTTCATAAAATTGCAAAGTTTCTGTAAGGCAAAGGACACTGTCAATAGGACAAAATGACAACCAACAAATTGGGAAAAGATCTTTACCAATCCTTCATCTGATAGAGGGCTAATATCCAATATATACAAAGAACTCAAGAAATTAGACTCCAGACAACCAAATTACCCTATTAAAAAATGGGGTATAGAGCTTAACAAAGAATTTTCAACGGAAGAAACTCGAATGGCCGAGAAGCATCTAAAGAAATGTTCAGCATCCTTAGTCGTCAGGGAAATGCAAATCAAAACAACCCTGAGATTCCATCTCACACCAGTCAGAATGGCTAAGATTAAAAACTCAGGGGATAGTAGATGCTGGCGAGGGTGTGGAGAAAGAGGAACACTCCTCCATTGTTGGTGGGACTGCAAGATGGTGCAACCACTTTGGAAATCAGTCTGGCGGTTCCTCAGAAAATTGGACATAGCATTACCCGAGGATCCAGCTATACCACTCCTAGGCATATACCCAGAAGATGCTCGAACATATAACAAGGACATATGCTCAACTATGTTCATAGCAGCCTTATTTATAATAGCCAGGAGCTGGAAAGAACCCAGATGTCCTTCAACTGAGGAATGGATTCAAAAAATGTGGTATATTTACACAATGGAGTATTACTCAGCTATTAAAAACAATGAATTCGAGAGGTTCCTTGGTAAATGGATGGAACTAGAAATTATCATCCTGAGTGAGGTAAGCCAATCACAAAAGAAGACACATGGTATTCACTCACTGATTATTGGGTATTAGCCTAGAACCTTGAAATGCCCAAGATGCAACTCACAGGCCACATGAAGCCCATAAAGAAGGAAGACCAAGTGAGGGTGATTCGGTCCTTCTTAGAAGGAGCAACAAAATACTCAAGGGAGCAAATATGGAGACAAAGTGAGGGACAGAAACTGAAGGAGGGGCCGTCTCAAGACCACCCCACCTGAGTATCTATCCCATGTGCAATCACCAAAGGTAGATGATGATGTGGAAGACAGGAAGTGCATGCTGATAAGAGCCTGATATGGATATCTCCTCAGAGGCCTTCAAGAGTCAGACATATTCAGAGGCAGATGCTCACAACTAGCCATTGAACTGATCATGGGGTTCTCAATAGAGGAGTTAGAGTGAAGACTGAAGGAGCTGAAAGGGTTTGTGGCACCATGAGGAGAGCAACAATACCAACCAACCACAGCTCCCAGGGTCTAAACCACCAGCCTGGGAGCACTTAGGGGGGGATCCAGGGCTTCAGCTGAATATGTAAAAGTGGAGGGCCCTGCTGGGCATAGGTGGAAGAAGAGAACCTTGACCTCATGAAGGCTGGATGCCCCAGGGGTGGGAATTTTGAGGGTGGCGAGGTGGGAGTGGGGGGGTGTAGATAGAGGTTACATCCACAGAGAAGAAGGAGGAGGGGCGAGGGGATTGGGGGTTCCGAGGGGGTGGTGGGGGATGGGGTAAGGGGACAACATAGGAAATGTAAATAAATCATCCAATAAAAAAAAAAAAGAAAAAAAAGAATTTAAGATGAATTAGTTGGCACCTTAAAGATCATATTAGTTTACTTTTATTATTTTTTTAAATATCAAGAATATAATCCCTTTTGACGTGTCTAAAATGTTTGTATAGGAAGTGGTTTTCAGTATAGGACCTCAGCCTCAAAATACAGACTTTGTTTAAGATCAGATTAAGAGCAAGCCAGTGGAATGACAAGAAGGGCTCTGAAGCTCTATCTGCAGAAGCCCAGGACAGAGACGTGGGCTGCGACTCATCTGGATAGGAATAGCCAGAGGTCTAAATACTCTTGTTTTGAACAGCATGTAAAATTAATTTTCAAAACCTATTTCCTTAATTCTCTGCAATTCTCAAACACTTCGTTGTCGTGCAGTGAAGATGAGCAGCAATCCAGTGTAGAGTGTCTAGCTGTGACTTGTCAGTAGGGTGATACTGCCTGGTAAGAATTACAGGCTGATGGAGCCTGCTTAATGGTTTTAGTGCTTTGTTAATAGATGTATCAAAAAGAATCCCCCCCAATCTGATACCATAAAATCTTTAGAGGTTTTTTTTTATAATTTGAAAACAGAGACTAGCTCAAGAAAAATGAATTTCCCATGGACAACAATAATAAATTGTGCTTTCATATCTGTGTTAAATCTAATAAAAATTTAAAAGTATCTAGATTAGTGGAGGCTTGTCTCCCCACCCCATTATTGTGCTTTGACAGTCACAAAAGCAACCAAAGGAAACAAAAGAACCAAAGAGATCACTTCACCCATGACACCATGGGCAAAAAATGGAAAGCAGGTCAAGAGAGGGCTGACAGAGGGACTCTGGAGGGAAATCACCAGGGTGGGGCAGCGGGGATATGGTTAAGATTCCAACAATCGCCTTCTGGTCTGGGCCCAAGCAAACATTTCTGCATTAACGTTCATTTTGATTACTGACCTATCTGCCCCTGACAACTTCCTGTCTTGGATTCTAAGAAGTTGAGCATCTTTGGACTTACTTCAGTTGTGGTGAGACAGCCACTAGGCAAGAATTGCCTCTTTTCATCTACAGACAAATTACTGTCCAGAAAAGGACACACTTGCGGAATAGTCAACTGATTATATCTGCCAAGATAGAGCAATCAGCCTTTAATAATTCTGTATCACTATGTCTGTCAGATGACCCTGGGCCAGAAGGCTGAAGATCGGATGCTTCAATGGTTTTGTAGTATAGGGACTATCCAGGTATTCAGTGGTCTCTATAAATTGGCTAGGATTGAGAAGCTATGCTTTGTACTTCCCATAATTTCAGTTAATTCAGTCATTCTGAATTTCTGACGGGGTTGAAGACTTATAGTCTCATAGCCAATCCCAGCTATTTACTTTGAGAGAAAAGACTTGAGAGGATGGTTTTCCGCTGACATTCATTCTAAAGCCAAGAAAAAATCCAGATTCAGAACTAAGTCTTTTAGTTAGGAGAGATGACAGTGGTTCTGGTTAGTCAACAAAATGATGGACTGGGTATTAGGTCTATCTTGTACCTTACTGATACAAATTGGTATAGTTATGCTCTAATTGTATGTTGAGAGAAAAGTTTTACCTTAACAGGAAGAGTGATATGTAGGAGGAGCTATGCTGGGAAGAGTAAGGAGAGGAAGAAGAGGAGTAAGGAGAGGAGGAGGAGCTAGGGGATGAGCGAGAGAAAGAGAGAGAGAGAGAGAGAGAGAGAGAGAGAGAGAGAGAGAGAGAGAGAGACAAAGAGAGAGAGAGAGACAGAGACAGAGACAGAGAGGAGGGGGAGGGGAACATGGAGGCAGACGTTCTCCTGTCTCTGCCAGTCAAAGATAGTTGGTATATCTAGGTTGTGTATTGGGTTACACTTCTGATTGTATGGGCATCTTGTTATTGAGCATTACCAAACTTATAAACCTTTGATTAACATTTAAAAAAATAAAAATAAAAAATAAATAAATAAAAAGTCATTTAAGAGGGAAAAAAAGATTCCAACAATCAACAATTGCTTGAAATGGTTTCTGAGCAATAGCGAGTGAGCAGAGGAGAGCTTCGTCGGTATTTCACCTCAGGGAGAACTGAATCAGGACAGTCTGAAACCTGGGTTAGATCACATTGAAAACCAAGCTTAGTGAACACCACTGCACGCTGGAGTCTCATGCCCCATTTTTCATGACATGCATCTCTTTGAAGGTAAAATAAAAGAAGATCAAAGAGGCCAAAATTCCAAATGTGTAGAGATTGCCAAGTCTGAGATTTTAATTTGAAATTGCTTACCTGCCATTGTCACTCTCCCTCCCTCCCTCTTCCTCCTTTCTTCCCCCTCTAAAGATGGAGCCTAAAAAGTTTATGACAGAAAAAGATTTATTGTTATAGGTTTTCAATTAGCTTTGGGTTTCAGGTAGATGGAATATAATTTGGTTGCTGAGAAAGGCCAATTAGAAGCTTAAAAGAAATAAGTTATCTGGCACTTAAATAGATGTTATTCAGTAAAACAGATGAATATTTTCTATTTGCATTGTCCTCTAAAGCCTACCAGTAAGTATGGCTACCATACAAATTGCATGCATATCTATATTCTCATTCTATTTAATAAGAGCTACAAATTACATTACTTAAAATTCTAAATGCTCTACCCTTGCCTTTTCCTATAGAGTAGCAAGATATATCCTCCTCATCTATATCCAGATTGAAAGAAAAGAGTCAAAACCAATCTGTATAGAGGTAGCACATGACTGAGCAAACAGTCCAATCTGTTCTCTGGTATGTACAAATGACCCTTGGCTTTTGTTACCTTGCTTATGTTACCTGTGGAAATCCTAATCCTTCCACACAAGAACCAGACCCTGCAAGAATGGAGAGAAAGCCATGGCTTACATGCTTAGACGAGCCTCATGTACAGTCAGTGCTTTTCTGTATTTTCCAGCACAGAGGCACCACATGCTTTTATTTAATCAAATGATCCACTGGCCACAACAAAGCAAAGATAATGCCAGCCTAGGATGACTGTTTCATGTTGCAAAAACTAGGCAGTTGGGCAATTATCTCAATCCCTGATGCAGGGCATGCTCTACCCTTGCCTTTTCCTATAGACTTTATTCCAGTGAATAGCAGCTGGATGTTCAGGTCCAACAAACAATTTGGTTCTTTAGTCAGCATCCCCTCAAAGCCCCCAGTGCTTTGTATAGCCTGGCGCAAAATATCTTCCCAATAATAAAGCTCCACCCTCCCCCCTTTTTTTGATGATTCACAGCTACTGTAAAAGTCAAAGGAACTTCTGGAATTCATCCTTCAATTTTCTTTCATTGCTTCTTGATACAATATATGGTGCATGGAAGTTAATTATATTTAAGGTATTCTAACTATCCACTATAAATGTGTGGTCAAATATATCTCAAACCTTTATTGTGATGTTAAAAGTACATCTCAACAGAAAATAGTCAAATATATTTTAACCATATTTCAATATGAAAACATCTATGCAAATTTACCAATGATATAGGAAGAGACAATGATAGTCCTTGATTTAACCCACTAGAGTATTCTTTTAAAGCTTTAAATAAAAATTTATAAATATTTCAAGAGTCTTATTTTCCTATCTAAAATAGAAATGACCTATGGCCCTTTCAGAAGGGGCATATAATATATATTTAAGGTTTTTATGATGTGAGTGCAGGAGCACATGGCCGCCTTCTTCTCTTACATAGTTAACATCTCTTCCCCTTTGCTGCAGTTTTTTTTTTTACCTGATTACACTACTGCTTGACCTGACCAGAAGGCATGCCCTGATGTCACTCTGCATTGACCATAAGGCACACCCTGACGATGTCACTCTTGGCTGACAATAAGGATCTTTCTGATGATGTCACTCTGCACTGATCATAAGGAACACCCTGATGATGTCACTGTACATACTATAAAGCCTGCTCTGATGTTACTCTGTCCTGACCAAGGCATACACTGATGGTACTCTAATCTGTTCTGTTTTTTGTACATGCTCTTCTTTGTCTGTTATAAATCTGTCTTCCATTTTTATGTTTGCCTTAGCATATTCCTGTTCTTTCCATTAAAAAAATTTTAATTGTTAATCTACTCTGGTGCTTTCAAGGAACTCTGGTTTTCTTAAATTAACTCCCATATCAGAATCTAGATGTCTGCTAAGTGGAGAAGGGCTGAGAAGAAACAGAACCATATTTGAAAGAAATGTCTATAGACATTTACCTTCATTGGAAACTAATGTTAATAATAAAATTCTGACTTACTTAGAATAATAACCTGATTTGACTTTCCATAATTTTTATTATTTTCAAGAAAAGCATGGTATGTTTCTATGTTCACTGTCCTGAGATCCAGTGTCCCAATGAATTTTAAAACTGTGCTTTTGGGTAATTATAATTCCTCTGTGTCACTTTTGCCTTGTATTTTCTTTCAAGAAAGGTGAGACATAGTAGGACTGATAATGCAATTAAGCTCCCCTGGGATTTAGATCTACTCACTGTAACCAACTTGTCACCTTCCGAACATACAAACTGATCCTTACATAACACAAATGACAAAGTTTCTCTCTTCACAAAACACATATACATTCTTTTTTCTTTCTTTTACTAATCTCTTGTGAAATTAGTGTGTGCGTGTGTGTGTGTGTGTGTGTGTGTGTGTGTGTGTGTGCATGCGTGGAATTAGTTTCCCTAATTCTCTCCTCTGAAAGAGAGAATTAGGGTTGGGGCTCCTCAAACTGATGTTACTAGTGGCTTCGAACCATGTTATTTGGGTGCTGGGACCCAAACATGAATTCTGTGCAAAAGAGCCTTCACTTCAGCCTCTATTTGATTAATTTATTAATAATTATTTTTTGAAATTATAACTAGACCATTTCCCCCTTCCTTTCCTCCTCCATAACCTGCCATGTATTTCTTATGCTCTCCTAAACTCATGGCCTCTTTTTCTTAGTTGTTGTTGTTGTGTGTCTGCATGCATATGCATGCATATAAATATTCCTAAATACATAAATATAACCTTCTCAGTCTCTATAGTGTTACTTGTATGCGTGTTTTCAAGGCTGACCACTTGGTATTGGATAACTCTCGGTGACTCTTCCCTGAAGAAGTCTATTTTTCCAGCTCTCGGCATTTCTTCATTTCTTTGTCTGGAGTTGGCCTCATGAGCCTCCCCTGTCCACATTAGTTTGCCTACTGAGTTCATCCTTGCTTGGACAGCCATGTTAGTTAGACTTGTGACATTTCTAGGAGATACAGTCTCACAGAAAACTCTCCAGCCCTCTAGCTCTTGTGATCTTTTGCCCCTTCTGCAGAGAACCCTGAACCTTATGTATTGGAATTGTGCTACACAGGAATCATTTTGACTAAGTTTTACAACTCTGCATTTTGATTGGTTGTGGTTTTCTGTAATGGTCTTCATCTGTTGCAAAGAGAAGTGATTTGTGTGTGGGGGGGGATTCTTTTGTTAAGAATAACTATACTTATCTGGCTAGATCCTGAAAATGACTGATTTTTACTAACTTTAAAGTTACAAGTGAATGAGTTTTATAAAAGCATTTCACACTTAACACTCCATGTAAAGGTTTTACATGAATATTGAGAATCTTTTTGTATAAACATTTCTAGGGAAAACATTCCTTCATATGTATCACAAAATGTTCTTGAAAATACCAATACTTCATGGATAGGGAGGGAGATATGGGGCCGATTATCACAACAACTTCTGATGTGAATATGTGAGATACTTCTCATCCTAACAAGACTTGATTTCTGATTATCAGGTTTTATAGATGGGATACCAAACAAACAACTCTTCAGTAAATGAGTGACTAGATTGCAGGGGCATTTTCTTGGTCAGCAACTCAAATGGAAGCCCTGCTGATACTTGTTCTTCAAAACATTTATATCTATGCATTCAGAAAGAGAAAAATATTGGTCCTGGTCACAGCTTCTGTGTTCTTCAGGGAAATGACATCACTGCTCTGGACCCCATTTCCTCATTGGTAGAATAAATGTCCCTTAAAAGAGTTTGCCTTTTGTTCAATTAATCTGTCACCCACTTCATGTCATGTGCCCAGAAGAGACATCATCCTGGGTGTCAAAAAGCTATTATTTAAACCTACATGTTAGTTGTTCTAAAATCAGATACTCCAAGAAATTAAGAGATATTATTGAGGAACATTAAGAGAAGAAAGAACAGAAGCAAATAGAAAGCACCAGTAAGTGGAAAACTAATTGGGGAAGAACAACACAGAAGGATGTTGAAAGATCCCCTTGGAGAGAACGTGGAAGAGGCAGTAATTACAGAGTTGGTCCTAGCAGTGCATATTGACTTTAAATTACTTTTCTGTGTTTGCATCACAGAAAAAAACTCAACACAGGGTGAGTGTTCCAAAGTTTGCTCTCACATAAGCAAAGTCTTATTACATTTAAGGATTCAAAAGAGGCCAGCTTCTACATTCCCAGAACATACATGAGCACAGAAGAGGAACAATGATTAATTTTGGCAAATGCAGAGAGTAACTTTAGTCAAGGCAGCTTCAGTAAAAAGAACAGGAAGGAAACAGCATAGTATAGCCACTCATACTCGCTCACAACAAAGACAGGCTGCAAAACGATGTGTTTGCTGGAGCAGGCGGGGATGAGGACGTGTGCAACCCAACATCTGCTGAACAGACACTGCCACAAGTACTAACATTTTGAAGGGAAAATGTACTTTTTTAATACCAATGCTTTGAAGTCAAGAAAGGAAAACAGCAAAAATTTAAGAATGTAACAAATTCACTGCAATGTCTACTGCTACAAAAATCATGGGCTAAATGGTTTTTTTTATGAAAGAAATTTAGACACAGAGATAAACACACAGAGAGAACGTTATGTGACGCCTAGAATGATAATATCACTATCAAAAAGCTACAGAAATCTAGGAGAAAACAGTCCCCAAAGAAGTACAGCCCTACTACTCACATACTGATTTGGATCCTTGCCCCAAATCAGTGAGGTGATGAAGTCTGCAGTGTAACTTAAACAGTGTCTTGGGCTTAGTTACAAGCATCATGGACAGTTAATATAAAGGATGAAAATAGAATATTGTTTTGTGATTTTTTTAAAAAAAAATTGATCCACTTAAATAGCAGCAGGAAAGGCATAGCTAATAAGTTCAGAGTTAAAGATGGAGAACAAGAGATAGAAATGAAACCCAAAGGTTTGGGAAATAACAGTATAAGGAGATAGAAAAAAAAACTCACTGACATGAGACATAGCCCTGGTTGAGTGACTCAAAGATGTTCTTGGGCATAGGAGAAGAGCTTCTGGAAGTTTCACGTTGATGCTTTGGACACAGGCTTAAAGGGATAGTATTAGAGGGTACTAACAATAAATTAGTAAGTAAATGTTGTACATAATGCAGTTAAAGAAAAGACACAAGTGGATGACAGAGTTCATGATGAAGTCACAAAAGATTAAATTTTGATGACATTTCAAGCAAATCATGTGGAAATTTTATATTATTTTCATTTAAATCAAAAGCAGAGTTAATGTTGAAAAAACTCATATTTTTCAAAACTTTTATATTTTTACTAATGGGTATTTGCTGTAGATACGCTAGTCATGTTGTTTGTGAACTCTGTAATAAAAGAAATAGTGATGACTATTTCCTGCATATCTCCTAGATATGTTGCTTATGGTCACTTTAATAAGAGTAAACTTTTTATGAACAGAAATGGAGCAGAAAAGAAGCCCATCTTCCAGAGTGGAAGAAAAAACCTCTGTACACTTCTAAAATAGTGAACCATATATTCCTGGAAGGGGATCTGTAACTGTAGTGCTTAAAACCAGAAGAAACTTGTTCCTGCAAAAAACAGCATGCTTTCAAAAGTATAAGATTCTCAGTATTTTTAAAGTGAAGAAATAAACGACTTGATAAGATGGCTTCGAATTAAGTCAGTAAAGAAGGAAAATGAAAACATCTATCTAGAATGCAGATTTAAGAGCCAGCATTCTGAGTTTACATTCAATTTTGCAAATAACTATCCAGAACAAAAACCCATGAATATTAATATTGAAGTATTTTAACATTACCCTCCAAAAGAAAGACTGCACAGAGAAGTGAGATCCAAACACTTCATTTTCTGAGAGTTCCTAAAAAAACAAATATTTAGCTAAATTTTGAGATGTTTTCAAGAATACTTAATTATTATCAAAATCAAAACAAAGCAAATTAAATGTAAACTGAAAGGCAAAAATCATACATCCAGACATGTTACATATTTGGAAACTATATGTTATTCTCTGACTATAGCACTCTGTCTTCTTCATTCTCTATAGCAGTGAGGACAAAGTGGGAGAATGCTTCTGTATGTTAGAACACACTTACCTCTTTGTTCTTAATACTCTCAGTGTGATGTTTCATGACAGAAAATATAAGTAGTTAAACACATTGAAAGATTTAAAATGAAGTAGACAACACTGTTTCTTTTGGCAAAACAAATGTGCTTATCAAAGTCCATGAGAATGTTTTAAAATACAGAAGCAGACATCTTACTAATAAAACATGTATCTAGTTAAATTTTGTTCAAAATTTCTTAGTTTCCTAGTATGATAAATGCAATGCAAATTATTTCATTAATTTGAGCTCTAAGCTACATCCTCAGCTCTAATTATATTTTAAACAGGTTTACATTACTTTTACTTTGGACTATACAGTTTTATATTCTGACTCCGAGTATCAGTTATAATGAAGTCATGGTGTACTGATAAGAGTTTTAGAACAGTTCAGTTCTGATATTATCATGAAGAGGAAGCAATCTCACAATGCTATTTTTCCCATTATTTTGTGATAACAACTAAAATTATAGTGATCCAACATCTTATATTTATGACCAAGGCACAATAAATACTCATTAAATTTTGTTAAATAGCCAAGTAGTATTTAGTTTTACCAAAGTAGCAAAAAGTACCAAAGTAGCAAAGTACCAAAACTAAGTAGCCTTAGTTTTACCAAACATGAAAAGATAAAGTAGAAAATAATGTTTAACAAACATGTTTTTGAGTATTTATCAAACTGAATAATGAAAATAGGACAGAAATGCTTCACAAATATATTTCCTAATACAAGAAGTTATGATTTGCCAAACTGTACTGCTCATGGCAGAAATCAACAGAAAAAGATTTTCCATCTAAACTAGCATGAAATTAGTTATAAAGGATTATTTGTTTGTATTTACATTTTATAGTTTTCATGTGACACACTATCACAGTAGAATCTAAGCAACCAAGAAATCCTTTAAAAAGTACACTTACATGTCAACTATCACCTTTCTTGATACTATATTTTTAAAAAGATTACGGAAAATCTTATGTTGCATATCAATTCTTATTTATTTATTTATTTATTTATTCATTGTGTGTTGTGTCAGGAGTCAGTATTTTCCTGTCATCTTGCAAGAACTAGGAATTGATATCTGGTCATAAGGTCTACAGGAAAGTGCCTTTATCCTTGAACTATCTTTTTTGCTCATTTTCTTATTATTTAACTTAAAGAATCTTCTGAATTTTAGAGAAGTTGAATGCTTTCTTTTTAATTGTTATTTCTCTTCACTTTGATTTATAAATATTTAAGGCAATGATCGACTTAGGAGCATGTGAAACACATGTTATATTTCACGTTGAAATATCATATTTGAAAAATTAAGTCTGGGGCCTTAATGGTATAAGAAGTTTCACACTATATTTAAGTTGAGGTAATATCAAAAATTATATATCCAAGTAAGTTTCTGTCTTAAGGCATAATGTGTTAACTAAATGGAGAGGAAAGATCTATCCCTAAATCCAGCACAAAGCAAATATTTCAAAGTAGAATTCACTCATATAAAGTTTTAGGTAATGTCATGTGACAGACTGAAGCTGTACTAAGATTGAACTTTCTAGTCTTCCTTAGCTAAAAGCAGAAGTGTTTACTTAATTGTTGTTGGCTTAGTATACAAAGAAAAAAAGATATTCATAAATTTGATGGTTGGGGTGTTTTAATGCTGAAGACTTAGGATTGAAAAACAAACCTACTTGACATACTTAGACCTAGCCTAGTCCCCAGGCTGTAATTTTCATGCCATGCCTAATTATTTCTATCGCTCATTAGCTACAATTTATAGTTCATTTTACAACTCACTTTCTTATGTAAATTTTGGCCTTTATTTCAAGTGAAACAGTTTAATTTCCATGTAGCTTCTAGTGCCACTTACTGCTCTGAATTAATATGAAATTTACAATAGACCAACCCAGGAGTAGTTAATAATAATGGTAACAACAATACCAACAAAAAATAATAACAACAGCAGCAACATTAATAGCGACAAAAATAATTGTTAACACTAATAACAGTAAAAGTAAAAACAATAAAAACAGTAAATGCAACAAGAAAAAATAACAACAATCAGAATAATAAGCATGACCACATTAATAATTGCAGCAGCAGTAACAACGAAATGCTGTGGTGATGACGAGTTCTAAATAAAAATACTGAGTTTAATTTGGAGAGAACAAACCCATTGTGAATTCCGGAGAGATAGCACTTCAGTGTCCACCAAGACAAGAGACCGCAAAGCAAGGGAAAGCGGCAGTGGGAAAGTGGTAAATTATAAATCTACATGTAAAGAAAATTGAACAAACACTAAAAGACAATCATCAGAATTATCCTGAGTAATGAATGGCTGAACTGCTTCTATTGAGATTTCTAATTTATCATCTTACCAAGAACCATTGTAAATATTACAAGTAGTTATGTCTATTTTTGCCTTCAAAGTATTTTTGCACTATAAGTAAATTTCTCCTCAAAGATTAAAAATAAAACTGCAAATCTAAAACTTAATCATATTTTTAAAATGAAAAAATACAGAAACTTTTTTATAAAATGAAAATAAGTGCATATTTTCCTTAAAAAATAACTGTGATGCTAATTTTCAAACTGTACATGATTAACAATCAATCCTTTATCTAAAGTGATATTTTAAAATTAAAACAGTATATAGTTTTTAACCTTAAGAGTTTGAGAAATGGCTCAGAGGTTAAAAGCACTAGCTGCTTTTTTAGAGGTCCTGAGTTCAATTCCCAGCAACCTCCCAGGTGTGGCCTACAACCATCTATAAGGAGATCTGATGCCATCTACTGTTGTGTCTGAAGAATTGCAGCAATAGTGTACTCTACATAAAATAAATAAATAAATCTTTTAAAAGGGCATAGTTTATTTTATTATATATTATATTATATATTTTTATATATTTATATTTATATATTATATAATATATTGTATATTATATTTTATATAATATATGTTATATATTATATATTATATTTTATTATATATTATATATATAAATTATTATTATTATAGATTATTTTGAACATCAAAATAATCACAAAAGAAAAATTTGAATCTGTAACTCAAGGGTTAGAATAAAGTCAGCCATCTAGATTTACATGAACCTGTTTCAATATCTACAAGCACAATTTGTTCTCATAGGTGCTATTTTGGGCATTTAAGTGATTGAAAAAAATTATTTCATATGCAAATCAGTTGCACAAAGTTTCCTGGTCAGAAAATCACTGTTCATGAAAATCAGGAACATGGGATGCTTCCATCTTAGCCAAATATATATATATATATATATATTGACTAAGCCTTTGAGTAACCATGCCAACTAGGCTTTTGTAAATAAAGTCCTTATAAAATATGAATTATTTGAGTATTTAAAGTACTTAAAATTAATAAATCTATTTTCTATCTATCATCTATCTATTTTTCTATCTACCATCTGTCCATCTATCCATCCATCTATCCACCTACCTATGAACCTATCATCTTCCATTATGATGTAATACATATCTATGTGGCAACTTTCTACTCCATTAATCTGCTTTATTAGTTTCCCCTCTCTAATCAGCTCAGGAAGGATCATGGGGAAATGGGTTGGCATTCTGTTGGTGCATCCACGAAGCAAAGGTCAATTGGCAATCATACAATAAACATCTTAGACTTGGGATGCAAGCTTGGTTGGCTCCATCTTGTGCTCAGGATTACATTTTATTCCTTGACTTTATACAAGATCATCCACATTTACTCCAGAAAGAGCCACAAAAGCACTCAAATAAATATGTCATGGTTATAGCAAATCTTTACCATTATGAATTAATGTACATAAATCTAATTTTATGTCTATGATAAAATACTGTAAAGACATCAAAGAAATCATTTCAATATAAGATCTAACTATGTACTTTGAGGAATAATCAAATATCATGCTAATATATATTTATAAAATAAACAGTAAATCTAACAACCAAGTTCCAAATACATGTTGTATAATAGCTTATACTCCTTATTGCTGTTCACCATTTATTTACTGTTGCATTTTAGAATCTCAGAACAATCAATTCTGAATATTATTTCATAATATTTCTAAGAAGAGTTGGGAATAAAAATTTTGCCTAAGTAAGGAAATTTAAATAAATGTTTGCTTCCTTAAAAACATTACTCACTTACAGGTGAGTCTCCTACCAATAGTTGTCATTTTTTTTACAACTTGGTTTTCTTCTTTAAAATCACCTGGTTATCAGCATATGAGGCCTTAGTAGAGAACCTGATGATAGTTAACTAATATCTTTTTCATTATGTCTAACTACATGTGATACTTAAAAATGTGTTAATCTGTTTCTGTCCCCTACTTAAAGCATTTACAAATCACTGATGCATTTTTAATATGTCATGCAAGGGCCAGTTTAACTATGCTCTGCAGCCTTACAGTGCTCAGTGTTCCCTAGTTTCAATTAAAGATATCTTTGCCAGAAGTCTTGTTAAAATTGCTTCGTTCAACCAATGGATAAAGTGTTTCATATTTCATTAAAATCATGCTAAGTGATTATAATAAAATCTTTATAAGAAGATACATTGCTAAAAGAGATGTAGGCTGTCAAATAACAGATGTAGTAATGAGATACCACCACAACAATCTACATTATATTATCCAAAGAACAAAATTTTAAAGAAAAAAAATAAAAAATTGTTACAGTTACGATTTTGACATGTATACCTTAATATGATTACACTATAATTTTCTTTTCTTTTAAATAATGTTTTGTTTTATTCCTTGAAAATTTCACACATGAAGCAATGTATTTTGATCATTACAAACTCCCACCAACTTCCAGCTGCTCCCAGAACCCACCAAAAAATGTCCTTTTCAACGAATTGTCTTGTTTTTTGTTTGTTGTTTTTTTTTTTTACTTAATATCTCACAAACTCGAATTACTGTTGGCCATATATGCAAGGGTGTGGCCATTCACTGCGTTATGGGCAACCTATCAGAAGCCACATACACAAAGAAAAATGAATCTCACTCAGAAGTCATCAACTGTCATTAGCAATTCAGCTAGAGGTGAGGCCCCTGCCACAATATTTTTTAGATAATTGAAGTAATTTATTGAGAACATGTATGATTTTTACATAAGATAAGGTCTCACTGTGTAGCTGACTTGAAACCATGATTCTACCTCATACACAAACATGCTTAGCAGTACCTTGCTTATTATTACTCATCCTAACACAGATAAACTATAAAATCTCTCTTCTGGGTTAGAACATGGGTACATGCAGCACTGAATAAACTTCAACATGTATGAGAGAGACAATTATTTCACTATTTCATTTCCATTTTTTGGTTTGACCATATAATATATGTCTTTTAAGCTCATAGAATTTTCCTGATGAATAATTTAACCTTAAATGAATTATCAATGATAGGATTCTCTAAAGAATAAAGTATTGAACACCTAAAAGCATTACAATTTCTCTGCCAAAATGTATTTTGTCACGTAAATGTAGTTCTTTGACCTGGATAATTACCTACTTGTTTGAGTTTAGGAAGACATTGATTTTCTTTTCTTCTTAAAATAACACTTGTATTTCGGGTAAGTGTGATAGAGAATTTATACTGGGCATGATCAAATGTGGAACTGGTAGACATGAGTGTATTGGTAGTTGTTACTACACCCAGAAAAGAAGATAATGCAGGATTTACTATTTACTGATTTGTACTCAATTAAAATCTAGCCCATATTTCTACATCTTGCTCTGCACAGGTCCATGTAAGTGCATTTTCCCTACTTGTTATAATGTGATAACAGCTGTACTCACAATGATAAAGAAACTTTTCTTAAATAATATTTGTTATGCCTATGTCCTCAGGAACATGGCTCTAATCTTCAATACTAAAAACTGTCTCACAACATGTAAGTAGCACAGAAATTTCCATGAGAGAATTTACTACAGGCAGTTCTGTGTTAGCTAAACATGAATTAAAAACTCATCACAAAAATGTTACTAATGTGATGAGTGTACAAGAGGATTTAGATAGGTGTTTGGAACAATGGATTGATGCTCTTTATCCTATTCAAATTATTGGAAGGAGGTTCAGAGTTTAATAGTAAGGAGCTATCTTGAGTGTCATGTCAAATACTGATGGATTTGTGTTACTTCTAAAATTTACAATGATAGTCATTATAATTAGGAAAAAGTTTAAAGACACTTGCAGGTTATTTGGCATAATTCTAACACCTCTCTGGATATTTAACATTGCATAGTGAGCTTATGAATTTAAAGAATACTGCTCTGCTGAGCTTCAATGCTACAAATACTACTGATAAAATTATCCATAGCTTGAGGTCAGTTTTTACGTTTTGGTCAAGCTTCAAGAATGGCATATATAGCTTGATCATGCCAGCCCTTTTTGTCCTGGGAATACTTTTATTCCTGCTTATCGTGTTAAAGCTTGTCTTAAACAACATCAGTATATTGGCAGCCAAAGTACATGGCTTGAAATTGAAAACAGACAGAATTATTAATTTAACAGACTGGTAAGCCAAAGACGGATAAGATTCTGCACAAAGCCTTACCAACCTAACACAGAAGTGTATTGCTTTTGATAATGTATATCCCACAATGGGTAAGAAAGGTATTCTTGTCAGAACAACCTAAGACAGACTCAGTCTTGTTTAAGAAATATAAAGGGGGAGATGTGGAGAGCTTTGGGGGCTGCCTGGCAGGAATCTGACATGGCCAAGGACAAGGAAATGAGCTTCAGGCAGGAATCTGGCCTTAGGCTAGAACGAAGAAGTAATTTCAGGCAGAAATCTAAATATTAGTCTAGAACAAAGAAGTAGGCTTCAGGCATGAAAATGACTTTGGGCTAGGATAGGGAAGTAGGATCAGATATTTTGGTCATCCTGATAAGCCGTTAGAAACAGTGATCATGGGACTTTATTTATTGACTTGCTTGTTCTTTGACTATTTGTGTTTATTGTCTTGCATGTTCCTTGACTATTTGCAGCTATTGTATTGCTGGTTCCTCAACCAAAAAAAAAAAAAGAAAAAAGAAAAAAAAAACATAAAATGAAGATACTGAAATGACCAGCAGATATTTAGATGATGGGAAACTCTATGAGGTATTTCACCTTTTATACAAGGGAGATGTTTATGTGACAAAAGGATGATGAATTTAGTACTCTCCTGTCTACATCTGTATTTAGATTATTTCTGAAAGAAACCAAAACCAGACAGAAAAACTCTGAGCCATAGATAACTGTAAATAGCAATGTCTGGCTATATGCAAATCTTTACTGGGAACGTTTGACTCTCAGATTTTTTTTCATTTTTCTTTTTTCTTTTTCTTTTCTTTTTTTTTCTTTTTCTTTCTTTTTTTTGGCACCCCTTGGTGGTCAAAGACAAATGTCATTCTAAAAACATGCCAGGTGAAAAGAGGAGATTTTCATTTGTGTAAACTGAGACTGCAAAGAAGAGAATGATCTTTATCTATAGGAAAATACAATGGTGAGTATAGTTACATAACATGAAAATAACTAACTACTAAAAATATCAATTCTTGTATTTAAGTATAGCTCAAGCATATTCTTTCTAAAAACAAAAGGCGAATTCTCCTTACAAAGACACAGATTTTAAGGGGATGAGTTAGAAGGAGAGTGTATTTCAGTAAGGCAGCAACATATCCTAAACCCACCTCCCCTGCACACTTACCCCTTAGTTCTCAGAAGCAGCTCCCTGGAGGAAAGGATTCAGTGACAGTATCAATTTGGGGGTGTGTAAAGACCAGTGAAGTAAGTAATAATTAGAAATGTAAAGTTCTCCATGGACTTTTCAAATATAACACTATCTGATGAATATGAAGTGTTTTAGGGCATAGTAAAAATTGAATGAATTACCAAGTACTTGTTATATTCTCATAGGAAAAAAAACAAATGAAATGAGTGAATTTATTCTAACTCAGTTGGCATTTTGAATTTCTATGAAAATATACAAAATTTAAAAAAATCCCTTAGTCAAGGAGGAGGGATGGGATAGGGAGTTAAGGTGGGGGAGGATGGGGAAAGGGGATGACATCTGAAATGTAAATAAATAAAATATCAAATAAAAAATAAAAAACTCTCTTAGTCTAATATTATCACTTATACAAAATATAACCTGTTAAATACTTAAGAGAGTGCTAAATTAGACAAAGGCATTTTGCATCTCTAGTGGCAAACTTCCAAAGTTTAAATTAATAATTAATTATAAAGCACTAAGAATTTTAAGTATAAAATAATAGAAATAATATATTTATTATTCATTTAAAATTTTATAGATTCAAGGAAATTATGTGGATTTATTTGTACTTTATCATTAAGATTATTTTAAAGAAATTAAATATCTTAGACTCTATCATCCCATCCATCTATTTATCTATCTACCTACCTACCTACCTACCTACCTACCTATCTACCTACCTACCTACCTATTTACCTGAATATATGTTAGAATGGGTCTTCCTCTCGGGCCCATGCTGGCCTTTTACTTTCTTCCTTCAGCCTCTTAAATGCTGAGATGTCAGGTGCCTATCAATATACACAGTCAAAAACAACACTTCTATTCTCTCTTTCGTATTCCAAGAAAATAGATTATTCATATTAATTGATGCCAAATACTATATAATATCCAGTCCTAGTTAAACTTATTTGAAAGAGGTAATACTGCTAACTGTTCATGGGTTAGCAGGTTTTTACACAAATATATCATCATAGAAACACAGGATGAAGAAAATCTTATGTATATTTTAAAGTCAACATTCTTTTAATATACTATTAATTCTAAAACACAGTTACAAAGACAAACAATACAACAGTTCTTTAAAAGTATTTGAAGCTTTATTTTGCTTAATGAGATCACAGTGAATTCTCAAAAATATTCAGCAACTTTCTCCAGTATGTGCCTTTTGAGTCCTGGTCTTTTGGTGAATTATCTCTTGGTTATCAGCAGTGTAAGAACTTAAAAGTAGCTAACTTTACATAAGAAATACCAGATTAAGACACCATAGAAAACATAAAACAATACTTATTATACATATTTTCTTAATCCCAAAGAGAAGGAAAATGATGAAATTGAATAACAACTTAAATAACAGCATGATTTGATCAGAATGGAAGAAGAAAGATTGCCAATGTTCCAGGGTCTAAAAAAATCAGAACTATTAAAAGCAATATTGACCTTTTAAGTAAAAATTTGAATAAATGTCATTTTTACCAAGGAAATATGATTTGCTTGAAAGTATAGTCATATAGAAGTTCAGTTTCATCTTGATATTTATGTTCAAGAGTGGTGCCATCACCAAAGGTACTAAAAGCTTAGTATGTGCCTTACTTATCTTAAGAGGTATATAGAAAGCTCAGGACATTCCTGGAGCCTCCATGCCTCTTGTTCTGGAAATGATATGAGGTACTGAGGGAGAACTGTCCTCGAGGTGCCATGACACAAGGACTTGTGAGTTTAGAAAGCCCATACTCAATTTTCTATGACAAAACAAAAGAATGTTTCATGGCCCGCTGGAATTGTCCCTGCCCCAATTAATTACTTCCATGCTGGAGCAGAGTGATTTTGTAGACCCTGTTGTGCACATAGTAGAGACTGGATACTGCAAATGAGGCTGGAGAGTGATTGGAGAGCAGTAGGAGAATGGTCTGAGTGCTCTGGACCAGTGAGGTTCCTATTGACTTAGAAAGCATCGCATGATTTGATTAAAGATTATGGGGAGGAAAAAAAGAGCAACTAGCAATGATGAAACTTTGTGATACAGCTTGGAAAGGGATGAGATAGATTTGGAAAAGCAGCTAACAGTCTTCTCAACAAGGAAAGCTGAAGATCACATGCTAAGAGTTACCTTACTGGATCTTTTCCAACTCTTCCTCATTAGCATTGTCTGTAAATGAAATAAAGCATTTCATTATCTTTCATCCAGTACTGAACAGGACAGCCATTGTTTTTAAGGGGAAGTGTAATATTAATTGATCCTTTTAATAACAAAACATTTCCAGCAACAACTATACAAGAGAAGACTGCTTCACACACATATATGCATGAGAGAGAGAAAGAGAGAACTTTAACATTCAAGCAGTCTTTCTGGTGAGAGTTCACAAGCATTATTCTTTGTATGAAGAAATGACACTGTATTTTAAATGTAATGGATGACTTGGAGTTAGTTAATTCTGAATTAGAAATACAAATTGAGTTTCATGAAATTGTCCTATTTGAAGGCGAGGATTTAGAATACATTTTACATAATTGGGTATATAACATTTTTTTTCTTCAACCTACATTCAAAGCTGTTGCTTTTGTCACATTTTAGAAACACTTAGGCATTTAGTTAATTATTAACTGTACAGTTGTCTACAATGTTTCCAACTCAGAAAAAGGCTAGTTAATTTTTTTTTTTTACTAAAACGTATTCTCTATAATATTCTGTTTAAGTCATAGTGAGAGGTCAGTTTGGCTAAATGCTTTACTTAACCTTCTGAAGAGTTGTTATAAGTGCTTAACATCATTGATCTCTTTCATTTATATAAAGAAAAGCATTAAGCCTCCCTCAAATTTAAATAATTCTTCTATTTACTATTAAGCATTTCCCTTTAAGTACCTAGATGCAAACCTTCCTCTTTGTCCTACCATGACTTATGATTGTCTTTAAGACAGATGACAAGGAATGTGGGGAATATGTAAGGAAAAGCTTGCTCTGTCTACGTGAGGGAACTGCATCAACGTCATGAGCTCCATCACTGTCACCAGAACTCCTTATGGAGAAGGTCCATCCTAGAAAGCATTCATGCCTCATAAAAAGAGAGGATAAAAAGTATTTTCACATAATTTCACACCATCTTTGACCTAATGAGGAGGGAATAGAAGGAGGAAAGGGAATTATGTAGCAACTTTAGAATAAGAAATAGAAGAACCATAACATTCCCAAAGACAGTGCTACATTTCTTTCATTTTTGTCTTCATAAAGTCCATTGACCAAAACATGAGGGAGTTACAGATTTCCAAATGTTATAAAAAATCCCACTCCCTGGTTTTCAAGCAGACTCAGGAAACAGCAAAGTACTGTTATTAAGGCTACAATAAAAAAAAGACTACAAGAAAGTTAATATTTTCTAAGTGCTAAGGTACAATTCATTTTGAAGCAACACATTCAACCACTGGATTGAAGAGATAGACATTGTAGACACCAAATAGACACTTGCTATTGATGTTACATAAGTGATTACTGTCAGAACCTGATGATCACCAATAATAATAACACGATCAACACCTTCATATCAGCAGAGGTCATCTGCAACAAAGCTCTTCAGTAGTTAGGCATATCCACAAGAGCTTCCCAATCAAGGGTGCAATAACAAAAGTTCAACTTTGTCAGAAAATGGAGTGTCAATGTATTTGAACATGGCAATTTTTGAAGACAATATTTTGAGTCAAAAACAAGTGAAATCAATTAGAATAAAGAGAAAAATTGAAAATGTCTTAACTAGTAATCATTTGTCAGTATCATTAAACATCTAAGGATCCTATAAAATCCATTCTAAAAGAAGTGTTAGGCTATCAAGGGGGTGGGTACATTAAGAAGGGTAGACTTAGGTTAAAAAAACCTCAATTACAGTAGTTCAGTAAAAAAGTTAAAAAATAAATGAACTTAATAAATTAGCTACTGGCATTCCCATCTTTAGAAGCTATTAAAGAAGATGGGCTGTTTGGGTAATGTTAAGGATAAAAGACCAAGTACATTCTAGAAATGCAAGGTTTATATTTTGCTCCATGATTGTAACTTCAGCTGAGAAACATATGAGTTAGGGTTTTAGGGTACCAGTCTATGACTATAGCATCATTCCAGTTCTTTATTAGCAACTCAACCTTTCTTGAAGCCACATAAGGATAAGTGGCATAAGAATATGGCCAATGATAAGATTGCAGAAGCAATTGTTTCTAAAAGACTTAAAATATCATTTTTAACTTCCTTTTATTGTTACAATTTTAGTAGATTATCCTGCTGATATACATACAAAAAAGCACAGAACAGATAGTATACACATCTTATAAAACGTACATATTTAACACTTTATAACTAGATATGTCTTCAAACATTGTATAAAAGTAATAAGACATATCAAAATTAAACCAAAGTATAATTTTTTTTTATCTCATACAAGGCCACATAGTATCAATTCACATGTTTCTGAGGACTTTCCAATTTTCAACCTTATCCAAGCAATCTGTAGATCTATGTTATCTAAGAGAGTGTGTAACACAAATTAACTCACTTTTATGTCACAAATTCTCCAATGAAGAAAGCTGTGTATTGAACTCTGCTAAGAAAAGAGCCAGAAAGAACTCAAACACACTGTCAAACAAAAATACCACAGGACACACATGTATGAATTACACACTTTTTCAGATTCAAGACAGGCCATGCAGTCAAAACAGAAACAACAGTTGTGCCATGCAGTATAGCCACATGGTTCCATGGAGGCTTTGTTTTCTTGTACACACAATGCTGAAGACTCACAAGTAGAAGTATACATGTATGTTCATATCTGGAAATTTTAAAAAATACACTCAATCATGTACTTAATGCAGAAGATTTTAATATTGACAATGATGAAATACATTTGCTCGTTGTTTTTCCACACATCTTCAATTGTTGTAATTAGATGTTATGTGTTATCAGAGTTCTAGTAAGTAGGACAATAGGTTATTCAACTTATTCTTTAGTTTGGCTGATTTCTAGAAGTGACAATCCATATAAGAAGTTATTATCTCAACTGCATTATTCATGGAGTGCACTGTCACTATCTAGTGATGCAAATGGAACTCACAAAATAAATGAAATCTTAGTGCTTTTTAACACTAAGTTACATGTACTTCCAGTTCTTCTGTGCCTAGTTTTATCATACTTTACTATTGTTAATATTCTATTTCCTACTTGGTTGTTGGGACATATTTGTTAAGGCTTTGGAAACTCATCTCATCAATTTTCCCTTTTAATTCATGTAAAATATTTAGCAAAGTTTTATACACATAGAGATAAGAAATGTGTGGTTGTTGACCTAAAGTGTCTACCCCAAAAGCCTAAAATAAATTATTTCTGAGATAATAAGCAAAGAGAACAGAAATTTTCCTCTCATGTTGTTGTGTGTGGAGGAGCAACTGCACCCTAATCCTCTCACTAGGGATGTGACAAAGGCTATGATGAATTCCAGCACTAATATTTTAGTTGGAACTCTTTTTGAATAAGAGTTGTTCCTGGGCAATTTGTGAAAGTTCAGCATTCCATTTCCACATCAGTGGCATGATCTATATTCACAATAGGAAAATTAAAGTTGAAGATATATTGGATCTCTGATTATTCTTAAACAAGAAATGTCAAATGTGTCCCACACCATACTTTGCTAATACTAGATATATTGCTTAAGGAAGGAAAGAATATGCCATGTAGTCAGAAGTCTCTGAGAAGAACAATATAGCTAATCATTAAAACACTAATTTTAAGATTCTATCAAAGGAAATTAGATCATTATTTAATCATGATATAAAGGTATTTGTAACAACTTCAAAGATTTCAATATTAAACTTAGAATAAAATCAACATGAGAATACTTACTCCTTATAAGACATTAAACATTAGGTATAGGATGCTAACTAGGTTTTGAGAGGTGTCTTCACAAGAACGTTTTGCAGACTTACACATATTCTATTATATATAACATATAGTAATAAATGTACTATATACACATACCCTTCTTTCTGAGAAAAGCATATAGGTTGGAGGTTAGCTGAAATAAAGGCACACTTTCAGCAACATAGATGACAGTGGTGGTGGTTGGAGGAGTTTGTGTGACTGGAAGTTACAAACGAGAGAGCATCCGCTGTCTGCTGGACAGCTGCTCACTGGTTTGTAAATATTGTAGGAATAGATGTAGATTGTTGCACTGTTAAAGGGAGAAAGGACTTAAAGAACTTTGGGAGAAATGAAAAGCATTTTTTTCTTTTAAATTCTTATATAAATGACATGTATTTATAAACCCTGGATGTTTATATAACATGTATGCATTGTTGCTCAAATCAGCATATCTATCTCTGCAAACATTTATCATTTGGTGGAAATACATAAAATCCTTTCTCTTAGCCCTCTAAAATATCTAGTATGTTATTGGTCTCTATAGTCACCCTACTGTGTGCCAGCACATCAGAAGTACTTGCCTCACTCTGTAACCTCCTCATTCTATATTTATAGATATAGTTAGAAACTCATATTTCTACATATAGGATACTAGAATAGCTGGAATACCAGATCCCAGTAGAATTTTCCATTTTCCATATTTTAGCTTTCTGCCCATCCTACCTTGCTCCTCTACTGCTAAGCACATACCTTGCTGTTGATTACAACCGTGAGGATAGCTAGGATAGCCACTGGGCTCACTCTTCTCTCTCCCTCCTTGAGTGTGACCAAGTGCAGGATGAGAAGTACAGAAGTGCTCCCAGCCATGACTGACCTGGTCATCTCTAGAGGTCTTCCTTAGCTCTGCCTGAGTCATTTGTTTCTCTAAGGAGAAGAAGGACTAGTGGGAATTGATAACAGCATTGAAGGATGCGCCATCTCCTACATGGGCAACAGAACAATCCAGCACAGGTGCAGACTCTGAACATAAAAGTCATGAGGTAAGACTGTGAATGAGGAACACCTGGCAGCAAGGACATCCCTGAGACACAGTCAGAGTAATTTGAGTTATAGCAATAGCATGACAGTTTAGGGGAGAAAACATTTGTGTCAAAGGTGAATGTGATTGGAGATAAGCAAAGAAAAGGAGACAAATGGTATTTTGACAAATAACGTTTCCATACTCATTTGATTTCCTTCTCATTCATATGTAAGAAGTCACTGATGGTCACCTCTTGGTTGCTATTTTTTTTCTAATTAGAAATATATTGTGCCTGTGATGTCAATTTGAGCCTGTTGGGAGGTCTTCTCAAGGACTGTTGAAAATAAGTAATGTGAGAAGTATCCTTGTCAATGCTCATACTTCCCTCTCAGTCAGAGGAACTCAATAGTTACTTTGTTATCTTGATAACTAATTCTATCCCTTAAGCTCTCAGGTTGATCCTTAAAAACTATCCTTTTCTATCCATTATCAAATCTCCCAAAATAACCAGAATAGCAGCCACACCAACTAAGTCTTTGGTAATTCTGCAGGTGGGTGGCCTGGCGATACACAGGACTTCCGGGTAGTTATTTTCATTTATGAAGTGCTGCCCTGAATTAAATTAGCAAAGAAAACCAACACAGGATTAGTGTATCACCAAACTTTCTTGACCTGTTTTAACATCTTACAGGCAAGCCTGCCAAGCCCCTTCCACATCACCTTTGAGGTCTCCTAGCTTCATCACCTTTCAATAGTTTTCAAGTCTCCTAATCTGTCTCCATGCAGCCATCTGAATCCCTTTAATGCATTTTCTACAATCTATGAGAGCAGAGATACAGGTTTGTTTTTCCAGGCAAATACAATCATGTCACTTTCCCTTTGCAGACCTTGCCATAATTGCTCATTGCTATTTGGATAAAGTTCACAAATCTTACCATGGACAACAGGCCCTCCACTCTGTAGCATGCAGCATGGTGTTCTCTCTCTCTCTCTCTCTCTCTCTCTCTCTCTCTCTCTCTCTCCCTCTCTCTCTCCCTCCCTCCCTCCCTCCCTCCCTCCCTCCCT
>NW_021621185.1:868442-871712 GCF_004785775.1 Grammomys surdaster | reverse complement strand
TCCTGAGCTTTCTTCCTTTTGGTTCTTATTTTATTTCCTGGTTTTGTTGTCTCATAAATTTGTCTTTATTTCATAACACTAAACTAGTTGTCATCTTCTGTTTCTCTCAGTGAATCACTGGACACAATTTCTAATGTGTCCTAAATATCAGCACAGGAGTTGCCTTACCATAGGGCTTCTTGTGAGCACCTCAATTATTTAAATAAAGTACAAAATGAAAATTTGAAATGTACTCCTAATTATGGACTGGAAATCTAGAATTTACTTCCTGGTGGGTGCTACTGGTGACTTCTAACTGATGACTTACTCTGTAAGTGATAGGATTCTTTGAACAAGCGTTTCCTCAGGTGCCTCTCCACATGCACATGTGTACTTATCTGCACCACACCACACCCTACCTACAGTGGGTGCTATGTACACCCAGCCACACTGTGTTCTCACAGCAGGTACTACGTAGAAAGATTTCCTATAAATAAGGTTTTTAAGTAACATACATGAACTTATATAACAATTGTTTAATTTTTAAGGATTGAAGGAAATTCTCCTTAAATTGATAATTTTTTTTTTTTGGTGAGTTTAGAAAAAAACTTCAGTTTTGAAGTTTTGGAGATTCACTATTTTTACCTATAATCTTGATTAAAATGTCAATGATATCTTTTAATAGATAATATATATCAACTTGAATGATACATTATTTTAAAACGGGAATATAAGTGCTATAGAAAGAGTATTTGGGGTAACCTCTAATAATTTTATTTCATACAAAAAGGTGTCCAAGCTATAGTATTTTCCAGGTGTATAAATGAATATTGAGCCTAACAAACCATCTCTGGCAAATTGTGGCAGAAAGTATCTGACACGCTGACTGATAGGGATCTCATCTGATACTTGTTCAGGTTCCTTCAATAGTGTGGAAGTTACAGCTTCCTTTGCAACCCTTGTTCATTTCTCATAGTAGCATGGTGTACAAGGAAGTAGAAATAGCTAGTGCAGAGATATGGAAATAATCACTATGGAAAACCATTGAGAACATGAAGAGACCAAATTATCCAGTAAACAACTACCAGAGAGCAGAAACTCTGTTATAATTTCACCTTATTCTCCTTGTCATGACCTATTTGGCAATACAGTCGAAATAGTCTTAGATATCTCCATGTGAAATTCCAAATATTCAATTCACTAATCAGTGTATTCCCTGAAAGAATACTAATATTTGACTACAATATAACATGCCTGAAATTGATTACTAAAATTATAAAGGGGTAAAAATCTATTTATTTACAACAAGAGGTTCTGATCTGGAACGTGGGTCATGGAATTTGAGATGAAGACACAATAAGCATGGATGAGTGATATACAGGATACTCACAGAAACCAAGAACAGGTTAGAATTTCCTGTGCATCTGTTCTTTATTGTTACTTCTGTATCCTAAGGGGACTCTGAGCACATGAGCAAGTAGGACCAAAAAGAACTTTTAGTGTGCCCAGGGATCAGGGAGACTTACCACATCCCTGGGTTCACCTTCCTTAGGCGTAAGGGTGACTGACAGCAAAATGATTCCAAGGTCATGGTCGGGATAATGGGGATCTTTCAGAGTTAAGGTGACATCTGTGGACCTGTGATATAAAACATTTAGATTAGGAATAGTCATTGAGTATATAATTCCAAAATTTTCTTAATCATTAAGAAAAATAATCAAAATTCATCATAATCAAAATTCATTAAGAAAATTTTTCCTCTCTTGATTTCTTACTACAGTTTCTGTTGTTATCAAAACACTACCATTGTATTCAATTCATCCAGTAAGCTGCATGCCCGTGGAGGTGCTTGAGTTCATGGGGTAAGTTCCTTCACATTATGAGGTCCTAGAAAGTTGCGGAAAGAAATAACACTATTCAAAGTTCTCTGAACCTTTTTCCATGATCTGTAAATTCACAGGGTAAAGTCCAGCTGTTTTCCATATACCTAAGCCCAGCAACTGAATGAAGGTCTTAGTTTTACAGCTTCTTATTGAGCAGGGATATTATTTAAAATAAACAGAAATGTGTGAGAAGAGAAAGTATATAAAATGTAACTTGCTGCTGGGTGCCCCTTGTGGGCATTAGGGGAAGGAGCTAAACTGGGCACAGATGTTGGATGGATGCAGATCAAAACATTGATGACCTCTGGCCTTGTGACTTTCTAACTATGCTGGATGCTGAAGTTGATAGCTTCTGGAGACTTAACACTTTCTTGCTTATTCTCTGGTTGATAACCGCTGGCTTCTTTTTTCTTTCACTCTCTGTGGTCTACTTTACTACTTAGTCCTATCTTACTGTTCTCTGCTCAGAACTTTCCTATTTATTGCTCTATGCTTCATTAAGTGCTGAGGAAACTTAACTCTTTGTCTCTCTATTATTTACTTTATAAATGTCTGTACTTGATTAGCACAGGAAACTTAACTCTTGCTTACTTTTTAAATTTCTGTGCTTGATTATACACTTAAGTCTTACTTTAATTTTCTGTGCTTATTAAGGGCTAGAAAACTTAACTCTTACTAAGTTACTCTGATGCCAGAAGCTGCAGGTCTTTGGGGAATTAACACACTTATGCAGGGGATTAAGTAAAGGATTAGCTCTTGAGGCTTCTTTTTCTCTTGCTTGGAACCCTTAATGGCCAGGAGAGCAGGAGGCTTGGAGCAATAAAACTTTTATTGAACTAGAAGAAGAGAGTCACACTAGCAAAAGGGAAAATTTTTACATAGGCAAATATGTATAAGCACACATACACTCATGTACATACACTCATAAATCTTCATACACTCTTGTTGTGTGCCTATAACTATCATATTTGTTAACTCCGTCCCACAGTTACCTGGGCTAGGTATGCCTGACTCACTATAAAAGGGGCTGCTTGCCCCCTCTGCTCTCTCTCTTTCTTGCTCTCTTGCCTTCTTGCTTTCACTCTGTCCTCTCGCCCCTTTCCGAGTGCTCATGGTTGGCCTCTACTTTCTCTTCTTTTCTCTTCTTTTCTCTTCTCTTCTCTTCCCCTTCCCCTTCCCCTTCCCCTTCCCCTTCCCCTTCCCCCTTCCCCTTTTTCCCCCTTCTTTTCCCCCTTCTTTTCCCCCTTCTTTTCCCCCCTTTTCCCCCTTTTTCCCCCTTTTTCCCCCTTTTCCCCCCTTTTCCCCCCTTTTCCCCCCTTTTCCCCCCTTTTCCCCCCTTTTTCCCCCCTTTTTCCCCCTTTTCCCCCTTTTCCCCCTTTTTCCCCCTTTTCCCCCTTTTCTTCCCCCT
>NW_021621185.1:859010-868042 GCF_004785775.1 Grammomys surdaster | reverse complement strand
TCCTCCTCCCCACTCTTCCCCTCCCTACTCTTCCCCCTCCCCTCCTCCCCTCTTCCCCTTCCATCCCCGTCCTCTCCCCCTCTCCTCTCCTCTCCTCTCCCCGTCTCCTCTCCCCCCCTCTCTCTCTCTCTCCCCCCTCCTACTTTCTCAACTCTCATCCCCATGGCCTGAATAAACTTTATTCTATGCTATACTGTGGCTGGTCCCTCAGGAGGAAGGGATACCTCATCATAGACCCATGGAGACACCTCCTTCCCCCACACTGATGACACCTCCACAAAAACATATTCATTCTCCCCTCCTCTTTATATAAAATAAACAAAAATAATTCTTATGTCTAAGTTAACATTGAAGTTTTATTTAGATAAACCTAATCAATATTTTATCTTCTATTCTTGTACCTACAATAAATAACTCCTTCCTCTTTCAACCTTTAGTTAACTGTTTTGTGGTATAAAGGAATATATTCCTAAATAGTAAATCTTTATGCTTGCTTTCCATCTAGGGCAATTAGCTTGTAACACGTGAAGAATTACAAAGTCCCAATTACAGCTTTCATATTACAGAAAGGTCTAACTGCCATCTTCATTATAAATGGATTAATAATTACTAGAATAATTTTAGGAATTATTATAGAATCATCATCAAGAATTAAGAAACCATCTATTTGTATCGCATCACTACAAGATAGTACATCTTTGTTGATCTGCAGAAAATATGCCTAATAGGGTGGGCCAATGCCCAGGCATTGTTAGATTAATTTAGTAATGACAGGAAAGGCATATCAATATCAAAAATCAATCCTGAGATTTGCCCTTTGGGCCTTGCCTCTAAGGGTTCATTCATTGCAGTTCCAGAGCAAACCATCTCTGGAAAGTCACGCATTAGTCTTAGATGGCTCGCGACAACTTGTCTCATATTTTATAGATACATATTAAGGTAACATGTAATAATTAAGATAAAAGAGCTGATATCCAAAATAATGACTTTAGTTTGGGATTGTGCAAGGCTATGGCCAAAACAATTTCTCAAGTTGAAATAACATAGAAACATTACTTAGAATTAAACAATAAGGATTTAGATTTAGATTAGATTTAGATTTGGATTTAGATAAGCATTCCTGATGAAGAAAGAATGAGGAAATTAGTATTATACACAAACACTTTTAAGAAATAAAAAAAGTAAACTTATAACTTAATGCATAGGTAACATCTTCCTTAACTGTTTTAACTAATATTGAACAGACAGGGTTTATTATGAATCACCACAAACCAGTTCTTGTAGACCATAGAGCACCAAACTAAGGAATCATGGGGTGTTAGGCAACAAAGCATCTCTTCTTGTTTTCTCATTCTTTCACTTGTTTCTTACATTAACAAAGAGTGCTAAAAACAATATTAAATATCTCACAATGTGCTGGTTTCTCATAAAAAAACAGAGATCAAAACTAAGGGGCTTCCTGTGTCAATTTTACTACAATTTAGTTCTGGTACTGTGAAGAGACTTGGGTTAAGTATGGCCCAAGTGAAAATTTTCAGTCCTTTCTGCCTATCAGGTTTTTTGTTTGTGTGCATGTATTAGTGCTTGCATGTGTGTGTGTGTGTGTGTGTGTGTGTACATATTCTTGAAATTCACCTCAGAAGAATCTGTGAATCAGGGTGCAGATTAGAAGTCTATCTGTGTCTGAAGTGCTCCACCAAATGCTTTTTCACACAACCTAGATTTGTCCCTTGAGCATTGACTCCAAGGGTTCATTCATTGTAGTTCTGCAGCAACCCATCTCTGAAAAATCACCTGTTAGTCTTAGTCTTTGTTAGATGGCTCCTGACAACTTGTTTCATATTTTATAGTATATATTAATGCAACATATAGTAATTAAAAAAACAGCTGATATCCAAAATAATGTGAACACCATGATAACAGGCAATTTATCACATACTTTTAGTACATTAAGGAATGATATGTGAAAATGTGAACCACTTTTTAGTGTCAGATATTTAATTGAACCATACACAATCTGTCCTCAAATTGTTTTCAACATTAATTTAGCTATCAGTAGTCATTATAATTCGGTAGCAACAAATTATCTTTTTACTTATTTATGCATATATGTGGATATAGGTGTGTTTGTGTGCATATGTCGTCAGCAAGGTGATGGTGGTGGTGCTGGAATACAATTGTGAGTGTAGTAGAGGCTGTGGGCAGATATTAGGTATCTTCTTTAGTCATATTCCAACTTAATTATCTGAGCCAAAGCTTCTCACTGGACCTGTACTGAGGTCTGTCACCACTTTGTCTAGGCTGGCGGGCTGGCCAAAGAGCACCAGGAATCTATCTACCTGTTTCTAGTTCTCCAGGGTAGGGAGTGGTTTGAATCGCCATTCCAAAATGGCGCCTGGGGCTAACACCTGACTTCCTCATACACCCCTGAAGAAGCCACACCCACAGGCAATATTGCACAGGCTCACTGCTACGCGTAATCAGACCATCTGCTATGTAGGGCAACGTGGGATCTCGCGATACCAGCTATCCTATTGCATGGACCGACATGGCAGGCTCTGATTGGAGAAGGCAGAGGGATTTAAGGGAGGTGGAGGAGAGTCTAGAGGGCTTTTTGCTGAATGTAAAGGTTCCTGAATAAACTGTGTTGAGAAGAAGAACTCCGTGTTCATTGTCTTCTGTCTGCTGGTCAGATCGGGGAGCGACAAGTGGTGGCCTGTACGGGGACTTCAGAATTCATCGCAGTCAGGGCAGCTAGGTGGAAAGTTCCCAGGTAAGTGGGACAAGGGAAAGTTCCCAGGTAAGTGGGACAAGAGAAAGTTCCCAGGTAAGTAGGACAAGGGAAAGTTCTCTGTTCAGAGACTATAAGGTTCCCAGCATTGGGACAAGTCGCATCAAGGAGCTAGAAAAGGGTAGCAATACACTAGAGCAGTTAAAAGAAGAGTGATCTCAAAAGTCTGAAAATGGAGATAGTTCTGAAGAGGAAGAGGTCTCAGAGGATGAGTTAGAGAAGTTGGCACAGGATCTTGAGAAAACGAAACTGGAAGTAGAACCTACTGTGCCAGGGCTGTCTCGGCCACCCTCGTATGCTCCTACCGGAGACTCGGGACAGAGTTTTTGCCCAGAAGCTTGGAGGAAGCTTAGAGCTCAATGTTTCCCAATGTTCCTTAAGGGACCAAGAAAAGTGGTGATGGCTGCTATTTGCATTAATGGCTTAAACTGCTTCTTTAAATTTCCTGCCTGGATTTATACGGGTTAGGCAAGTATGTTCTCAGAAGCTATACATTCATTATCTGATACTTGTAACCAGGGTTTGCTAGCACTGGGTATCAGCAAGTCTGTTCAGACACCAGATACTTCTCACCCGTACGGCTTTTCAAATATGCGCTATATTTCCTCATTGATTAGTGGTGTTGGTATTTTTATGATGGGCGCAGGACTCTCTTGGTATCATGGAGTCATGGGATTGCTTCATCCTCAACCAATGGAATCCCTTCTATGGGCATATTGTATTTTAGCAGGATCTTTGGTGTCTGAAGGAGCGACACTTCTTGTTGCCATAAATGAACTTCATAGGAGTGCCCAGGCCAAGGGCACATCATTTTATATTTTCCTTTGCTATGCTTGCCCGAATGCCTTGTTATGTTCCTTGGCCTGTGGAAGCTCCTTCAGCTATGACATTATTTGGGCCTAGGAGAGATTTTGACATAGAGATGGCCCAATTAGGTTGCCAATGGAAACATTCTGGCTTGTGTGTTACAGAGTAATATTAATAGCCAACTTAAGGCGAGCATTTTGTTGTTAAAGCAAAGAGTTGATTTAGTGCATATCAAAATTTAGTTCCATATCAAAATGTAAGTCATGCTGCTAATCTTTCTAAGGAAATTTCCAAGTATCTTTCAGGAAATTGGTCTGTGGAATTGGATAAGAAGGTGAGAGAACTTCTCAAGTCGATTGTTCATATTAATTCAATTAGAGTGGATGTCTCCCTGGCCTCCGGACTGACTGAATAGATACAACAAGCAATGTCCCACCTTAAGGAATGGGCAGGTTTTGGAGGTTTAGCCCTGTGCCTATTACTGATCAGTGGCCTTGCCTGTTGGTGTATTTGCAAAAGGAGAAAGCAGCATGGCAGAGAACGGGCCTTGATAGTGCAGGTGTTTGCAGCCATGGAGATAGGACAGTCCCCTCAGGTGTGGCTAAGTTATCTTGGCAAAGCCTAAGGGCAAAATCCTATAGCACACAGGATGCGAGACTAAGTACTGCAAAGGTATCATGTGCCTTGAGGAGCATGTTTGATTGCATAAGGGTTGGTGTCCCAGGTCCCTTCTCCATGAAAAAGACACTGGGACAGGTCTGACATATATGCTTTACTGCTCAATGATGGGAGGCATCATGTCATCACAAGGTCTCCTTTTCCAAAACTTGGAGATCAAACCTCTACTCTCGCCTGTGTTGCTTTTAAAACAAAGAAGGGGGAACTGTAGGGCGCGATTTGAACCGCCTGGGGCTAACACCTGACTTCCTCATACGCCCCTGAAGAAGCCACACCCACAGGCAATATTGCACAGGCTCACTGCTATGCATAATCAGACCATCTGGTATGTAGGGCAATTGGCTATCCTTTCGCATGCACCGACATGGCAGGCTCTGATTGGAGAAGGCAGAGGGATTTAAGGGAGGTGGAGGAGAGGCTCGAGGGCTTTTTGCTGAATGTAAAGGTTCCTGAATAAACTGCGTTGAGAAGAATAACTCCGTGTTCATCGTCTTCTGTCTGATGGTCAGATAACTCCGTGTTCATCGTCTTCTGTCTGATGGTCAGATAAGGGAGCGACACTCCAGTGTTTGGATTATAGTTGTGCATCATTGCCCCCATCTTGTTCTATAGATTCTGGAGATCAAAATTCAGGCCTTTATGCTTATATAACAAGCATTCTACTGCCTGAGCCATAGACCAACATCAGCTTGTCTTTCTAAATAAACATGTATTTGACATCATATTGTATTAATGCAGTATATACATATTTGGGGTTACAATTTAATTTGTTTTTTTAAGGGATTCCTTTGATATTATAGAATAGTTTAATCTTGACATATAAATAAATAAGAATAAAAATTAAGGAATTCCTGTAAGGAATACATATCAAATTGATTTTAAAAAAATAGAGGCTGGAGAGATGGCTTAGTGGTTAAGAGCAATGACTGCTCTTCCAGAGGTCCTGAGTTCAATTCCCAGCAACCACATGGTGGCTCACAACCATCTGTAATGGGATCTAATGCCCTCTTCTGGTATGTCTGAAGACAGCTACAGTGTACTCATACACATAAAATAAATAACAAATAATTCTTTTAAAAAATGTTCGTGCTGGAGTGATTACAGTTCCAGATCTTAAGATAAACTACACACCCATAGCAATTAAAACCAATTTGGCAGTCCTCCCAAACAGGTATGTAGGCCAGAGGAACAAAATTGAAGACATGACATGAAAACACATAACAGCAGTCACTTAATATTTGACAAAGACAGAAAAGGCATACACTTGAAAAACGAAAACATCTTCCAAAAATAGTGATGAGAAAATAGGATGGTGAGATGGAAGGTACCCAGTTGGCAACAATATCAGCAGGACTCTGTACTGACTATGTTTTCTACTTCACACCAGACAGCTCTATAAGGACACATAGCAATAGTATGATTCTTGAGAGTTACCTGTTTAACTCCAACTGTGTGAGATCGAGAAAGGCTGAGCCCATAAAGTCATCTTGCAGTCCAAAATCATAGTCAAATACCTAAGAAGCCAAAGAGACAAAGCATTTCAAAATAATTTTGAAAACATTTAAATGAAACATACTGATTATAAAAACTGGTTATCTCTTCTACCCAAACAGCTGATATATATTTTTAAATTTTTGATCTTTTGTAGAGTTAGAGTTTCATAAAACATTCAAGTAAACTATATTTTATTTAATATTATTTATTGTGTCATTCTATTTGTATTAGCAATAGAAGTTTTACAAAAGGTGTAACAAAATCAATGAAATATAATAAACATTTTAACATATTGGAATCACAGCTTAAAATTTTTTTTTATTATCATAGACAAGATAGCATGATGCCTAGGACCAAAGTGATTTAGTGTGAGTCTCAACAAATATATCTTCTGTATTGGGCTATGGGTGGTTAAAAAATGACTCCAATTTATTATTCATATGTTTTAAGGTCATTAAAGTTAAATTCCTTGATATTATAGAATAGTTTAATTTTAACATTTCAAATAAATAAGGGTACAGATATTATGGTATCCTTATTTTGTAAAGTTATAGTAAGGATATATCAAACTAACCTTTTATTTTTTCAAAGAATCATTTGAGACAATGCTAATTAAAAATGAAAATGAAAAAAAGAAAGAATGAGAATGCTTCTTTCTCTGTCCACATAATCCATATATTTAAATGCTAAGATAGTAAAAAAAAATACATAGATAGGTATAGTTCAATGATGAGTGTTAATAGACACTAGTGAAAGGGACATGTGTGGCTCCTTAGAGACCAGAACAGTCTCTAAGGAGATGTTTTGTGTATAGAACTGATTTAAAAGAAGAAACAAATGTTACACTGATATAGGAAAGACACTCAAGTCAAAGGAAACAAGAGAAGGACTAATGTGTTTAATGATCAGCAAGAAGCCAATGACATTAAGTCAATATGAGACATGAGATGCTTGGGAAATGGATGGTTAGAGAGCTATCTCAATGCTTAGTTAGTTAAGACCCTACTTTAAAAAAAAAACTATATAAAGGAGAATTGCCTAACTTCTGACCATTTGCTGATTTTCCAGCTCATTTATTCTCTTAGCTGATGGTGACTGTACAGTTCAGTGTGCTGGGCAATATAATAAAAACTGAGGAAAGTGCGGCAGTGAGCAAAAATAACATCATTAATATTGATAGTTTAGTGAGGGAGACAAATGTTCAGCAAGAAATATATAGGTGATTTGTGACTATACATTTTTATGTGCTTTAAACAAGGCAACAACAACAACAATAATAACAGTTTGGGAAACTGAGGAAAGCATGTAAAATGAAACAAGCCATAAAGCTATCCAGAGAAGCTTAGAGCTATGTTGCCTAATCTTTTTAAATAGAAAATGTTTGAGCACTGGAATAAATACAAAAGGATACGTCTCTGAATGGATGACTCAGATTGAGGATATGAGACCGTGAGTCAGAAAGGACTAGTAGCCCAGCGTAACAGCCAGCTCAGTAAGGGGAGCTAAGTCTTGAGTCTATTAGTCTTTTCACCTAGTGCAGATGTGCTTCAACTAAAAACAACACAGCCAAATGTGCAAGAAACATATTTCCAAACAAAAAGTTGAATACTTTGCATTACAAAAGGATTCTCAGATGTGAAGAGTCACAGGGGAATTTATTTAAATGGTTAGAATATTCCTGATATCTCTTTTATTATTCAATTTGCAATCATTTGATTTATATACAAACTTTCAGGGTGTATAAATTGTAGAAAGCACAGTACTTCTGTAGCAGATATTCTTGAGCAATTACACATCCAAGATTCTATGATCTGCTCTGAGGCATATCATATGAATACACAGCATATCTTTAGCATAGGCTACTTCTCTACTTGCAGGTGGCCACAGTAGTGCTTTTATAACATACAAACATTAGGGCAATTCCTTCTGAAATCTCATAATTATTATTTCTCAAGGATGTAAGCTTGTGGACAAGATAAGTGACATAGAAGATGGGAAACAGTATAGTGACTTGTTATATATAGACAATATAGAAAGTTATTAGGCTCTCTCCCAAACAAAACATAAACATGGGAAAAATGTAAGCATTTATTATTGAAATCATTAGCTTTGATACTTGGTTCTAAGTTCTACAAATTTATTTGACAGAGGGAGTATCTTAAAATAGAGCATAAAAGATAGAATAAAGTAGGAAAAGTATGTCTCAGTACAGCATTGACAACAACAACAACAAATGTTTACTCAGCAATTATTGGAAGTTAGGTCCTGTTCTAACATTGAATTGACTCAAATTTTTAAGCAAATTTCACAGTCCAGTTAGCAAGATATTGAAAATGTTTATTTATCATCAAATTTGAGGGCTAGGAAAAACAAAACTCAAATCTTGTTTTGAATTTCAAAGATGGAATGTATTTAAACTCAACATGTATAACATGGGCAGGTGACCCTGAGGAAAGCATTGGGAATTCAAAAATCGATGACTTTATAGAACTCTGTCTATTGAGGCATCTCCATTCTGAGTTGAAGACATTATGTGTCATTAGGTAGAATCGGGTTTTGTGATGCTTTTGATTGTTTAAAACAATAAGTATTTTACAATGAAGAATAAATTTATTTAACATCTTAATCCAATTATCAACCATGAAAAATTGCTCAGAGTGTGATTCAGTGAAAGTTCTTTTGAACACTAGTCATAAAACACAACACACTTGTCAGCGTGAATTTGTCAGTTCAAGTGACCAAATGTTCATAAGTAATTATGGTTTCAGGGAAAATTAGACTTGACAGTTCAAATAATTTATATCTTCATCCATTTATTTATTTAAAAAAAGAGTGAATTATTACAGTGGGCCAAGTTCTAATATACATAGTTGAAATGTATGTAGCAATGAAAGCAAATGCTCGACTTCTTGAAGCTTCTGTGGTGGTGGATTGATGAACCAAACATGTAATAAATATTCGTATCTAGTACTACTGAGTAAAGGAGCAAGAGAGTTCAGGGAGTGATATCCTGGGGAGGTTTCACAATGGAGGGGCAAAGAACAAAATCTCTCAATGTTAGTTGCTCCTATGGGTTAACAACCTGTTGACCTGAACAGGTCCTCAAGAGTTGAGTGATTCTTTATATTCACATCCAGCCACTATGCAAGCATGAGTTGTTTTGTAATTTATTCTCACCAAGACTCACTGATGCATACATATGGGGCAGCAAATACCCCAAGCCTGTTTACATACAGATAGGGCAGCACATGCCCATGCCTGT
>NW_021621185.1:701878-859000 GCF_004785775.1 Grammomys surdaster | reverse complement strand
CCAAGCCTGTTTACATACAGATAGGGCAGCACATGCCCATGCCTGTTCTTGACTGAAGATCCAGAACTAAGTGAAAGGGTAACCTATGTTCTGTGCTGGATTTATTCTTTAGTTTATTTAAATTGTTTTTCATACAGTATACTTTGGTCATGTTTCTCCTCATCATCTCCTCCCAGATACTTCCCACTTCCTACCCACACAACTTATTGTTCTTTTTCAACAAAAATAAAACAATAAAAGCACACAAAATTGAAACAAACACACAAAAGACCAATGAGACAAAAAAGCCCCCAAAACCAAAATGAAATAAAAACTCCATAAAACAAACAACAGCACGTCAGACCCCCTCCCACATCTAGAAACAACTTGACTCCCAGGAGGTCTATCACAACCAGGCTCACAGATTAGACTCCCCCATAGCCTAACACCTGGCCTAAATGAAAGCACACGGGGCCCAGCTGATGTAGGACCTATCTGCCCTGACAAATCTTCCTCCTAGTCCACAACAGCGCCCAGTGGGCAGATTGGGTAGCCCCCCCCACACACACCCAGAGACAGCTTGACTCCCAGGAGGTCCATCAAAAGCAGGTGCCCAAGAGAGACAGACTCCAATCAGAGATACCAAGGCCAGTTAACACCAGAGATAACCAGATGATGAGAGGTAAACACAAGAATGTAAGCAACAGAAACCAATGCCACTTGGTGCCATCAGAACCCAGTTCTTCCACCATAGCAAGCCCTGGATACCCTAAAACACCTAAAAAGCAAGATTATGACTTAAAATACCACCTTATGAAGATGATTATAAGTCTATTTAAATTATTTATCTGATCTTGATTTAACCTTGGTAATTGGTATCTATCAATAAAATTAGAAATTCCATTTCTTTTAGATTTTTCCAATTTTATGGAGTACAGGTTTCTAAAGAATGATCTAATGATTCGTTGAATTTCTTGTTGTTATGTCCTTTTTCTTTCTGATTCTGTTAAGTTGGATATTCTCTCTTTGCATTTTAGTTAGTTTGGATAAGGGTTTGTCTAACTGCTGATTTTCTTAAACAATCAACTCTTTGTTTCATTGATTCTTTGTTTCTATTTTATTGATTTTAGCCCTTAGTTTTATTATTTCCTGTTGTCTACTCCTCTTGGGTGTGCTGTCTTCTTTTTGTTCTGAAGCTTTCAGGTATGTTGTTAAGTTGCTAGTAAGAGATCTCTCCTATTGTTTTATGAAGGCACTTAGTGCTATGAACTTTCCTCTTAATACTGCTTTCATTGTATCCCATAAGTTTGGGTATGTTGTGTAGTAATGTTTACTGAACTATAAAAAGTTTTCAAGTTTTTTCTTTATGTCTGTCTTGACCCATTTTTTTTGTATAGTAGAAAATTGTAGTCTTTTTGTTATTTCTGTTGTTGTTGAAATCCAGCTTTCATTCATGGTAGTCTAGTAGGAATCAGGGAGTTATTTCATATATATTTTTTTGTATCTGTTAAAACTTGCTTTGTAACCAAGTATGTGGTAGTTTTGGAGAAAGGTCTGCGAGGTGGTGGTAAGAAGTGTTTGAGTAAATTGTTCTGTAGATAACTGTTAGGTCCATATGGTTTATAAGATCTGTTAGCTCCAAGATTTCTCTATTTAGTTTTGCCTACTGTATATCACCTGCATGCTCATGGCCTGCAGAGACCAGAAGAGGGCATTGGATACCCTGGAACTAGTTGTGATACACCATGTGGATGCGAACTCACGTCCTCTGGAAGAGCAGCCATTTCTCCAGCCCTGTGTATCTGTTCCAACTATTTCAAACCAATACAATTTTATATCATTTCTTTCTGTATAGTTGAGATGAATTATTTATTGTCTTGCTTTGAGCCTGATAGCATATTTATTTTGAACTATGACTTTTGAAAACTGGTTCTGTGTGTATGCATAGGGAGCACTCTTCCTTGAGCACAAAGAACAGAAAGCCCACAGTGTCTAATATGATTTTGCTAAATCCATTTGTGGCCTTATATCAACTGGAGACTTACATGATTTTTATTGACACATTTTATTGACCACAGACTGGTCTTTCCTTCCCTACTTCATTCTTCACAGTCACACCTTGCTGTCCCCTCAGGGCAGAATCTCTTCACAAGCCATTCATTCTCTATTGCTTTATAATGAAAGCTATGTTCTCCCCTTGCTTTGGGAGAGTGAGGAACAGAGAGACATGCCTCTGACAGTGGAGCATGTCACCTGTGGTGACACAGGTGAAGAAAGGCTGCTATCTGTGTAGTGAGTACTCTGCACCACACATTGTATGTTAAGACATAGTTCACTAATTCTATTTCATTGATTTTCTTTCACCAATGTCCACTTCAGGCATTTTTTATGCAAAATATGTCTATTTTTCTCATGAAGAATTCTAGGAACCTATTGATTGTAAGCTTTTGAGGATTTTTCTTTCATTGCTACCATAAATTAAGTTACTAGAATTTTATTTTAATTAATTTATTCACTTTACATCCCAATCATTCTCCCAGTTCCCTTGTCACACAGTTCTTCCCCTATCTCCCTTGCCTTATCATCTGTGAGGGTGGAAGACCCTCCCCCCATGTGTCCCTCCATCCTGGCACATCAAATCTCTGTAGGGCTAGGTTCATCCTCTACCACTGATGCCAGAGAAGGCAGCCCAGTTAGCGGAGTGTATTCTATGGACAGGCAACAGCCTTAGGGATAGCCACGGCTCCAGTTGTTGGGAAATCCACATGTAGATCAAGCTGCACATCTGTTACCTAAAATTACTAGTATTTTAATAACACCTTGTTTTGTTATGTTTCCTCTCCGTGGGGTATTCTTATGTATTATACTGTGTTCTAGTTTGGTTTTGTTGTGTGATAACACCATGATCACCTTGGGGGAGAAAAAGTTTTATTTCAGTTATTTATCTATATCACAGTTTGTTACTTAGGGAGGTCAGGTCTGCACTGAAGCAGGAACTGTGGAAGGAATTTGGTCAGTGACTCATTCTCGGGCTCTCTCCTTTACACAGACCAACCTGCTGTGCTAATACTACCCAGAGTGGGATGGGCCTTCTCAAAACAATCACACATTAAGACAACTCCTTACAAACATTTACACAGACAATCTGATTGGGGAAAACTTCAGCTGTGGTTTCCTCTTTCCAAGCAGATCTAGATGGTGAGAAGCTGACATGGAGGGAATCGACTGGAAGCTATTCATTATGGGCCCCAGCATACAGCAGCTATAGGAGACTGAGACTTGGGCTCATGTGGCAGGAAGGACAATTTAGAGAAAAGGGTGGTTTGTGCCCTCTGATAGCAAAAGTAGAGAAAGGATTGTATATCGAATAGACATTCAGAACACAGGCATAGCAAAACATATGCATCTAGAAATATACTAAAAGGAATCCAGGTATCAAAACGAAATAAGGAAACATGGCTTAGGTTGTGATTCTTTAAGTTCCTTAAGAACATCTTTAAATTTTTGACTTTCTACAACCAAATCAGATGAGAGAAAAGCCTCTCTTTATCGTGCCTGGAGGTAATAAAGTACTTTTCCCTCACTCCCATCATCTTTGCCCTTTTCATTTGTAAAAGAAAAAACCTTTCTTGTAACTAGGAAGGATAAATCTTAAAACAGCATAATTTATTTTCTTCTCAGTGCCCCTGATAAAATATTTATTTTTAAAAAATCTAAAAGTCAAAAAGGTGAGACACCTATATCACCCCACTATACAGGGGGTGGCTGAAACCACTGTGATGATCAATTATATGATGGAGATATGGGAAAGACAAGAAAACAGCAGTGTGTGCCCGCTCTGGAGAGAGTTGTAACTGGAGGTGGGATGCTGGTGCCAGTGAGAGAGTGGGCTGAAGTCCACATGCTGAGCAGTAGGGTCAATAGGATAATGTACAACATCCTGGAGCTTATGAAGACACAGACTCACCCTAGAACATGCCTCCTGGCTGTGGTAGGATCGCCCTAGCTCTGAACAATGATTGAAGCCAAAGAGAAGAAAGATACACTTTCTGGGTTGGACCTCCTCAAAGGACCACAGTGGTCTGCGATGCCATTAGAAGCCATATTGGAGTCTGTAGTCCTAGCTACTGTCCTAGACCACAATGAAGTCTGAGATCCATGTGAACTTATGGAGTCTGTGCCACTGCCTGATGCCTTCATGATATCCTGGAGCTTTGCTGCCTCCAGTGGCCATGTTGATGTAAGTAGCATATATAGCCACGTGAGCCCATAACTAGCTGCTGAGGGCCATGAGTGGATAGAGGGTCCAGATACAAACAAAGGCTATGTTGATGCATGTAGCCCATGTTACCACCGAAGGCCATGCTGGTGTCTGTGGTCTAGGATGCTGCTTGAAGCCACGTTGATGTCAGAGGGCTATGCTGAGCTGGCCTCAACCATCACTGGTGGGGGCCTGGCAGAGGCCCAACTGATCAACTCAGCTCCAATGCAGGCGCAGACCCAGCACTTTGAGTTGGCCCACCCCAATATCTACCCCATCTATGAGCTGCCGGAGTGCATGAAGGGCCAGTCCTGAGGGATTCTAGTTGTAGGATCTGTGGCTAACAGCAAGATATCCAAGAGGAGACGCAGCAAGGGTCCAGTATTAACGTGTAGCAGAGGCTAGAGACCTGAAAGCAGACTAACAACTCATTGCAATGAACATTTTCAAGTAATGCTGTTTGGCAAAAGGAATACTGCAGGGCACATGGCAGCTCCCAATGCCATTATGAGGAATGGATTTGTGATGGAGAAACAGGAAAGACAGAGAAGTAAGTGCATGGCAGAACTGGAGAAGCAACAGATGTGAGAGGCTACAGTTTATACAGGGATCAGTGAGACTTTTTTAATTCTTAATTTTCTTTTTTAAATTTTTAATGTTTTATTGGATATTTTATTTATTTACAATACAGATGTCCTCCCCTTTCCCCATTTCCCTTCCCTAAAACCCCCTATCTTATCCCCCTCCTCCTTTTTGCTTTTATACCATTTTAATACATGCATGCATTAAGGACAGGGAAGTAGGCTCAGATACTTTCGTCATCCTGATAAGCCCTTAGAAACAGTGATCATGGGAGTGTTCGTGGAATTTTGTTTATTGCCTTGCTTGTTCTTTGACTATTTGTGTTTATTGTATTGCTTGTTCCTTGACTATTTGCATCTATCGTATTGCTAGACCCTCAACCTAGAACTGACATTAATTTTTAATTTTCTTTTGGTGCAAGGGCTAAAAGGCTACCCTGGAGCACAGGAGATAGTTGTCAGTAAGATGCTGTCATGTAAGACCTAAATTCAGATCCTCAAAGCCTGTGTGGAGAAAAAGCTGGTGCTCCTTGCCTGGGCAGCACAATGAATCTAGTCCTGATGGTAAAGGCACAGATGAGCCAGTCCTGAGTTAGTGAGAGCAGGGCAAGCTGGCCCAGCCCCTCAGAAGCTTCAGCACTTAGGAGAGAACATCCTGAGCTTTGATTGGGCAACACAGTGGAGCTGGCTCTGGAGGTGTGGGTACAGGTGAACCTGAAGGCAGGAGAGCAAGAGAGCTGACCCTGTCTCCTGCCACTGGCAGCTTTGGATGACCTAGCTGAAGCAGTGCCAGAGAGCTCATCCTGATGGTGCAGATAAGGGAGAGCCAGTGGGCTGACCAGCTCAGAAGAAAGCCAGTGGGTTGACCAGCTCAGCTCTCACCCAGGCTCAGAACCAGGGCTCTGAGTTGTCCACCCCAAAATCTATATCTTCAAATGATTAGGACTTATGGGTCAGTCCTACTGATCCAAAGCTGCAGGCTCTCTATGACACAAGGCAACAACACAATATTGGGATGAGATCCAATAAGGATCCAATATTGATGGTATCACAGAAGCCAGAGATCTTAACCAGACCAATGGCTCATTGCAATGAATATCAGCAAGTGAAGATGTGTGAACAGAGGAATATACTGTGGGATATATGGTGACATGCTACAGATTCCACAATGACATGTTTTCTATGCTTTTCATTTTTTAGTTTGTGAATGTGTGTGCTTTTTTATTGGGGGGAGATTGCAAGGGTGAAGGGCAGATATGAAGGGATAGGGAGATGAGGGGGGTGAGTGATTCAAAACTCACAAAGAATCATTAAAAAAGTTTTAAAAAGGTGGAGAGCAAATGAGCAACATGCTAGTTAATGATCTCTGGTTGCCACATAATGTACACATTCATGGATTTGACACCCACATACATGTGCCCATATGAACCCCATAATTTTCTTTTAATAAAAACTTGGCTTAATTCTTCTTGATTGGCCTAAACTGAAACTTCAAAAGATGTACACAGACTAAATGACTTCAGAAAACTATGAGTGGGACTCTGAAGACTGTAGGGCACACAGACATACATACTCCTAAAATAATCAACCAACTTTAAATAGAGGAAAAGAAAAACCTCTCCCAAATTATTTGATATTTATAGAATGAACAACTTGTGTATATACAGTAAGTTTTTTCATTATACAGTGGATTTCACTTCAGTTGCTTGTTTCTTGATACCTTTTTGCCCCATAAGGTTTCTTTCTATACTTAACAAGTACAATATTCTTCCCCAGTGCCAAAACTTTTGGATTTTGTTGTTGTTGTTGTTCTTTAGAGACAGGCCTTTGTAATCGTCCTTGATAGTCTGGAGCTCACTATGTAAACAAGTCTGGCCTCAAACTTGCAGTGATCCTCCTGTTCCTGCCTCCCAAGTGCCACCATGCCCACCCATCCCACTGTCTTGCCTACAGATCTTTTTTCCCCCTCATTTGGACTACGGTCATTTCTTTTCTGGTGAAGCATATGGTCTTTGCATTTGGGCTTACTTTCAATATGATTCTTGCTCACTTTTAGTAGGTGAGGTAGAAATTTTTTGCGTCATGTGATGCAGACTCATGTGGTGTATTGCTGAGGCAAGACCTGTGGGAGGACACATGATGTTTGGAGGGAGTATAAACAAGACTTAACAGACAGTGATGGGGCACTTGCATAGCAAGCCTTGCAGTGCTTCAGTGGTTTCACATCTTCGCTAATCTTCACTTTGTTGAGAGAGGCACAGCAGAGAACTTCTGGTGCCCTGGCTGGTTCTAGCCTCTCCTACTGACTTGTGCTAATTTGACAGAGGCATGGCTGTTTCTGCTGGATCTTGCCATCTATTCTTGTTTGGTATCCTGACACTACTCAACTGGACTGTTGGTATCCTAATAATGGAGATTGGAATTGCCCCCAAAGAACTACTTCTAAACAGGCCCATATCTCCTTGTCCTATTTACCATCGTTTCTCCCCTACCTTTGGATGGTGGGCTAGAATGGGGTGCCAAAGCATTTAAAAATCCTTATTAAAAGTAGGTTTTTAAAAAATCTAACCCTACAAGTAGATTCTTCATCAGGACTCTGCAGTAAGTCTTCTTGTGTGGTGTGTAGAGAGATCTTTGATTATTTTGAAACTTGGTTCAATTCTACATTGAACACTGTGAGCATAGGAAGGTTTAGTCACCATGAAGGAAATTAATCTGTATCAAGCATTACATAATTCACTTAGCTCATGGCAAGTAGTTTCATATCTAGTGCAGAGCTGTCCCAATGCCCACTAGAAGCAAGTTCAAACTATTGTTTGTTTACATGAAGCAGAGAAATTCCAGGAATGTTTCTAAGGCCTAATGATCCATTAGCTTCATTGTAGGTCATACATGGTCCCCTGAGCTGGAAAGAAAGAAGATTCCTCATTCTGGCTCTGCCAGATCTCATTCATGGGAAGCAATGGGCCTTTTTGATACCATTAAAAACCTTAAGTTTCTTTCCTTTTTATTTTTATTAATTTAATTTTATTTATTTTATTATTTTTGTTTTTTGCTAAACTATTGGATGTGTACCTGCTCATGTGTGTGTACGTGTATGATGTACACATGCCCATATTTGTATCTGTAGAGGCCAAAAGTTGACATCAAGGAGTATCTTCTTTAATTTCTCTCTACTGTATGTATGTATGTATGTATGTATGTATGTATGTATGTATGTATGTATGTGCATATGTATTTTGTCCATCCATATGCATCTATGTATGTATTTGAGATATGTTGCTTTCATTGCACCTAAAGCTTGATGTTTTGGCTAGATTGGCTGGCCAGTGATCTCTGGAGATCTGCCTGTCTCCATCCCCATGCACTGGGGTTGTGAATGCATATAGCCACTTCTGGCTTTTTATGTGGGGGCTGGCAACCCCAGTTAAAGTCATCTTGCTTGGAGAGCAAGTGCTCAGTTTTGTTAAAAGCAAAGTAGCCTTGTTTGCTTTTGTTGTTGTTTGCTTCTTAAGTGCTTATCTTTATCATCTACCACCAAAGGAGCCTCAGGAACTGTCTCCGAATAATGGCCTTTAGATATAACCATAGACAATAGGCCAGAGCTGGTAGGCAGAGAAGATGACATGTCATTTGGGTTAACAGGTGCCAACACTGCTAGATTTTGGTCAGTGAACACATGCAGCATCCCTCTATACATATTTCAAGAAGGAAGCTGCCCGATCAGTGAGTTCTGCTACCTTGAACTTGAAATCTGAACCACAGCTCTGCCAGGAGACTGTGATTAGCACTAGTCTATGAACCTACTAATTCAACATCAGCAGAATGCTGTCTATTGTTTTGTGCAAAGGTGGTATGCATATATTCATAATATTTGGTTAAACAGAAGCTTTGCACACAGCAGGGAAAGTGACATTTTGTGAAAGGACTTCCCAATTTTAGAAAAAAAAATTATACTACTGGATGAATCTATCCTATAATGAGAAGAGAAAGCCACAGCTATGGAAACTTGCTATATTTTCATGTGCTCCTAAACTACAATAGATCAGTTGATAGCACAAATTAGGAGATGAGTTTCAAGTCCTCCTAAATGTCTACCTACAGAAATGTTCCAAATCAATGCCCCCCCCCCATTTACTGTCCCTTCTCACCGTGGATGAAAATTGTTAGCGATAGTCATTGGAAAAAGTCTCTTCAGAGACGTGAGAAACAACCACTAACAAACAAAGATTTCTTTGTCGGATTTCATAGTGGAAAAGCAAAGAAATGTCTCACCTTGATATATAGTGGTTCTCTAAGATGGTCAATGAGCACGCAAGCCTTTTCCTCCCAAACAGGATTGAGGTTCTTGTGGATAATTTTACTTCTAAAAACTTCTTTTCTTCCAATTTTAAACTTCACATATGGATCGCTTGTCCCTGTTGAAGAAATATGATCCACATGAGCCATGCCTCTTTATGGGAGCAAAATAGCTGCTCACTGCAACACCAAAGGAATGAAAGGAAAAATGTTAATGAAGATCTATCACACAGGAAAGGGAGGGCACTGAAGTAAGACCAAATCATCACCATGTTACTACTTTACTTTCTGAGCACAACCCTGCAAACTTGCCCTGGCTTCTTAGGACCCAGTTCATGGTGGCAGAACTGATTTTCATGACAGCAGGAGCTGAGGGCTCTCCTTCTCCTGCTTCCTCACCAGTGAGTACTGTTGCTTGATTTCTTAATGATAGCCATTGTCACCTCAGCAAGACAGGAGACCTCACCATAGCTTACTTTCCACTCCCCTGACTACAGCAGCAAAGAACGCTGAGCTCCTTTTCCCATACCTTATGTCCAGTTGCAGTTGAACTGTTTAGCATTTTCTATCCTTTTCATTAAAACTCACTTTACCGATTAGGTTGATATATATATATATATCCCATTACATATGTAGGTAGCAAAGATTTCCCTCCCATTTTACAGGCTGTCAATTCATTCATTTACTTGTTCCTCTGATGTGAGCAATTTTAACATCATGTAATCCCAGCTGTCAATTCTTGGTTTATTTTCTGAGCATGGAATTTCCACAAAAACAAACAAATGAATAAATAGAAATAGAAGGTAGAGATAACCTTTAATATAGAACTATATAGAATACTTACTGAGCATGTTTAAGACCTTAGACTCAGTATCCACTATTAAAAATAATAAATAAACAAAATCCTAAAAATAGAAGTACCAAAGGACACAGGTACCTGATTCCTTGGCATATATCCAAAAGACTCTCAGGAACCATAGAGACAGAGACTGTACATCCATGCTTACTGTAGCAATATTCACAGTAGCCACCGTATGAAAGTGACCATAAAAGGATTCATAAAGATAATAAGGTATATATCCATAATGAAGCATTATTTAACTTTAAAAGAATAAACTAATGTTCTTTGCAAGAAATGGGTGCAAATGAAGATCATCACATTAAAGGAAGTAAGCCAGAATTAGAACAGGAACAATCATGTGTGGAGCCCATATTGTACTGATGCATCAAATTACTTGTTTGAAGATGGCATTAAAGAAGAAATGAGACTGTCTATGGAAAGAAAGTGGATTAGTGGGAGGGGCAGGGTGGAGAAGGAAGAGGTGTAAAGGGTATGATCAGAGTACATGATACACTGGATTGAGATTGTCTTTATGAAGTCTATTACAATGTGCAATAAGTATAAATGCCAATATGAACAAAAAATAAAAATGATTGAAATAAGTTTGAGTCCATCTATAAATCAGAGCTTAACTGACATTTCTCTTGGTCTCATCTAATCTGGTATAAAAAGAAGTATCAATGATATTGACCAATTTAACTAGTTTTATATACTCATATACTGTCAACATTTTACACTCATATAAAACCTTAGGGGAAAATGAGTTTCAATGTTGGCTTCCGAGCATGCTTAGCTCCATATTTTCTCACCCTCACAACTTACAATTTTGAATAACAGGAAGTCATGGCAGTCTTGGGGACCGCAGGGAAAAAGTATGAGGGAATGATCTGGTTTGGTTGCAAATTATCCAGCTAGCTAGTATAATCACTGAGAGACGAATGAATCAGGAGGCCTCTAACTCTATAAACAATCAGTGTGTGTGTGTGTGTGTGTGTGTGTGTGTGTGTGTGTGATGTTAAAGAAAATCAGAAATGGCAAGTCAATTGCTTATAATATACAACTAGCGGTTTGATTCTAATTGCCTGTGTTTTTTCTACTGTGCCCACAGGAGAGATAGGACTTTACATACTTACATATATACAGTGATATTTCTTAGTGGGACGTGAGGCTGACACCATGATCAATCTTGACTGAACTGTTCATGCAGTTATTAAAGATTTATAGCGATTCATTGATATCCTCAAGTAGAATTTCCAGTGTATAACAATCTCCATAATTAGGAAATAGTTCTTTACATCTCCCTTAAGTTAAAGTTTGACTTAATCTTTACTGGTTGGACCAAATTGAAGCTCCTCCAGTTGGTGTCTGTAGACTGTATGCCTTAAAGAACATTAAGGTGTAAAACCATCATCTAAGTGCTACCTATTATGACTACAATGCTGGCCTTTTAAATCTCCTTCTCAATGTTCATATCCCCTATCAATGCTTTACTCGTTGAAGAAACACAAAATGCTTATGCTACACATTAAGAACTGCCTTTTGACTTGTACTTCCTTATTTAATCCCTTGGGGTTCTCTCTGAGCTTGTATAGCCCCAAATATCTATGATTCTAACACTTGGGAGGTAGAAACATGAAGATTAGGAGTTTAAGGCATTCTGCATCTACAACCAGTTCAAGGGAACCTGGATTACATTAGAGCCTTTCAAAAATTCTGTATTTGACCTCCAGATATAATCATTGATTTATAATGTAAATATTGGTCTAAAATATGGTATGATATTAAACCATGTTCTTTAGGGGCATCAATGCAACAAAATGTTAAAAGTTAAAATGGCTATTACTAATTATCTACTGAGGACCCAGGGAGGTATAGGCATTTTAGCACATATATGAAGTACTATTAAAATCTATGACTCATTTTCTTTGTATTGCCCCAGAGCTTAAGGAAAAAGATTAAAATTGAAAAACCATGCAGTATGTGCATGACAGAGATATAGATATTTGTGTGAGAGAGGATTGTATGTAGATATTTAATCTGTTTGACTGAGGATACCATGGTAAAGATATTACATTAGAAACATTTACTATAATGAAAGAGGCAAGAGATTAATGTCTTAAATGCATAAGAATGTTTTTAAATTAATAAATAAAAATGACTCCTACAGGAAATTAACTAAGTTGTTTTAAGAAGGTAATTTGCAAAGAGAAAAGCCCCCTTATAGTCAAACCTTAATAAATAGTCAAATGAATAAAACAGTCAACAAAACAAGTAGGATCTGGAGAGGCGTCTCAGTTGTTAAAAGTACTAGTTGGACTTGCAGAAAATCCCAGTATCCACATTGTAGCTCACAACCATCTGCAGTTCTAGTTCCAGGGGTTCCAGTGTCGTCTTCTGGCTTTTGTAGATGTCAAGCACACATACAATACATGTATAGAAGCAACCTGCAGTTGTTAGCTTTTGTTATTTCACTAACTGCCAGTGCGAGAGGATGGGGTCGAAGAAACCTTTGTCCACTGTTGGTAGGCGTTTGCATAGCCATTATGGAAAACAGTATAGAAAGGGCTCAAAAACTAAATATAGGCTCAGGTGATAGCTCAGTCAGTAACTAACTTGCTTATTTTGCAATCATTTCTCAGAGTTCAGCCCTTGAGAAGCTTCATTTTAAAAGACATGTGTAATAGCTTATAATCCCAACAAGTCCCTGGGACTCACTGGCCAGCCAATTTAACCTTGTTGGTCCAGAACCAGTGAGAGACCCTGCCTCAAAAAAGATGGAGACAGAACTTGAGGAACAATAACTGAAGTTGTCCTTTAGCCTAAACACACACACACACACACACACACACACACACACACACACACACAGGAACTATCAAATGATCCAGCAATCACTCTATGATATCTACACAGGAGATGAGACCCACATGTTGAAGAGACATCTGCATTCCCATGGTCTCTGCAGCTCCCCTCCCAATAATAGCCAAGATGGAAAAAAAAAAACAGTCCTCAACTGATGACTACATAATGTAAATGTAGTAGATCTACACAGCACATTACCAGTTCAGTAGTGAAGCCCTATCATTTGTGACAGCACAGATATGGTAAGTGAAATAAGGCAGGCAGGCCCTAAAAGACAAACACCACATGCTCTACTGTGTGAACTCTAACAAAGCTCATCATACGAAGTTGAGACTTAGAAGTTAAGGTTGCCAGAGATTAGGAATAGCAGTAGGGTGAGACATGAGAAAAGACTGATCAGTGGGCACTGCGGTAGAATTACACATGAGCAACAAGTTCTGGCCAGCTACTTCATGGTAGGGAGAATGGAGACATCACAGTACCATAGTACTACCTCAAGCTAGAAGAAAGGGTTTTGAGATTTTTACCATAAGGAAATGATGAATGCTGGGCTAGTGAGATGGTCAGAAGTTATAAGCACTTACTGCCCTAACTGAGGACCTGGCTTTGATTCTCAGTGTCCACATGGTGGATACCAACTCCGGTTTCTGGCAATTCAATGCCTCTCTGACCTCCTCAAGCACAAGCACACATGTGGTATAAATACATGCATGCAGGCAAAACACTCATATGCATGAAATTGTTAAAAATCTGAAAATATTTTTAAAAGAAATAATAAATATTTATAATAAATATGCATATCATCATCATTACACAATGTATTTATATAGTAAACATTTACATGTGTCCTATTAATATGTACATCTTGTTTTTATATATCAGTTAAAATAAAAGTTTATTGCATAGAGTCCCTATCTTCCATTCTCTGTGGAAAATAGAAACTCAACTTAAGTGAATGTCAATCAGCAAAGGCAGATGGTCTAACCTCTTGGGCCAATCTTCCCAAAAGTTCTATGGTTTATTTTCACCAACTCATTGGGGCATTAAAATTCTCCTGTCTTTGTGTCAGTGGAAATGAACTCAGTTTATCTGCCCTATTGTAAAAGTATAAGTCCTTATTGTAATAGTCTTGAATGAAATGTTCCTCACTGTTTTTAAGAAATCTTTATGTATGTTTTCCCTGCACCAAGCAGCAGTGTGGTATAATTTATGCATATTGCTCCAGATGGTCAAAGATGTGGGATCTGTCTGTCTGTCTGTCTTCATATGCAATATCTTTGCAATCCCTTTTGTATAGTCATATTTTGCTCTTGACTTGCATATGAGGTTAAATAGACCAAGCCCTGATTTTAGTGAATAGGGATATGAAGACTAGGCCTCTTCTTGTGCCTCCACCATCATTGTCACGAGAACAGCATAGCTGGTCAGAGTCCTATGGGCCACCAGAGCCTAAAGCATTCCAGTATCTTAGTCTAAAGCCAAGCTAACCTTCTGAGCTAACCCATAGTCCACAAATAAACATTAAGTGCCTGCTCCTGCACATAAGTGAATAAGTGATGCTCTGTGCTTATTCATAACTGTGTTGACTTACAAAAACCTCAGGACTATGTGCTGACTTCCATACACGCGTTTCCTTGAGTATGTGGCCTCTCTTCTAGAGTGAGTTCTAATTATAGCTAAAGTCTCAGTATGATAGCTGTATCTAGTGCTGCTGAGGATGTGGACAGATGGGAGACACTGTGTCCTGCCGATGGAAGGACAGAATGTTTTAGCAATTTTAGAAGTAAATATCTAGGAGTCTTAGGCATTTTCTCTGTCTCATGACTCAGTAATTCCTTTTCTGAGTAATTTTCCTTTTTAATTTTTAAACTTCCACTTCTTCTTTATTATGTGTGTGCACATGTGCACAGAGGCTAGTGGATAACTTTCAGGAGGAAGAGTTCTCTTCTACCAAACTGTGTCTCAGAGATCAAATTCAGGTAGAAGCTTCATGGCAAGAAACTTCTCCTACTGAATGATTTTGTGAGCCCTATTTCAGGTGACTTTGGTAAGCACTCAATAAATGATAGTTGTTACTAGTACTATTTAATGAACACCAATACTAATAATAGCCTTATATTTATTGTAAAATACAAGTCAATGTCTTCATATTTTTTTACCTTTATTTTGTCCTTGTCCCTAGTGCAAAGCAGTAAGAATTTTAATACCCAAAATTCTGTTCTTTAAGTATGTAGTAAAAGGATTAAGAAACCACTGTATCTTTACAGAGTGTTTGCTGGAGGCAGCAGCTGGAAGGGTAAGCTAGGAGAGTGATAAACAGCCTACAGAAATCCCACAGGAAGCCATTTTATACGCATTCAGAGTTCTACAGTCTCCCAGTTGCTCCTATGCTCAGCTTGTCCTGTTACATTCTGTAGATCCCCTCAGCTCTCCTCCAAACTCAAATCCTTTGCTCTAAGTATACAGGCACCACCCATGTTGAATGTCTACTGGGCTTCTAATGATCTTACGTTAGTCCAATGTTGAACTCCCTTTCATTTTACAGAACTGCAAAACTTGAAGCTTCTGTCTTGGTGGTTTTTCTGAAAAAAGCTTTTGCCATAACTTTGTTACATGATTCCTTTAATAATTTTTTTTTTGCAGAAGCCAGATTGCCCATCATTCCTGTCCCTCTGCCTTTAGTACGGTATCATCCTCTTCTGTGTTCCTCCAACCTCTCCAGCTTCTCTACTGGGAGGACTGCTTCCCAGTGCTCTTCGCTAGATCTTACTTCAGGGAGTGTTTTCTTTATGTACTTCATGTTTCCTTGCATCCTCTGTCATTCATCCTCATGGCTTCAAATGTCAAATATGTCATAGTGGCCATTACATTTATAGTTGGAATCTCTTTTCCTGCTATCTTTGTCCATCTCTGCCTGCATTTTAAATAGAGAAGCCAATGTTAAATGTCCAAAAACTTAGCTCTTAATCTTCTTTTCCATCTTTTCTGGGCTTTTCCATTTTACTCAATGTCTTTATCATTATTGTTATTGTTATCATTGTAATCATCATCATCATAATCATCGTTGTCATCATTGTTGTCATCATTATTGGAAATTTCTGAAGTGTATAATTGAAAACCATTCTTAAAATCTCCACTTCTTTATATGCCTTCATGTTCAGTATTTCTACTTCTGGCTCCACGGAGGGGGGGGGGGAAACCTGATTAATTTTTTAGAAACTATATCATGATCTCTTCTCTTCTGAGTACACTCTGGTTGAATAGTCTTGAAGGATTCTGCTACAGCAGCCGCCTAAACTGACCTTCTCATGTCTATTGTGATATCGTTTCTCCATTAAAGGTCAGTCCTGACTGACCTTTAAAACTACTAACAGTTCTTCCAAATTTTGATTAACATATCTCAACTGCTTTCGGTTCTCTCTGCAACAAAACACACTTAAACTACATAGGTTATGAACACAGAAATTGATCTCAAACTTTTCTAAAGAGTACCTAAAACTAGTCACCAGTGTTTCAGCATCTGGAGCTGTCAGATCCACACATGTCAAATCACATGACAGAAGATCAAGGCATCTCCTTGTGCTTCTTCTGTAAAGGTTCTAATACTACTTATGAAACTCCCCTTGGTCAACTATCTATCTTTCCACTCTACTTTTTTTCTTACTAGAATAGGGTCTTAGCATTTGAATTTTGAAGGGCACAGGATATTCATATAGCAATCTTTCAGGAAGATCTGTGAAGCAGTCTGTAGGAAGAGCACCACGTCTGTAGTCTCAGGCTTCTTATCATGTTCCGACTGCCTTATTACTACAAAATACTTCTATGTAGCCCAGAACTTGATATGCAGCTGAGGAGGACTTTGAACTTCTGATAATCCTAAACTCCAGGTTCCAAATGCAGGGATTACAGGTGTGCACCATCTCTTCTGTGCACCTGCGTTTTTTGTTTTGTTTTGTTTTTGTTTTGTTTGTTTGTTTGTTTGGTGAATGCCCACAAACTTACCTCCTTCAAGACCTTCAACTTCCTATCTTCTTTTCCCTTTGCCTGACTTTGCCTTTCTGATTCTTCAAATTCATTTAAGAAATACCTTCCTCAATGTCCAATCTGAATGAAATTTCAATTAACATGTGTTATGGAAGATAAATCTGTATGTCCACATTTCTAATTCAAATATCTTCTTGGATATTGGGTGCTTTTCTGCCATTGGATAAAATCCCTATGAGGGTCAGGATTCTGCTGCATGACGGTGTCTGGGGAAAAACAGCTATGCCAACATTTATCTCTCTGTATTTTTTAATTTTAGCATCTGCCAATATGTCTAACCATTTGAAAAATATAAAGTTCATCCCACACTTGAGAATGTAATGTATGATGTGTAAAACTCAACAGACCATAAAACATCACCATTATCCTCAAGCTCATAACATATCCATCACTTTCCAAAGCTTTCTCCAGTCCAGCTTTTATTATTATTTGTGGTAAAGATATATAAAATAATATTTCCTTTCCTTGAAGCATTTAAAAATACAAAACAGCATGTTTAGCTACAAGCATTATGCTGTGTACAACTAACCTCAGCAACTATTGAACTATCTCCTCTTCATCTCCTGGTAATGACCGTAATGTAGTCAATCGTTAAGTGACTGACAGACATTAATAGTTCAAGCCCTTCACTGATTGTGATTTCAATATGCAGAATGGGGGATCTTATTCTCTCCAACTCAGTTCGGTAAAATATTCATACCCAATGTGCTCATCGTCTATGTTTGGAAGTCTGTTATGAGGCTTAACTCAGCAAAACATTGTTAGTGATATCAAGAGCTACTATAGTTTTCAGATAAACTCTACTGTCAAGCTCATGTAGAAAATGAGGCTTTAGAAGAAAGCATCATGTCCAAATCTGTAAGGTTTGGGCCCCTTATGATTTGTGCTGTCAGAAAGGGGAGTGATAGGAGTTAATTTTTCTGGAATGCATCTTTTAGAACTTACGATTACTGGATAACCCTTGAGAAAATGAGAGCTTCTTCAATCTTATAATAATGGATTTTTACAGGATGTGGGAAGTTATTTCTACAGCCTTTCCAGCTATTAAGTCTTCTAGCATTTTGGAATTTCAAGTAATTCCAAGCTAATAATTGACAGTAAGCCCATAGAAGGGATACGATAGTAAAGAAGGAAGAAGAGGAGGAGGAGGGGGAGGAGGAGGAAGGGGAGAAGGAGGGGGAGGAAGGGGAGGGGAAGGAAGAGGAGTAGAAGAAAGTAACAAAAACAGTAATAATAATAATAATAATAATAATAATAAAGTGGATTTTAAATTTCAAAAAATGACTAAAGCCCGAGTGCTATTTTTTGTATGTGATATTTCATTAAACCACAAGGTGGCAGTCACAGATACCAAATTCGTGTCCAGTCGGCTCCTGTTGTTAAAACCAACTCAGTGTAGCTGTACTTCATGCCTCTGAGTTCCAAGGCTTTTTCTAGCAGATATGCTTGATTATTATTATCTGTATTGAAAGCCTCATTAAAATAGCTTACGGTGATGACAAAGTGACAGTGGCAGAGAATATAAAGACTGATCTAGACTGCCTTTCCTATTATATCCAGTAGCACACTGCTGTCAGAGCTTCCGTTTCAGGATTTGCTTTTAGAAACATTAATTTTATTTTAAAATTATTAATATTAATATATTTAAAAGTTGTAGAATAGTCTAGAACTAGAAAATGCCTATTGTTTCTTTCTGAACTCCATGAGCCAATTGTTTTTATTTTTTTTTTTAAAGATAGACAATCAATAGTTTCTTTGCTTTCTCATAGTCAGACAATCAATAGTTTCTATGCTTTCTCATAGTCAGGCAATCAATAGTTTCTATGCTTTCTCATTATAAAGAAAAGGATACACACCTCTGTCCTTTTAAAATCCAGATCACTGATGAAAACTACAATATTTTTTAAAATTATTTACATTTAAAGTAGTTTAACACAAGCCTTCCAGTCTGGGCCAGAGCACAGAGCAGATCCCGGGTGGCTGCTATGCACCCAATCTCACAAAACCCAGAAGAAGTGGACCTCCCAGGAGCTCTAACCTGGGCAGTATCTTAGGTAAGGAGACAGCAACACCCCCTCCCCCACACAGGGAGTAACTGGAACCCACTAGGACCCAGGAATTCACTCCTGGCCCGGAGCACTGGTTCCTTCTGGGCCCAAGCACTGAGCAGACTTTGGGCTCCAGCTCTAACCCTAGTAGTAACACCCACCCCACACAGTTCTGAAACAACCAAGATAATAGGAAAGACGGGCTCCAGTCAGAGACAGGGCAGGTAGCACTAAGGAGATCCAGAGGCTAAAGGCAAGCACAAGAACATAAGCATCAGCAACCCAGGGTACTTGGCATCATTAGAACCTAGTTCTCCCACACTAGAAAGTCCTAAATTCTCAATACCACAAGGAAAGCAAGATTCAGATCTAAAATCACTTCTAATGATGATGATAGAGAACTTTAAGAAGGACATAAATAACAGTCTCAAAGAATTTGAGAAGAACACAGGTAAACAGGTAGAAGCCCTTAAAGAGGAAACACAAAAATCCCTTAAAGAATTACAAGAGAACACAACCAAACAGGTGAAGGAATTGAACAAATCCATCCAGGACATAAAAAATGCAAGTAGAAACAATAAAGAAATCACAAAGGGAGACTACCCTGGAGATAGAAAACCTAGGAAAAAAATCAGGAGTCATAGATGAAAGCATCACCAACAGAATACAGGAGATAGAAGTGAGAATCTCAGGTGCAGACTGGATACGTAAACAGGACCCAGCATTTTGCTACATACAGGAAACCCACCTCAGTGACAAAGACAGAAACTACATTAGAGTAAAAGGCTGGAAAACAATTTTTCAAGCAAATGGTCCTAAGAAACACGGCGGAGTAGCAATTCTAAAACCTCCAGTCTGAGAACACAAAGGGAGGTACTCATGGCTCCACCTGTATAGGTAGTTGAGGGTGGCCTTGTCAGGCATCAGTGTAAGTGGAGGACCTTGATATCCAATAGTTTGGATTCCCAAGTGTTGGGGAATTTGAGAGCAGGGAGGCGGGAATGAGAGGATGGTGGGACCACACCTTCATAAAAACTCCCAGAATTATATGGATTAGATATGATAGAGACAGGCCACCAGAAGACTAGATTCCATAATTAAAAACAAAAATATCTTAATACTAAAATTTGTTTTGAGAATTGTATATTGCAGAACACACAGCCTTGGTGTATCTACTCATCAAGCAAGCTGAGCAGATCTGCTTGAACCTCTGATGTCCTGGAATCTCAGCTGAATGCAGTGAAGACACAGACGTCAGAGTCTTATCAATTTACTCTTCCCCCCCTCTTCTAATATCTCAACGGTCGTAATCAGCTTGAAGAAGTTAATGAATAGTCAGCGCCCCTATTCCCTGGGCTTGGGGACTGAGGTGGTTAATATTGGGCTGTCTTTCTAGGGAAAAGTAGTGATTTTGTTGGAGCAATGAGGAATAGCTAGGATTTATTGCATAGCCATAGCCTAGTGGTAGAAATTTGTATAATTGTTATTAAGCTGAAGTTATAATTTCTTAAATGGTACAAAATTTACTTTGACTTCAAATTTAAGGTTTTCATTGGTACGAGTTCTTTATTGATATAGAAGTGAGATTAATATTGTTACTGTCATAGGCATTGTGCCTATATAACACATTTAGGAATACAAGACTTAGGCCCAGTCCTTCTTTAACTTTTTTAACTGATTTGAGATTGTTAGCCTGTGAGTTAAAGGCCTATAGCAAATTCATGGCTCTGAGTATATTTTTAGGGTGTTTTCTATATTTTATTTAGAAATAGCTGAGAAGAGTTAACAGACAACAGTCCAGATTGCCTTACTAGTTGGTTTTCAAAACTTCAGAAGTCCACAGAATTGACATTACAAACATTTTCTATCTGTTCCTGACAGCTTCCTGTCTTGGATTCTAAGAAGAAACTGAACATCTTTGGAGTTACTCCATTTGTGGTGAGACAGCCACTAGGCAAGAATTGCCTCTTTTCATCTACAGACAAATTACTGTCCTGAAAAGGATACACTTGCGGAATAGTCGACTCCTTATATCTGCCAAGTCAGAGTAATCAGCCCTTAATAATTCTGCATCACTAGGTCTGTCAGATGATCCTGGGCCAGACGGCTGAAGATCAGACGCTCCAACATTTTGTAGTATAGGGACTGTCCAGGTGTTCAGTGGTCTCTATAAATTGGCTAGGTTTTGGAAGCTATGCTTTGTGCTTCCCATAATTTCAGTTAATTCAGTCATTCTGGATTTTTGACAGGGTTGAAGACTTATAGTCTCATAGCCAATCCCAGCTATTTACTTTGAGAGAAAAGACTTGAGAGGATGGTTTTCAGCTGACATTCATTCTAAAGCCATGAAAAAAAGCCAGGTTCAGAACTAAGTCTTTTAGTTAGGAGAGATGACAGAGGTTTTAGTTAGTCAACAAAATGATGGACTGGGTATTAGGTCTATCTTGTACCTTACTGATACAAATTGGTATAGTTATGCTCTAATTGTGTTTTGAGAGAAAAGTTTTTTCTTAACAGGAAGTGTGATATGTAGGAGGAGCTCTGGTGGGAGGAGTAAGGAGAGGAAGAGGAGGAATAAGGAGAGAGGATGAGAGGGAGGAGGAGCAGCTAGGAGATGAGAGGGGTGGGAGGGGAACATGGAGGTGGATGTTCCTGTGTCTCCACCAGTCAAAGTTAGTTGGTATATCTAGGTTGGGTATTGGGTTACACTTCTGATTGTATGGGCATCTTGTTACTGAGCATTACCAAACTTATAAAGCCTTTGATTAACATTTAAAAATAAAATAAAAAAACTAAAAAAGTAGTTTAAATTACCTTGCTCTGAAAGGACCCACATATGTAGCTATAAAATCACCATGCAGGAGAATGCAAATTCTCTTCCCCAAAAACAGTATTTAAAGGTATCTAAATTTTAAACAGCATCTAATCACAACAGCCTTGGCTTTTATTCTCAGGGACAAATTAGATTTCTCGTTAACAAGTTTAAATCATTATTATTCCAAACTTAGTATGTAATAAAATATAAACAGCTTCTCATACTCTGGGGACCCATAAAGATTCAATGATGCCATGCCCACTTGAATGTCATGTAGCTCACTCTCTGCCTAGGACACATGTGGTGGAGAACGGTGGGAAAGAAAAGGGGGAAAGGAGAGTGCAGGAGTACTGAGACCTACATTGCCATCTTCCAGAAGGTATCCAGTCTTATTACACTTCATACAGTTTGTTATCTTTATCACCCAAACACAATGGAAAATGTGTTTGTATAAGTGGGGCTTCGCAATTGAAAGAGGCTATACAAACAGTGACATTCAAACGCTCATGGTAGCAGATGGGTTTAGATGCACTCATTTTCACAAATGATTGTTGCAGTTTCTAAGATATGCAATTTATGTGCCAACTCATCTCCTCCACTTCCTGTCTCTTTCATGTTGTGCTTACAGAGGATGATTCCTGATACTGGCAATGCATGGACAGGCTAAATAAGTGAATACACTGAAGTTTAAAGACATGTGCTACTTAATGACAGAAGAGTTCAGGTAGTAAAAATGAACAGAAAAAATGGCATATTAACTTTTTCTAAAGACTTGCTTATTTTTATTTTACATGTACAAGTGCTTACCTCCATGTGAGTATACTATATTCTGTCAAGAACCTTGCAGAGCCCTAGGATGTCAGAGCCCCTGGACCACGAGTAACAGACAGTTGTGAGCCATCACGTGGATGCTGGGCACCAAGCTCAGGTCTTGTGCAAGAGTATCCAGTGCTCTGAACCTCTGAGCTATCTCCAATTCTGATATTAGCATTTTTGAGGAACATGAATATTGCCAAGACTTAAAATGTAAAGGTATAGAGATCACTATTGGATAAATTAGACATTGTACTACAATGCAGTGTAGTTGATATGTGCCCAGCTTGTGTGCTTACTGTAAATGTAAAGGGTGTATATGTCTTTTATCTGGGAACTAAGTGGTCAAAGGTGGGGTAGAAACCCCAGATTGGGATTTTAAAATGTCTACAACATAGCAGTGCCCCTTTGGGGCAAAAACTCCCTTTAAAAAATTTAAATGAGTTTCAGATTCCCAAACAAAAACATGTGCTCCCCCTTTAAGAGGAAGATACAAGATAAATAGGTTTCTTAGCCATGCACGTTTTGCCCCAAGCAACTTGGGTTCTGTACTAGGGCAAAATGTGTGCTAATTTGACATGCATAATTCTGGGGTTCATAACATAAACTAATTCACAGCTGTGCACACTCCTAAACCAAACCAAACAACACAACAAGCATCAAGTTCAGATTCCAGCCTGGGGTCTGCTGAAATCCTGCTCTATCCTGCCTTAGAGATACAGATTAATCGTACAGATGCTAAAAGCCCCTGCTATGCGATGAAACAAAGTCCTACCACTCAGAGGGCAAAAGCAAGTCTGCATGTCTCCCATAATCAAAATGTTATTGAAAATAAAATAAATTAATGTCAATTCTATCTTAAGCAACTGATTTCTTTCAACACGAGCTTTATGGAAATACTAAGAGTGTTTGGCCTCACACATGACACATATATGTTAGCTTGAAAATATGCTTATACAGTAAATAGAAGAGAATTCAAATGAAGTTAAAATTTATTTTAAAAGGATATTAACTTAATTTATATAAAGAAGAAGGGGATATAAGTATATTTATCTTCAGAGATATTAATCTCAAAGGAAGGGAGAAAAAAATAGAAATTTATATAAATATTTTTAAGGATAGAAGGGAAAAATAAATGAAAATTGATATACATGTTTTAAGGATACGGGGATGAATAAATAAATCCAGGCCTTTGATCTTAATGCCTCCAATGTAATGACAGTTAGGTTTCTTATGAGTCTGAAGCCAGTCTAATCTATAAACAAATCCAGGCCACCTCAGGCTACACCTAAAACTTTCGCTCAATAAATAATAATTGTTGTTAAGTGTTTTTAAAGTATTTCAATTATTAAAATAATGGTGGCTATAACTTCAGTAGTTACAATGGCATTGCAAATACTCTATTTGAGAGGTCAAAATAGAGCAGATCAAAATAAAAAAGAGGCTGCTAAATTAATCAATCTATACTTTTGATGACTTAGATTTGCTGGACCAAGAACATGCTATTTTGGGAGAGAGGCTCTATATTTGTGTTAACAGAAAAAGAAAGGCTTTGGATTCCTTCCAAAGTAATAAGGATCATATGGAGAAATGTTGTGGGTTGTTCTAATGCTGTTTGGGCAGTGAAGGGGAAAGATAGGTCGGGAGGTCTTTGAGATGGGGGCAGGGAGAGAGAGGAAAATGAGAAGGGAAGGGAGGAGATGGAATAAGAGAAGGAGAAAGCCATGATGGAGCACAACCACATGTCCAGGAGAAACCGCAAGTAGCAAAGGGTCTTATAGATGAAGAATAAATTAGTATAGTGATAGATCTGCCTAATCTAGGCACATAGCTTTTAATTATAATAACTGGATTGTGTGTTTTTATATGGGTTTATTGGGGTTGGAAATTCCAGCAACAAAGAAAGATCCCTCTGAAGATCTTGGCTGCAGATAGGAAGAAAAAAAAATACAAAAGACCAAACAGGGTAGGTAACATGAACTGGCTGAGACATAAAAATGTCTCTAGCCAAAATTTCAGCTATACATAACCCAATGCATCTTGTTAACTACATTGTCCTTAAAATTCATCATGTCACCCTTTCATATGGCATGAATGAAGATTTATACACAATTTGGTTATTGATCAAACTAACTCATAAAAAAGACAGTTGCCTTTCACCTGCTCAAGCAAGGAGCAAAACATTAATCCTTAACCGAGCTGCATACCATGCACATCATACAAATATCTTTATGAAACTAACTATAGCTTGTAAGGCTTATATATTACGGTATAAAACACCCAGAGTAAAGCCCTGACAAGATTCTTCCCCAGGAGGCTAATGCTGTTTCCAGAGACTTGCTTTCAGAACAGCTTCAGAAAGGGCCACTAATCCCTAATAACCTCAGTTCATCCACCATTTCCCAATCAGGACTTCAGTTAAGCCCTAAACTTTCTCAACTTGGACAAAAAATAATTCCAGCTTGCTTTATTTTGATTTAACCATTCTTCCAATTTCCTTTTGGGCCCCCAACAGAAATTCTCCTCCTTAATTCAGCAGAAAGCAGTTATAAGAAGACCATTATTGTAATTCTTAAATTGTGATGGATGGTTTTAGTTATTTTGTAAACTATAGATATGTTGTCATTTTAAGAGATAATTTACAAATAACTGTAGATTTGGACAGGGAGAAAGTGCAATAGAGATCTTGGACTCAGGGATTTCTATCTTTCCTTTCCTCTCTTTCTTAGGTAAAGAGGGTTAAAAAGATAAAAAGGGAATATAAAAATGATATAAGAAATTAGACAAGTAAGGATGGATTACTAAATCTACCCTTAAACAAAAGGATTTTATAGTCATAATCTTATATTGATAGAGATCTTTATATTTTGATGCAGAATTAAGGTTATATTTTGTATACCAATACAGTTTTGAGGGTTTTGTTGGTATAAATCTTGTATATTGATGCAATATTTAAGATTAATTTTGTTACTCTTAGATAGGCATTGTGCCTCTGTAGCTCATTCGGAAAACAAGGTCTAATCCCAGTCCTTTTATCAGCTGCTGTTACAGACTTTTTAGGATAATTGAGTAATGCAAGTCATCAGTCAAACTCATAGTCATGTTACATACTGGACAGGATTATCACAGAAATATACATCCTGGGTTGTAACAATAATGAGTAGCTGGAGGCAGGCATTCTTTGCTTGTTAAGATATGCTGTGAATATATAGATGGTCTTCAAAGACTCAGAAATCCAAAGAATATGGCATTTAAGGTTCTTTCATTGTTAAAAGGTCTTTTGACTATGAAACATGTCTGCTCCTGACAATACTCCAATTCCACATCAAAGAAGATTAAGAACATCAATACCTTCACGTGCAGATGCTTCAGTTGCGGCAAGCTAGCCACTGGGCAAGAAATGCCCTAACTTTATCTGCAGAAAAAATGCTGTCCAAAAACAAACAAACAAACAAACAAACAAATAAAAACAAAGAAACCAGATGAAGGATAATTAACTGCTAAGATCTGCCAAGACAGAGTAAGCTAGTTCTTCATAATTCCTGCTTCACTGAAGGTTTGTCAAATACTCTGGGCCAAAAGGCTGAAGTTCAATGCTCCAGCATTATGAGGAGTATTGGGGACTATTCAAGCAGTTGGCTGTCTCTGCCAATTGTCTGCCAAATTTTGGAAGCTGCATTTCTACACGTCTTGCATACTCAAATATTTATTCCTTTTCAAATTTCTGATGCATTTGAAGACTAGATAGATATAATCTCACAATGAAACAAGTTTTTTGGGTTTTCAAAAGATGCTCTAGGTCTAAATATTATTTTAAGATGGTAATACAAGGTAAAAGAGAAAAGGATTTAGGTATAGAATTGTAAACTCCTTAAGTTACGATAGGTGATAACATACTTCATCTACATTGCCAAATAAATATATAGTTAAGTTAATGTTACATGTATATCATACCTTATCACTATATATATATATATATATATATATATATATATATATATTTAAGTTAATGTTAAGTGTAGCTCATACCTTATCATTTTCATATTGACATGATTGTATTCATTTTATGTCTGAGAGAAAAGGAGCACTTTATTGGACTAAAAATGGAGAAATGTTGCAGTTTGGTCTTTTACTGTTATTGTAATGCTAAGTGTGGCATCTAAGATAAGAGAGTCTGCACATAGACCCAAGAGACCTATGTAACTTTGTCCCCAATTTATTTCTAATTAGTGAATAAAGATGCTGATAGCTAATAGCTGGGAAGAAGAGACATAAGCAGAGTTTAGGGTTCCTTGGCTTGAGGGTTGGAGGATACCCCAATGGAGAGAAGAAGGTAAGGGGTAGTGGACATGTTGCCATGGATTGGTGAGTCATGAAAACAAGGCCCAGAAGGGTGGCCATTGGGGTTAAGAGCAGCCTAGATGAAACATAGTAAGTAGTAACTTGGGGTTGTCAATAGGAGTAGCATAGAGGGCAGATACCTGCCCAGCTCTTGTGCTGTTTAAGGCTTATTGTAAATATGAAAGTTGTGTGTCTTTTATCCAGGAACTAAATGGTCAAAGGTAGGGTAGAAATCCCAGATTGGGATTAAAAATTTTTATAACAATTATCATTAAAATACTTGAAATAAAATTGTTTCTAAAATTCATTACACTTTCTCCTTTTGGAGTAAATAATGCATGTAGTTGGCTTTTTTGTTTTGTTTTTGTTTTTTAATTGGGGAGAGTATTATTTTTCAAACATGTTCATTTTGGGAATATCATCAAACCTCTACTAAAAATAAGTTAACACTTAGAAAACAAGCAAAACTTGACAAGAAATATTTATTTCTTAAATTTCCAACAAAATGTTTTGAGAGATTAGATATTTCTTGTGTTACACAGACTCCTTCATGGATGTCTCTTTCTCTCTCTTTCTCTCTCTTTCTTTCTTTCTTTCTTTCTTTCTTTCTTTCTTTCTTTCTTTCTTTCTTTCTTTCCTTCTTTCCTTCTTTCCTTCTTTCCTTCTTTTTTCTTTTAAGATTTATTTATTTATTTCATGTATGTGAGTACACTGTCACTGTCTTCAGACACATCAGAAAAGGACATCAGATCCCATTACAGATGGTTGTAAGCCACCATGTGGTTCCTGGGAAATAAACTCTGGACATCTGGAAGAGCAGTCTGTGCTCTTAACCGCTGAAACATCTCTCCAGCTCAGATGTTTCTATAATTATATACTCAGGGTTTTTTTATTCATACTCTCTAGTTTACAAACTTAGTGGAATCACTAGTTCTATTACTGTTTTCCACAGAATAAAATGTAATTCTTAACATACAAGATAAAAATGGTTTGACACAGACAAAGCATGAGCCTAAAACCTTCTCCAGCCAACCAGAATGCCTGCTTGAGAAATAAACTTGTATTATTCTTCAGTCATTAAGTTTTGGGGGACCTGTTCATGCTCACAACTCAGCTTACCATAATCATTGTATATTCATAAGCACTGTGGGTTCTACTTATTATAACACTTGATAATGAGCCTGCATCCTTCAACTGTAATTCATACAATACTTTTTAAATGTATCCTTACGCCCCGTGCCTGGTCCTTTTGGCTGGGGTAGACACTGAGCCAGTATGCTCCTGTGAAGACACCTTATCCTGAGCCATCCTAGAGGAGACACTGCACTCAGAGCAGCCAGTAAGAACCCTCGCCTCAGAGTTACAACTGGGAGCAGGGAGCTCAGGAACCATCAGCAACCCAAACTCCGCCCTTCCGGAATACTACTTCCTTTCTGCCCTGCACCTGGTCCTTTTGGCTGGGACAGACACCTAGCTGATCTGCTCCTGTGGAGACACCTTATCCTGAGCCATCCTAGAGGAGCTGTTGGACTCAGAGCAGCAGGATTTCAGGATCCCAGAGGCTGCCTGAATCCCAGGAGTTCTTCCACTCAGGAGCTTAGGATCACAGGAACACAAAGACATCTGGATTCTGAGGAGTTCAGACACAGTGAGCACAGGTAAAACTAGAGTTAACCAGATGGTGAAAGGCAAGCACAAGAACACAAGCAACAGAAACCAAAGTTTCTTGGCATCATCAGAATCCAGTTCTCCCACCATAGCAAGCCCTGGACACCCCATCACACAGGAAAAGCAGGAATCAGAATTAAAATCACTTCTCACGATAATGATAGAGGATTTTAAGGAGGACATAAGTAACTCTCTTAAAGTAGTACAGGAGAACACAGGTAAACAGGTGGAAGCCCTTAAAAAAAACCACAAAAATCCCTTAAAGAATTGCAAGAAAACACAGCCAAACAGGGAAAGGAACAGAACAAATCCACCCAGCATCTAAAAATGGAAATAGAAACAATAAAGAAATCTCAAAGGGAGACTACCATAAAGATAGAAAACCTTGGAAAAAGGTCAGGAGTCATAGATGCAAACATCACCAACAGAATACAAGAATACAGGAGATAGAAGAGAGAATCTCATGTGCTGAAGATACCATGAAAAACATTGACACAACAGTCAAAGAAAATGCAAAATGCAAAAAGCTCCTAAAGCAAAACATCCAGAAAATCCAGGACACAATGAGAAGGATAATAGGTATAGATGAGAGGGAAGATTCCCAACTTAAAGGGCCAGTAAATATCGTCAACAAAATTATAGAAGAAACCTTCCCTAACCTAAAGAACAAGATGCCCATAAACATACAAGAAGCCTACAGAACACCAAACAAACTAGACCAGAAAAGAAATACCTCCCATCACATAATAATCAAAACATGAAATGCCCAAAACAAAGAAAAAGTACTAAAAGCAGTAAGGGAAAAAGGTAAAACAACATATAAAGGCAGACGTATAAGAATTACACCAGACTTCTCACCAAAGACTATAAAAGCCAGAAGATCCTGGACTGATATCATAAAGACCCCAAGGGAACAAAAATGCCAGCCCAGACTACTGTACCCAACAAAACTCTCAGTCACTATAGATGGAGAAACCAAGATATTCCATGATAAAACCAAATTTGCACAATATCTTCCCACAAAACCAGCACTTCAAAGGATAATGGATGGAAAATGCCAACATAAGGAAAGAAACTACAACCTAGAAAAAGCAAGGAAGTAATCTACCAACAATCCCAAAAGAAGATACCTACAAACATAATTCCACCTCTAATAACAAAAATAATAGGAAGCAACAATCATTTTTCCTTAGTATCTGTTAACATCGATGGACTCAATTCTTCAATAAAAATATGTAGACAGTCAGATTGGATACATAAACAGGACCCAGAATTTTGCTGCATGCAGGAAACACACCTCATTGACAAAGACAGACACTACCTCAAAATAAAAGGATGGAAAACAATTTTACAAGCAAATGATCCCAAGAAACAAGCTGGAGTAGCCATTCTAGTATCAAAATCAACTTTCAACTAAAAGTAATCAAAAACATAAGGAAGGACACTTCATACTCATCAAAGGAAAAATCTACCAAGATGAACTCTCAATTCTGAACATCTATGCTCCAAATGCAAGGGCAACTACACACATAAAAAAAAAAAAACTTTACTAAAGCTCAAAGCACACATTGCACCTTACACAATAATAGTGGGGGATTTTAACACCCCGATCTCTGCAATGAACAGATTATGGAAACAGAAACTAAGCAAAGACACATTGAAATTAACAGAAGTTATGAACCAAATGGATTTAACAGATATCTATAGGACATTTCATCCTAAAACAAAATAATATACCTTTTTTCTCAGCACCTCATGCTACCTTCTCCAAAATAGACCATATAATTGGTCACAAAACAGGTCTGAACAGGTACAAAAAGAATGAAATAATCCCTTGCATCCTATCAGATCACCACGGACTAAGGCTGATCTTTAATAATGACAAAACCAATGGAAAACTCACATGCATGTGGAAACTGAACAATGCTCTACTCAATGATGACTTAGTCAATGAAGAAATAAAGAAAGAAATTAAAGACTTTTTAGAATTTAATGAAAATGAGGAAACATCATACTAAAACTTGTGGGACTTCATGAAAGCACTGCTAAAAGGAAAACTCATAGCTCTAAGTGCCTACAAAAAGATACTGGAGAGAGCATACACTAACAACCTGACAGCACACCTGAAAGCTCTAGAAAAGAAAGAAGCGAATATACCCAAGAGGAGTAGACAGCAGGAAATAATCAAACTCAGGGCTGAAATCAACCAAGTAGAAACAGAAAGAACTATACAAAATATCAATATCTTTGAGAAAATCAACAAAATAGATAAACCCTTAGCCAGATTAACCAGAGAACACAGAGACAGCATCCATATTAATAAAATCAGAACAGAAAAGGGAAGCATAACAACAGAAACTGAGGAAATTAAAAACAAATCATCAGATACTACTACAAAGGCCTATTCTCAAAAAAAAAAAAGAAAAACTGGAAAACCTGGATGAAATGGACAATTTCCTAGACAGATACCAGGTCCCAAAGTTAAACCAGGAGCAGATAAACCATCTAAATAGTCCCATAACCCCTAGGGAAATAGCAGCAGTCATTAAAAGTCTCCCCACTAAAAAAAGCCCAGGACCAGATGGTTTTAGTGCTGAATTCTATCAGACCTTCAAGGAAGACCTAATACCAATTCTCTTCAAACTATTCCACAAAATAGAAACAGAAGGAACACTACCCAATTCGTTCTATGAAGCTACAATTAACACTCATACCCAAACCCCACAAAGACACGACAAAGAAAGAGAACTTCAGACCAATCTCCCTTATGAACATCGATGCAAAAATACTCAATAAAATTATAGCAAACCGAGTCTAGGAACACATCAAAACAATCATCCATCATGATCAAGTGGGCTTTATCCCAGGAATGCAGAGATGGTTCAATATTCGGAAATCCATCAATGTAATCCACTATATAAACAAACTCAAAGAAAAAAACACATGATCATCTCACTAGATGCTGAGAAAGCATTTGACAAAATTCAACATTCCTTCATGGTAAAAGTCTTGGAAAGATCAGGAATTCAAGGCCCATACCTAAACATAGCAAAAGCAATATACTGCAAACCAGTAGCCAACATCAAACTAAATGGAGAGAAACTTGAAGCAATCCCACTAAGATAAGGGACTAGACAAGGCTGCCCACTCTCCCCCTACCTATCCAATAGGACTGGAAGTCCTAGCCAGAGCAATTAGACAACAAAAAGAAGTCAAAGGAATACAAATAGGAAAGGAAGAAGTCAAAATATCACTATTTGCAGATGATATGATAGTATACTTAAGTGACCCCAAAACTTCCACCAGAGAACTCCTAAATCTGATAAACAACTTCAGCAAAGTGGCTGGTTATAAAATCAACTCAAACAAATCAGTAGCCTTCCTCTACATGAAAGATAAACAGGCTGAAAAAGAAATTAGGGAAATGACACCCTTCACAATAGTCACAAATAATATAAAATACCTTGGTGTGAATCTAACCAAGCAAGTGAAAGATCTGTATGACAAGAACTTCAAGTCCCTGAAGAAAGAAATCGAAGGAGATCTCAGAAATTGGAAAGATCCCCCATGCTCATGGATCGGCAGGATTGATATAGAAAAAATGGCCGTCTTGCCAAAAGTAATCTACAGATTCAATGCAATCTTCATTAAAATCCCAACTCAATTCTTCACAGAGTTAGAAAAAGAAATTCTCATCTTTATTTGGAATAACAAAAAACCCAGGATAGCGAAAACTATTCTCAACAATAAAAGAACTTCTGGAGGAATCACCATCCCTGACCTCAAGCTGTACTACAGAGCAATAATGATAAAGAGTGCATGATATTGGTACAGAGACAGGCAGGAAGATCAGTGGAATAGAATTGAAGACCCAGAAATGAATACACACACCTATGGTTATTTGATCTTTGACAAAGAAGCTAAAACCATACAGTGGAAGAAGGACAGTATTTTCAACAAATGGTGCTAGTTCAACTGGAGGTCAGCATGTAGAAGAATGCAAATCAATCCATTCTTATCTCCTTGTAGAAAGCTGAAGTCCAAGAGGATAAAGGACCTCTACATAAAACCAGATACACTGACACTAATAGAAGAGAAGGTGGGGAAGACCCTCGAATACCTAAGCACAGGGGAAAAGTTTCTGAACAGAACACCAATGGCTTATGCTCTAAGATCAAGAACTGACAAATGGGACCTCATAAAATTGCAGTTTCTGTAAGGAAAGGACACTGTCAATAGGACAAAATGGCAATCAACAGATTGGGAAAAGATCTTTATCAGTCTCACATTTGATATATTGGACTAATATCCAATATATACAAAGAACTCAAGAAATTAGATTCTAGACAACCAAATAACCCTATTAAAAATGGGGTATAGAGCTAAACAAAGAATTTTATACTGAGGAAACTCGAATGGCCGAGAAGCACCTAAAGAAATGTTCAGCATCGTTAGATACCAGGGAAATGCAAATCAAAACAACTCTGAATTTCCATCTCACACCAGTCAGAATGGCAAAGATAAAATACTCAGGTGATAGCAGATGCTGGTGAGGATGTGAAGAAAGAGGAACACTCCTCCATTGTTGATGGGATTGCAATATGGTGCAACCACTTTCAAAATCAGTCTGGTGGTTCCTCAGAAAACTGGACATAACATTACCTGAGGACCCAGGTATACCACTCCTGGGCATATACCCAGAAGATGCTCTAACATATAACAAGGACATATGCTCCACTATGTTCATAGCAGCCTTATTTATAATAGCCAGAAGCTAGAAAGAACCCAGATATCCTTCAAACAGAGGAATGGATACAAAATATGTGATATATTTACACAAAGGAATATTACTCAGCTGTTAAAAACAATGAATTCAAGAAATTCTTAGGTAAATGGATGGAACTAGAAAATATCATCCTGAGTGAGGTAACCCAATCACAAAAGAACACACATGGTATTCACTCACTGATTATTGGATTTTAGCCCAGAAGCTTGAAATACCCAAGATTCAACTCACAGACCACATGAAGCTTGAAGAATGAAGACCAAGTGTGGGTGCTTTGGTCCTTCTTAGAAGGAGTAACAAAATGCTTAAGGGAGCAAATATGGAGACAAAGTGTAGGACAGAAACTGAAGGAGGGGCGGTCTGCAGACCATTCCTGGGTATCCATTCCATGTGCAGTCATCAAAGGTATACGCTGATGTGGATGCCAGGAAGTGCATGCTAACAGGAGTCTGACATAGCTGTGTCCTTAGAGACCTGCAAGAGTCTGACATATTCAGAGACAGATGTTAACAGCTAACCATTGAACTTATCATGGGGTTCCCAATGGAGGAGTTAGAGTGAAGATTGAAGAAGCTGAAAGGGTTTGCAACCTCATGAGGAGAGCAACAATACCGACGAACCATAGCCTCCAGGGTCTAAACCATCTGTCTGGGAGCACTTAGGGAGGGACTCCAGCATATATGCAAGGGAGAATGGTCCTGTCAGGTATAGGTGGGAGAGGAGATCCTTGGTACAATGAAGGCTAGACACTGTGTGTGTAGGAATTCGAGGGTGGGGAGGTGGGAGTGGGGGGTAGGAGGGAGCACATTCTCATAGAAGCAGGAAGAGGGGGGATGGGATAGGGGGTTCCTGGGAAGGAGGGGGGAATGGAGTAAGGGAAGAACATCTGAAATGTAAATAAAATATCCAATGAAAATAATAAAAAATACATCCTTACTATCATAACCTCTTATTCCTTCTCCAGATTATTCTAAGTACCCCTTCAAATAAATTCTCTAAAAGCTACTAGGATCATCTACAACACACTCAAGCCAAGATTTTTTATTCCTTTGGACTGGACTTTCTTCTGTCTCTCTTATCAAGAAGTACTTGTGTGGGCACACTAATGTCCCATAACTGTAGCTTAGAGTCAGTTTTCATAATTTACTTTTATTTTATGTTCATTGGTGTTTTGCCACCCTCTATGCCTATATGAGGGAGTCAGAAGCCCTGGAATTGGAGTTACAGACAGCTATGAGCTGCCATGTGGGGGCTGGGAATTGAACCCAGGTTCTCTGGAAGAGCAGGCATTGCTCTTAACCACTGAACCACCTCTTCAGCCTCAGAGTCAGTTTTCAAGGCTTCCCTCTGTCCATGAAATTTTGCACAAACAGCATCGCATGTGTACTACTTTATGTATCTACTGCAAGGGCTTCCGGTCTTAATTCAAACCCCAGTCCCCAGATTTTTTTTATTTCAGAACTACAACATTGATGTGTTTTATCAGTATATATGATCAACTTATCACAACCTGGTGAGGCCTTGGGTTCAATCTCAGTAGTTAAAAAGCAAAACTGAATTTTGTTACTAGAGGCTTTGCTTATACTCATAATCTTGTTTGAACTTTCAGTTCATTTATTAAAACTATTGTAAACCAGCTTTTCACAAAGCTACACATGTGCACTGAAAGTGCACAAAAAGTAAAGTTTACAAAAAGTAAAGGTAGAATCAAAGTTTAAAAAGGAAAAAACAATGAGTTGAAAAGATTTGGACATGATCCTTTCATCCGGCCCTTTCTCCTAGGGCAAACTGCTAGCCAGTCTGCTCCCCTGAAGACACCATATCCTTCCTGAGCCATCCCAGAAGATCTGCTGAACTCAGAGCAGTTAGTAAGAACTCCCACCTACCTCCCGATGTCCCAGAGCTGCTGCTGGGAGCCCAGTGGACTCCAGACCAATCACCTTCAAAACCTCCTTCCACTGAATACCACTCACCTTCTTCCTGGTCCTTTCTGCTTGGGCAGACTGCTAGCTAGTCTGCTTTCCTGAAGATACCATGTCCTGAGCCATTCCAGAAGATCTGCTGCACTCAGAGTAGTCAGGCAACAAACACTACACCTGAGGCATCCCAGGAGATCCACTGTACACGGCAACAGAACAACTGATCACCAACTTGTCTGCTCCCCTGAAGATACCAGAGCTTGAAGGCATCCCAAGGGCTCCTCTGTACAGAGAGCAATTGGAAAAGAGACACCACAGTCTGAAGACTTCCAGGGGGCTCTGTGGCATTCAGGGTAACTGACCTGACAGACTGAAAGCCTCCCTGGACTTCTGCTGCACACAGGGAAACAGAAACCACAGTCATAAGGCCCCTGGAGAACATCTTCACACAGGACAACAGTTTGCCTCCTCCTCTGAAGACCCAGCAGTCTGAAGGTAGATCTACTGTAGCCAGGGCAACAGATCAGCAGCTTCTCTGCCCCTCTGAAGAGCCCAGTTGGAAGGTCCCATGAGTGGTCTGCTACAGCCAGGGCTGCAAGCCTGCTGAGAGACCTGAAGCAACACAGGGACAAAAGAGCCAGACTCCAGACAGAGTCATCCAGACCAGCAAACACCAGGGATAACCAGATGTCGAGAGGCAAGCGCAAGACCATAAGCAACAGAAGCCGATGTACGTGGGCATCGTCAGAATCCAGATCTCCAACCACAGCAAGGCCTGTGTACACCAACACACCTGAAAATCAGGAAGCTGACCTAAAATCCTATCTCATGAAGATAATAGAGTCCTTTAAGGAGGTTATAAATAATTCACTGAAAAAAAATACAGGAGAACACAGGTAAACAGGTAGAAGCCCTTAAAGAGGAAACAAATAAATCCCCTAACGAAATACAAGAAACACAATAAAAAAGGTGAAGGAATTGAATAAAGCAGTCCAAGACCTAAAAGTGGAAGTAGAAGCATGCATGTTCACATGCAAAGAAAGTCAACATTTTTAATGCTTTTGCTTTATTATTGTTGTTTTATGTACACCAAAGCCCATAAAGACATGCTTCTGCACTCTTTTCTAAAATATTAGGAACTTTTGTTTGCATAAACATTAAAAATTGGCAATTTCTTACATGTATACAATGCTATGAACATGTTTACCCCAGTTGCCCTCTCTTAACCCCTTCCCACATCTGACTGCTTCATTTTTCTCAGCTAGATCCTTCCTATTTTGTGGTCAAGCTTTATGCTATGCCATACATAAAAAATAGTAAAACTGACTCAAGACTTAGACTCTCAAGACTGAGACTAAGATGGCTAGGAAAGGAGATAAACAGCATTACAAGCCTGGTCCTGGCAACGTTATCCTGTATATAACACAGAAAATAAAAGTCAAAATATACATTAAACTGAACCATTTTCTGTACCACAAGAGATACACTGAATAGAATAAAAATCCTACAGAATTGAAGAGGACACCTTTTGTTGTGGTGCAAATGCCTAATGTGAGTTTTACTTCCTTACCAAATTTCTAAGTTTGTATACATCTCATTAATTATTGACACACTACAGTACAGTATATGCAACATATTCTGATTAAAAACCCAAACTTCTGCTTCCCAGCCTTGGGACACAGTTGTATTCTTCTCTGACATTTCTAAACTATATATCAGATAAGGAAGAAGCATTTTAAGAAATAAGGAATTTCCACCAGTTGGTGACAACCACCAACAATGTGATATTTTAATCAGCTAAATATTTAAATAGAAATACTTCCAAATAAGTCACACAAATGTGTAAAGATATATACCAACTCAAACATTATTAATCATCAGAAAACCATAAATCTAAAGCACAATGAAGAACTACATTACAATTATCAGGATAGCTACCAACAACTATTGGCTGAAACCCTAGAACTGTGAGGGCAGCAATGAAGACAGTGCAGTACTGTGGAAAACAACACAGAGGTGACAAAAAAGATATAGGAAGAAGAAAGGAAGTATGAGGGAGAGAAGCAAGAGAAAGAGGCAATATAAAAATATGGCCTAACAATCTCGCTTGGAATAACTGGAAATGAGTAACTGAAGAAATATCAACCCATGGTCAATACAGTACTACATGCCAGAGCCGAGACATGAAAACAAGCAGGTGTGCACTGAAAGGTGAGTGGAGAAAGAAACATGGCATGTACTTGCAATACTATATGATTTAGTTTTTAAAACTAAACCTGGAAGCATGTTTCCACACACTTCGTGAATGGGATAGTTATTGTTAAGTGACGTCACTGAATCAGAGAAGAGTATAACTGTGTCCCAAGGCTGGGCAGCAGAAGTTTGGATTTTTAATCAGAATGTGTTGCATATACTGTGCTGTAGTGTGTCAATAATTAATGAGAATGTATACAAACTTAGAAATTTGGTAAGGAAGTAAAACTCACATTAGGCATTTACACCACAACAAAAGGTGTCAAAATGAAGGAACACTGGATGTGTTCAGTTCAGCACATGGAAGCTTCCTGAGTTGTTGATTGCACAGACTTAGCTCAGTGAGCTACTGACCTCACACTGCTGATAGTTGGAAATACAAAGGCTTCCAAACTCTGAGAAGAGAGACATCTATAACATTGAGACATTGTCCTGAAGGACATGACTAAAGAGTAACTTTACATAGGGTGAGGCAGCTGCCAAAGAGGAGAAAGGACAGAGGGGCTCTTCCCAAGTAGTGTTGGTACTCCAGGGTTGTTATGGATTCGGAACTGCTCTAACAGCTCTATCCTCATTGTTCTCATGTTTACTGGTGAGGCAGCAGGCATACGTGTAATCCACAAGGCTACAAACTACTATAGTTAACTTGACAAAGAATTTCTTTCTAAAATAATCTATACACATCCCAGGCCAAGGCTCAGGTAATAACACTCAAGGCGGGGGTGGGAGATCTCAGCTGTTGGGAGAGAACTGCTGTGAAAGCGTATCTTCTGTACATGTCAGAGTGATACATTATGAGCCCACTGAAGCTGGACAGGCCTGCACCAGTATTTCTTCATAGATTGGGAAAGGCTCATAAGACCCGGTGGTGGTCGAAATAAGATATTCCTTACAGCCTCAAGCATTTTAAGAGCTGGTCCTCAGCTGTTAGTCACAGGCAAGGTAAATGGAATAGATTCAGTCATTATTTTATTTCATTCAAAATTGGATGAAAAAAATATTCACATGCCCTTATTACAAAGAAATGATAAATGTTTGAGACAACAAGAAGTGGGTGAAACCAACCAACCCTAGCTTGTTTTTACAACTGTGGATCAAAACTAGTCTCCTTTCTCCCAACATAGACTGCATAGGCAAGAGGAGGATGAAGTCTTTCTTCTGCTCAATCTCTTACTCACAGGGTTTCTGTGCTTTTTTGTTTATAGTCACCAAAACTAAGTCAAAATAAATTTCCCTGTTCTGTGAAAAAGCAAAGGAAACATATTTAAAGTCCTTAAAAATGAAACTTTGTTAATATTTAGTTTTAAAACTACTTTCAATACCAATTTTTAAAATATCTAAAGTGGTCAAGTCTATTTAAATAACTTCTTTACTGAAATAATGATTCTGAGGGCTTAAAATCATGCTTGGTTTGTCATTGGAATTCATCACATTTAGAGCAGAATTGAGATGGCTTTCAGATCGACTGTTGGCTATTTCATGTACTTTAATAAGAGTATCAAAATAAAAAGTCTAATTATGTGTATTACTCATCCTTGCATTCAGTAAAAATTAATACTGCCTGAATAATCATATAGAAACAAAAAGATCTGGAAAACTAATATAAAGATTTCAGCTATTAAACTCAGTGGTATATGACAGATGGCTGCATAGATTATAGATGCAGCATGAATCCTTCCAGATCATCATTTCAAAATTAAATCCAACATTGTTAGCACATATGCTAAATGCTGTGGTATACTTTGATTCTAGATACTCTGTACTAGAGTATATGTTTATGTAGCTAATCTACTTCTTATGAATCTTTAGAGTCTTGAAAAGGTAGCTAGTCACCCTTGCAAATATGTGTAGCCCTAAATATACCTAAACATTAGTACAATTATACATCTGAGGCTTCTAATAATGGATGTTATATACTGACATACCTCTTGCTTTCCAATGAGGAAATTCTTAACAATTCACTTCTCCAAATCAGCAATTAAAGAGACGGTCATTTGTGAAGACTCTTGTTGCTGATATATATATATTAATAATTATGTCTCAGTAATAATCTATGACAGTTCCCTCCTCTTCAGGATCTTGATATACATTTTCTGTCTTTTTTTTTTGAGGAAAGTTATTGCAACTGGAATAAAAGATCTTATTGTTCAGATTTGCATTCCCCTGATGATAAGAGATATAGAGCCCATCTACCTTTAAGAAATGTCTATTTAGATAATTTGTCCATTTTAAAATCAGATTGTTTACTGCTGGGTTATTTGAGTTCCTTATGCTCCCAATATTAGCCATTTGCTGGATAGCAACCTGCAAGTGTTTTCTTAATTTTGCAATTTACCTATTTCTTTTGGAGATTGTTTGTTTATGGTGTAAAAGCTTACAGTTAAATGTAATCTATTTGTCAATTTCTGTTAACAGTTGTGGTTTGAAGGTCATATAAAAATATTTTCCAAGACTTCTGTTTTGAAGCATTTCCTCCAGAAGAAAGGAAACAAATATGTCCCAAAAGTGTCTCAAATTCCATGTCTATCAAAGCATTATTCCTAACAGCTAGGACATACAATCAGAGACAGAGAAACAAATATTGCGTATTGTTGTGAGATATTTAAAAACACACTGTAAACCCTGAGATTGTATTATTTACTGAAATAAAACCTGTTTCTAGTTGTGATGTGGTGCAACCTATGGCACACACCTTTAATCCTTCTAGCTATAATACAGGTGTGCTTTTAGGATACACTTTTAATCCCAAACAATAAAGGTAAAGTTAGTTTGTAGAAGGAAGCACTCATGTTTGGAAGTGATGTTCAGTTGAGTGGCAGACAAAGTGATGAATCAGAAAAAGATTTGACAGGATATACCTGACTCTCAGAGAGAGGATGAGGAAGCTATTTAAGAGAAAGCAGAACACACACACACACACACACACACACACACACAGAGAGAGAGAGAGAGAGAGAGAGAGAGAGAGAGAGAGAGAGAGAGAGACAGAGACAGAGAGAGAGAGAGAGAGAGAGAGAGACAGAGAGAGGAAGAAGCAGGCAGTTTTACCAGGATAGTTGTACAAAAACAGGTTGAAGAGTGAATAAGCTAGACACAGGTGAAGACAGAAGTAGCTCGAGAATGAGGAGGAGCCATAAGATCAGAACAGATTGCCAAAGTTAATATAAGACCAAGCAGATCAATTCAGTAAGAAACTGAGGGAAGTCAGATTAAATTAGTCAGCTTGGAGAGGAGTTTAAGTCAGAACAGCTGAGTCGAATCAGACAGTCAGAGCTCAAAAAGAACAAGGGTGAGCTTATTTAGTAGTAAGTCTCAGAGGCTGAAAACATTCTAGACCTAGATTAGACTGTTCAAAGGCTAGAAACTTCCAGTACTATGCCTAGGTTAGCAGATGGAGAAACTAAGCTTTGGTAACAACAATTACTTCAGTAGAGTAAAAGTAACTTTTATAGCATATTCATACTTACATGTGGGAATTAAATAAGTTGCTATCATAGGAGCAGAATATAGAATAATTGTCAGCAGAAGTTGTCATAGGGAGATAGCAGATGGATTAAGGACAGTTGATAGGTACAAAGGTGTGATTAAATAGGATAAGTTCTCTAATATTTTATATAGTAAGGAAGCTATGATGAATAGCGTCTAATTTTATATTTAAAATGAGCTAATAGAAAGGACTTTGAATGTTCCCAAGATAAAAGTGTGATAGGACTGAGAGTGGACTTCAAGAGCAGACTGCTTGTCTAACATGCATGTTTGATCACTAAACTCATCAAGAAACCTGAAGAACAAGTGAAACAACAATCATTTGAATGAAAATGTATTAGTTAAGTTCCTAATTAGTGTGGTGGGCTGAGGCTTAAGGGCTATATTCAGTCACATGAGGGAAGTCATGGTGGCAAGCTCTACATCTAGTGAAAGGAGTTTAGGGAAGAGGCTGTTGTTATATCTGGCAGTTTGAGAGTAGGGCCAGGATGCAACACAAGGTTGATTCATATGACCTGTTTCCTCCTATGAGCCAACCCTGCCCCCTTCAAGGTTCTACATCCTGGCAAAACAGCACCAATATCTGGGACTGAATATTCGAACACAGAAGCCTGTAGAAAACACTACACACCTGAACTCCAAATGCACATGCTAATTCTGAGATGATCACTATCTATTACATACATACAGTGAAATATCACCTGTACCTAAATATATAAAGTACTATGTGTCAATTAAAAGTATTAAACATGAAAACTGAGGGAAAACTTGCTTTTCTTTTAAAATTCAAATTTAAAGAGAATGGGTAGAAACACCTCTAGGTTCCCCAATAACTAATTACCAGTTTTTAAATGACAATTTGATATAGCCAAAGGTTATATACATTTTATAATCAAGAAAGAAGACAAGGAAGGCAAATGTAACACCTACAATGTAACCAAAATACTTGAAGAACAATGAAAAGAAAAGAAACAAATTTCACTTCTTATGCTAAAAACAGTTAATAAGTGTTTAATGTGACAAGTGACTTCAAAACTTGCAATTATCTTGCTAAAGGGTACTCTTCACAGCAGATATAGTATAGTGGGAGGTGCTGTGAGTCCTTGTTCTTTACTCCAACACAGGATTGCCTGTAACCTGCTGCTGGTAGTTGAATGAGTCTGCATCTATACATTTAATAAAATGCTGTAGAACAAACCTAAATGCTACATCTTCCAACAGTCCTATTATCTCATCTTCTGCTATTGATGGTTTATTTTGTTGTCAAGGAAGACAAAATGCTCACCTATTATAAGATATGTTCCAGTTTTCTCAGTGAATGAAGTCTCCAGCTGGCAGAATTTCCATTTTCTGAAATATATTCATATATCTAGCAATATTTACTGGATGTGAATTAAATGTTAGGTGCTGGGAATTCAGCAGTATATAAAGCCAAACTTGTTCCCATGGAGCTTTCATTCCAGTGGAGAGAACTAGGTAACAAAGAAACATACTAGCATATAATATGCTGCGTGGTGATAAGTACATGATGTAACATACTGTCTGGCAAAGCAGAAAGGATATTGGCATAAAGGGGGTACAGAGAGGAAGGGAGAACCTTGACTCTAGGTAAACATTTAAAGAGGGAACTGACTAGCTTAACTGTCCTCTGAGAGGTTCCATCCAGCAACTGACAGAACAGATAGAGATCCACAGCCCAACATCAGCAGAACAGTGAGAATCTTGTTGAAGAGTCAGGGGAAGGATTGAGGGACCCAGAGGGATAGTGTCTCCACAAGAAGACAAATAGAGTCAACTAACCTAGACCTGTGGGGGCTCCCAGAGGCTGAATCACCAACCAAAGAGCATACATGGGCTGGACATGATATGCAGGTTGGTCCTATGAGGATCTCACAACAAATGTCACTGACTTTGTTACCTGCATGTGGATCCTTTCCCCCATCCAGACTTCCTTGTGTTGTCTCAGTGGTAGAGGACATGCCTGGTCCTTCAGTGACTTGATGTACCAGGGTGGGTTAGTACCCAGGAGGCCTCCCCCTTCCCACAGGAGAAGGGAATGGGGGTATGGGAAGAGGGGCTGTGTGGGAGGAAGGGGGCTGCAATCAGAATGTAAAGTGAATAGATAAATTAATGAAAAAAAAGAAATAGAAGGAGAACTGAAGCAAAGAGGAAGAAGGAATATTCCTGACAGAGATAGCAACAAATGCAGAAGCCCCAGGGAACTCCCGAGCAGAAGACTCTGCATGACTGCCAGGAGAGTTGCAAGAGATGAAGTCAGAGCTCTGTAGGCCAACAGATCATACTGTGGATTTTCATTCAGTAACAACTTGGTTTGTTTGATTCTAGTGAATTGAAATAGAAAAGCAAGTGAATAATTTAAGAAGAAATTTTAAGGATGCCCTTTCTGTTATCAAGTTATCACTCTTTGACTAGGAAATATACCAATAATAAATAAAATATTCTCTAATCTCTTAAATATACAAACCAATTGGCCTAAAATATTTTGAGAAAGTCAATTTAAAGACTGATAATGGGGTCTGGATAGGTTGCCCAGTGTTTAGGGCCCTAGCTAGTCTTCTAGAGGACCCAGGTTCAGTTCCCAGCTCTTATGTCCAGCAGTTCACAACCATGTATAACTCCTTTCAGGCAAAAGGACTTATGTGCACATAGTCACATGTGGGGAAAAAAAGCCGCAGCAGTGGTAGAGTCCCAGGGGCTTTCCACGATGGAGGGTCCCACGTACAGGAGAAACCTCTGGAATTCCAGAGGCTGGGGGTTTTGGTGGTGGCAGGCCCTAATGACACAAGGAAGTCTTTGGTTCCAAAAGGGTTTATTGTCATGGCGGATGGTGGATGGATCTGGATGTACCCCCGTAAAACTCAGGCCAGACCTGAGTTAAATAGGGAGGGAGAAAGGGGGAGGTTCTGAGGAAGCATGCTTAATTTGCTCTGCCCTCTGGCCTTCATTAGTATGTAAATCCTAGGGCCTGAGGCCTATGGTCATACCCTCTACCTGTGCACTTTGGGAGGGGATGTAATGGCCTACATGACTGAACAATGTAGGTCTATGGAGACAAGACCATGTGTGGGTACTCTGGGTTCTGGGGACAGTGGCCGAACGCCTGCCTTTTCTGACTTAGAGTCTCAGGGTTCTAGGCCCATGCCCAACCATGAACCAAGATACCCTTACGAAGTCCCACAGTCACATACAAATATCCTCACACATAAGTAAAAATAAAAATAATACACCTTAACAAAAAGAAAAACAAGATGACAACAAATAAAATGAATAAATAAATGCTGATAATGCATATGAAATGAGCATTGGCCTTTATACTACCACCTTGTGTCTGCAACACAATCTTCACCATGTTGTGTGATATTTACACAAAATATTACAAAATATAAAATGTGTCAACAATATCCTATGGCTCTGCTATTATCTTATTTATCTTGATAGTAATACAATATCATATGTGATTTTTTACAATATTTATAACAAAAATAACACATTTAACTCAAGAATCATTTATTAAGTATTAGGATTTAATGGAATCAAATGAGATAACTATTATTCATAGCTGATAATAAATATCCTTCTGTTGTAATAGGCAGAATCCTAAAATGTATCCCCAATATTTCTCACCCAATCCCTGACTGAGGAAGTGAGGAGATACCATGTTCTTGATTCTGTTTCTTGGATAGAAAAGCAGGTGTTACAGTAGCTATATTTAAAATCAGAAAGACCAGCAGACACTGAGTCGATCAAAAAGAACATGGAGAAATGACTCAGTGGTTAGGAACACTGGATGCTCTTGCAGAGAAGTTGGGATTTTGTTACCAGCATTCACATAATGGTTCACAACCATCTCCAACTTCAGTTTCAGGGGATCTGAACCCCTGTTCTGGATTCCACAGATACTTAATACACACTGTGCACAGATACTCATGCAGATAAAACATTAACCTTAGATAAAAATAAATAAACCCTTTAAAAATGTCGAAAGGGTGGGTCTTATGTAATCCAACTTCTTCAAAAAGCACAGCTGTTTTTCTACCAGGCATCTGACAGAAAAGTTAAGAGTTGAATCATGAGGTGGTCTTAAAGGCTGCCAAAGTCTTCAAGATGGAGAAGGACACATGCAATGAATCCCAGACTAACCAGTGGGAGCTTAAATCAACCCTTGTCTGGCAGCAGCAAGAACACAATACCTTATTGACGTATTTATCACAGTAACTAAAGCAGAAATGGATCCTGAAAATATCAAATGGATATGGATGAGAAGATGAGATCCCTGGGCTTCAGGTAAGTGTAACCTAGACAAGAAGCAGGGAACCCAGCTCAACTGTGCCCATATTCACAGTCATTAGGAAACATGAGCCATTAAGTTGTCTGAAGCTGTTCTGTGCATGGAAATTTGGCACAAAAGGAGCACAATACTAATAACTTACCTAGAACATGGTTTAGTTGGAAAAATAAAAAAGAATCAGGAAAGGATCTTAGTATAATTGGGTTCTGAAAGTCATCAGAGTATTGGTTAGAAATCTATCTAGCATCCTATAACAATCTAGAAAACACTGTGGTTTATAGCAGAGTAAAATATATTACTCTTTTGCAAAGCTGTACAGAAGCAGATACTTCAGAGCCAATAAAACAAATCTACCATGCTGTGTATTTATGGCATATAGCTCTTGCTCTGAAAGATGAACACATGGGTAAACAACTGGTTGCCGTCTGTAAAAATTTAACAGAGCTCAGAATATTTTATATCATGAATATATAATTGCTCCACAGAGTAGCTCAGATATCCCTTTCATCAACATTCTTTCAAACTTGACCTGTGTTTATTTCTAGGCTCTAGACATGGAGCCAAAAGGAGGTATCCTTATCTACTTAATAGTCTCTCAAATACTTAGATCAGGTTATTAGTATCTTCCATAATTTACTGGCACATTACCTAGCCTTCACCCTCTCCCAAGTCTTCTCTACATTTTTTCACACTATCTTATTTGGTCTGTATTCATTTGCACTATTAAAGAGCCCTTAATTTTCAATAAAGAACATACTCATCAATGAAAATCTATTCATCAAAGAAGCAAACAGCATATTTAAAGTGGAGAGCTGAAGTAGATGTGGGGTCACCCCTTTGATCCCAGCACACAAGAGACAGAGACAAGAAGACTAAGAGTTTGAGGGCCAGCAATATAGTGAGATCCTATCTCAGAAAGGAAGAGGAGAGGAAAGAAGGAACAAGGATGGAGAAAGAAGCAAACAAAGACAAAGAAGCAGAGGAAAGAACTGATGAATTTACATGTTATTACCTTTAAAATCATTTACCCAATAAAATGTTAAAACTGAAAAAAAAACATACACTCAAGCAGAATGAGTATCATTTTAAGACAGTTATGAAAACAGTTCTGGCTGAAGTAGAAAATGTGTCTTGTGACTGAGAAATTAAACCACTCAGCAGAGCATATGGAATCAGTCAACAGTTAGGAATGTCACGCTGAAGAATTGTGGAGTAACCAAATTAACACAAAGGAAGTGATATAAATGGAGATCTAAAACCAACAATGAAAGCTAAAAATGCCTTCTTTACATTAGACATCAAAAAGTAAATGATGAATACACATTGTCAGGTGCATACATGTGATCCTGTGGGTATCCATGGTCATGTGAGTGAATATACATGGCCATATGATCATGTGGATATACACAGTCATGTAAATACTTGTAGTTTTGTGGGTATCCATTGTCACGTGGAAATGCATGGTCACATGGGTACATACAGTCACAAAGATACACTTGGTTATGTAGGTACTCATGTTTCCATGGATACATCTGGTCAGGCCAAATAACCACCTTCTAAAGTTGTTAAATGGGTTCTCTTTTCATTTCTTTCAGAAGTTTAGTCTTAAATACAAATGAATTTTCAAACTATAAACTTAAATTATTAATGAACCCTTTGTTTACTACAAAGATAAGTGACCTACACAAGATAATTAAACAACAGATTAAAATATAACATTTTAGTATTTAATACCCTCCGACTGACATTTTCTTTCATAAATAAAAGACTTGCAAGGAGTTTTTTTTAAACACAGATGATCAAGCCATTTATCAGTGTTCTTTTATAATCCATTTAATGTGAATTCTGCTATAAATATATTATTATACAAAAAATTATGTATGATCTTACAAAACTACTTGAAATCTTTCAGTAGTAGAATTCTTTCCTTATAAGATTTTCAAATTCGGCTGGAGACACATCTTCTTTCTGGGCTACAACTCAGACTGGGGAGAGCTGGAGCTCCAGACCCCCTCACACACCCAAAGGCAGCTTGACTCCCAGGAACTCTGACACAACCAGGCTCACAGAATCCAGAGATAGCAAGGCCATAACCAGATAACTAGATGGCAAGAAGCAAGCTCAAGAACATGAACAGCAGAAACTAATGCCATTTGGTACCATTAGAACCCAGTTCTCCCACCATAGCAAGCCCAGGATACCCTAACACACCTGAAAAGCAAGACTCTGACCTAAAATACCATCTCATGAAAATGATAGAGGACTTTAAGGAAGACATAAATAACTCCCTTAAGGAAATACAGGAGAGCACAGGTAAAGAGATAGAAGCACTTAAGGAGGAAACACATATATTCCTTAAAGAAATACATGAAAACACAGTCAAGCAGGTGAAGGAATTGAACAAAATTACCCAGGATCTAAAAATGGAAATAGAAACAATGAATAAATCACAAAGGGAGGCAACCCTGGAGATGGAAAACCTAGGAAAGAGATCAGGAGTTATAGATGCAAGTATCAACAACAGAATACAAAGATAGAAGAGAGAATATCAGGCGTAGAAAAATACCATTAAAGATACTGGCACAACAGTCAAAGAAAATACAAAGTGTAAAAAGCTCTTAACCCTAAACATCCAGGAAATTCAGGATGCAATGAAAAGAACAAATGTAAGAATAATAGGAATAGATGAGAGCCCAAGGCAAAATGCCAGGAAACATCTTCAACAAAATCATAGAAGAAAACTTCCCTAACCTAAAGAAAGAGATGGTCCTAAATGCACAAGAGGCTTACAGAACACCAAATAGATTTGACCAGAAAAGATACCCCTCCCATCACATAATAATCAAAACACTAAATGCACAAAACAAAGAAAGAATATTAAAAAGCAGTAAGGGGAAAAGGCAAAGTAACATATAAAGGTGTACCTATAAGAATTACACAAGACTTCTTAACAGAGACTCTAAAAGCCAGAAGATCTTGGACTGATGTCATAAGACCCTAAGGGAACACAAATGCCAGCTACTATTCCCAGCAAAAATCCAAGTCACCATATACGGAGAAACCAAGATATTCCATGACAAAACCAAATTTAAACAATAGCTTTCCACAAATCTAGCTCTACAGAGGATGATAGAAGGAAAACTCTAACACAAAGAGGGAAACTACACACATGAAAACTCAAGAAATTAATCATCTCACAACAAACCCAAAAGAAGAGAACCTCATAAACACAATACTACCACTAACAACAATAATAACAGGAACCAACAATCATTGGTCTTTAGTATCTCTCAACATCAATAGACTGAATTCCCCAATAAAAAGACATAGGTTAACAGACTGGATGTGCTAATGGTACCCCACATTTTGTTGCACACAGGAAACAAACATCAGTAACAAGACTGACAGTACCTCAGAACAAAAGGCTAGAAAAAAATTTCCATCAACTGGTCCCAAGAAAAAAGCTGGAGAAGGCATTCTAATACCCAATAAAATAGACTTTCAAACAAAAGTTATCAAAAGACATGAGGAAGGACACTTTATTTTTATCAAAGGAAAAAAATCCATCAAAATGAACTCTCAATTCTGAACATTTTTGCCCCAAATGTAAGGGCACTCACATTTGTAAAAGAAACATTACTAAAGTTCAAAACATACATTGAACTCACACAATAATAGTGGGAGACTTCAACAACATACTCTCACCAATGGACATATCATGGAAAGAGAAATTGAACAGGGACACAGTGAAACTAAAGAAAGTTATGAAGCAAATGGATTTAAAAGATATCTACAGAATATTTCACCCTAAAACAAAAGTATATGCCTTTTTCTCAGCACTTCATGGTGCCTTCTCCAAAATTGAGCACATAATTGGACACAAAACAAACCTCAACAAATACAAGAAAACTGAAATAATCCCATGCATTCTATCAGATCACCACAGACTAAGATTGGTCTTCAATAACAACTAAACCAACAGAAATCCCACATACTCTTGAAAACTGAATAACTCTCTACTCATTGATAACTTGGTCAGGGATGAAAGAAGGAAGGAAATTAAAGTCTTTCTAGAATTTAATGAAATGAAGACATAGCATGCTCAAATTTAGGGGACACAGTAAAAGCACCACTAAGAAGAAAATTCATGTCATTGAGTACTTCATAAAGAAATTAGAGAGATCCTGCACTAGGAACAACAACAACAACAACAAAAAAAAAACCAAATACACCCAAGAGGAGTATACGACAGGAAATAATCGAAATCAGAACTGAAATCAACCAATTAGAAACAAAGATAACTATACAAAGAAACAACAAAACTAAGAGCTGGGTCTTTGAGAAAATCAACAAAATAAACAAACCCTTAGCAAAACTAACTAGAGGGCCTAGAGACAGTATCCAAGTTAACAAAATCAGATATGAAATTGGAAATATAACAACAAAAATTTAAAAAATATCATCGGAGTCTATTACAAAGCCTATACTCAATAAAATGGAAAATTTAGAGGAAATGGATGATTTTCTAGACAGATATTAGGTATCAAAATTAAGTCAGGACCACATAAACTATCTAAACAGTCTCATAACCCATAAGGAAATACAAGCAGTCATTAAAAGTCTTCCTACCAAACAAACAAACAAACAAAAAACGAGAAGAAAAGAAAAAGGAAAAAAAAAGCTCGGGGCCAGATGGTTTTAGTAAAGAACCTTCAAAGAAGACCTAATATCAATACTTCTCAAACTATTCCACAAAATAGGAAGAGATGGAATACTACCTCATTCATTCTGTGAAGCCACAGTTTCACTAATACCTAAGCCACACAAAGACCCAACACAGGAAGAGGACTTCAGACCAATTTCACTTATGAATACCAATGCAAAAATAGACAATAAAATTCTTGCCAATTGAAGCCAACACATCAAAATGATCATTCAACACGATCAAGTAGGTTTCATCCCCGGGATAAAGGGATGGTTCAATATATAAAATTCCATCAATGTAATCTACTATATAAACAAACTCAAAGAAAAAAAATAACATGATCATTTCATTAGATGCTGAAAAGCCTTCAACAAAATACAATATTCCCTCATGTCAAAAGTCTTAGAAACATCAGAAATTCAACCCACACATCTAAACATAATAGAAGTAATATACAGGAAACCAACAACCAACATCAAATTAAATGGAGAGAAATTTAAAGCAATCCCACTAAAATCAGGGACAAACAAGGCTGCCCACTCTCTCCCTATTTATACAATATAGTACTCGAAGATCTACCTAGAGCAATTAGACAGCAAAAGAAGACAAAGTTGCAAAGAAAGAAGTCAAAGTACCAGTATTTGCAGATTATATGATAGTATACATAAGTGAACCTAAAAATTCTACCAGAGAACTCCTCCAGCTGATAAACAACTTCAGCAATGTGGCTGGATATAAAATTAACTCAAACAAATCATTAGCCTTCCTCACCACAAAGGATAAATGGGCTGAGAAAGAAATTAGGGAAACAACATGGTTCACAATAGTCACAAATAATACGAAATACCTTGGTTTGAATCTAACAAAGCAAATGAAAAATCTGTAGGATAAGTACTTCAAGTCTCTGAAGAAAGAAATTGAAGACGATCTCAGAAGATAGAAAGATCTCCCATGCTCATAAATTGGTAGGATTAACATAGTAAAAATGGCCATCTTATCAAAAGCAATCTACAGATATAAATCCCATCAAAATTACATCTCAATTCTTCACAGAGATAGAAAGAGCAATTCTCAACTTCATCTGGAATAACAATAAACCCAAGATATCAAAAACAATTCTCAACAATGAAAGAACTTCCAAGAGAATCACCATCCCTGACCTTAAGTTGTAGTACAAAGCAATAGGAATAAAACCCACAAAGTATTGGTATAGAGACAGACAGGTAGATCAGTAGAGTAGAATTGAAGACCCTGAAATAAACCCACACACCTCTGGTCACCTGATCTTTGACAAAGAAGCCAAAACCATCCAGTGGAAAAAAGACAGCATTTTCAACAAATTACGATGGTCTACTGGGGGTCTGCATGTAGAAGAACGTAAATTGATCTATTTTTATGTCCTTGTACACAGCTCAAGTCCAAGCAGATCAAGAACATCCACATAAAAACAGATATGATGAATCTAATAGAAGAGAAAGTGGGAAAGAACCTTAAACACATCGGCACAGGCAGAAATTTCCTGAACTGAACACCAATGGCTCAGGCTCTAAGATTAACAATTGACAAATGGGACCTCTTGAAACTGAAAACCTTCTGTAAGTCAAAGTACTCTATCAATAGGACAAAATGGCAACCTACAGATTAGGAAAAGATCTTCACCAGCCCTACATCCAATACAGAGCTTATATCCAAAAGATACAAAGAACTCAAGACATTAGACTCCAGAAAATTAAGTAACTCAATTAAAAATAGGGTTCAAAGATAAGCAAAGAATTCTCAATGGAGGAATCTTCAACAGCCAAGAAGCAACTAAAGAAATGATCAACTTCCTTAGTTATCAGGAACATGCAAATCAAAACTGTCCTGAGATTCCACCTTATACCAATCAGAATGGCTAAGATAAAAAACTCAAGCGTCAGCAAATGCTGGTAAGGATGTGGAGAAAAAGGAACACTACTACATTGCTGGTGGGATTGCAAGCTGGTACAGCCACTTTGCAAATCAATCTGGAGGTTCCTCAGGAAATTGGAAATATCGATACCTGAAGACCCAGCTAAAACACTACTGGGTATTTACCCAAAAGATGTTCCTGTATATAACAAGATCTCAGAAGATCTTGCTTCACTATGCTTCACTATGTTCATAGCAGTGTTACTTATAATAGTCAGAAGCAACTGACTATTCTAGTTGTCTGGAAATAACTCAGATGCCCCTCAGTTGAAGAATGGATACAGAAAATGCAGTACATGTACACAATGAAATACTACTCAGATAATAAAAATGATGACTGCTCGAATTTTGCTGGCAAATGGATGGAACTAGAAAATATCATCCTGAGTGAGGTAACTCAGACTCAAAGGACTTACGTGGTATGTACTCATAAGTGAATATTACTCCAAAATCTCTGAATACTCATGATATAACTCAAAAACCATATGATGCTTAACAAGAAGAAAGGTGATAGTTTGGATGCTTTAATCCTACTTAGAAGGAAGAACAAAATAATTATGGGAGGCAGAGGGAGGGAAGGAACTGGGTGGGACAGGGGAGGGAGAAGGGGGAAGAAAAAGGAGGTGCAGGACCAAATATGGGAAGAGACAGGAGAGAAGTCCAGAGGGCCAGGAAAAATGAATAGAAATAAGAGGCAGTGGGGTGTGGAGAACTTGAAGAACCTCTAGAAAGACTCAGAAACCAGGGATGCAAGAGCCTCCCAGGACCCAATAGGGATGACATTAGCTGAAATACCCAACAGTGGAGAGAGAGAACCTGAAGAGATCACCTCCATTAGATAGACATGGCCCCCCCGTGGAGGGATCGAGCCACTCACCCATCTAAAAAATTTTAACCTAGAATTCCCTGACTAAAGGAAATGCAGGGACAAAAGTGGATCAGAGGCCATTCAGATACTGCCCCACCTTGGAATCCATTCCCTCCACAGACACCAAACCCCGACACTATTACTGATGCCAAGTTGTGCTTACAGACAGGAGCCTGGTATAACTGTCCTTTGAGAGGCTCTGTCAGCACCTGACTAAGACAGATGCAGATACTCACAGCCAACCATTGGACTGAGCCCTCGGACACCAACAGAAGAGTTTAGGGAAGAATCGAAGGAGCTGAAGGTGATTGCAACCCCCATAGGATGAAAACCAGGATCAATTAACCAGACCCTTCAAAGATCTCAGGGAGAAAACCACCAACCAAAGAGTACACACAGGCCGGTCCATGGCTCTGGCTACAGATATAGCAGAGGATTGTCTCATCTGGCATCAGTGGGAGAGGAAGCTTGATGCCCCAGAGAAGGGGGATGCTAGAGGGGTGAGGTGGGAGTGGGTGGGTGGTTGGGGGAACAGCTTCTTAGAAGCAAAGGAGAGCAGGATGGGGTGGGAGTTTGTGGAGGGGAGACTGAGAAGGAGGATAACATTTCAAATGTAAACAAATAAAATGATTAATAAAAAGGTCTAAATTCTTCTAACAATGGAAGTATTAATGCAAAGATTTTGGTTGCAGCCATTTCACAAAAGCTGTCGCCTTCAGTGCTAGTGAGAGCCTATAATTCAGGCACCAGAAAAGCATGTTAATCTCCCCACACTTAGACACTGAGTAATATACTACTCTTGAATGACATAAGCTAGGAAGACCTTTTAGTATTTAATACTTGACGTTTACTTCTCTCAGCGCAGTTGCTAGGTGAATATAGATGATACAGCATTGCTAAGGAAACCCATGGTTTGAAGTCCTAATCATTATGCTTTAAATTTTATTTTGTCTCAAAATGAGAGTCTACATTTTGCTTTTTCTTTTGTTTGAATAGCCACACCTATAAGGGCTGTTTAGAAGTCCAGTCAGAATCTCAAATGGCCTGCTCAGAAATCTGTCAATCGCCTTCCCCCTTTAAAGGGTGACGAGTTCATAGAAATGCCTCCAGTTCTCAGGCTTCTCATTAAAAGAAAGAATTCCCATGTAGGCTCAAGTTCTATTCCCCAATATCTTCTTATCAATTTGTGAATGTGACCAAGTTATTTCCCAAGTTCTGTTCTAATCTTAAAACATGTAGGGTGTGTCTGCCTTTTATAAATTTCTCTCTATAGCTAGAATGAAAAATTTAAAGTCCAAAAATAAAAATGGCTTAGAGACAGGTACAGGATGTGACTGTTACTATGGGTTGCCTTTTGCTCCCTCACCCACCTGGAAGGATGGTTTGCTTGTATCTCTTCCTTCTGCAGTCATAAAATAACTACTATTCTCTTTTCAACTCTTTGAAGCAAAGTGCATACACTGGCTTATCATCTTCTTTCTGTCTCGTGTGAATGCCCTATCAAAAATGTACCCAGGTATATTTGTGGATATTACTTTGATTCAAATGACTAATACATGCTAGACATTGTGCTTGTCAATTTACATGCTTCACTAAACTAGGATTTTATTCTATTATTATATTTTATATCCCAATATTATGTGATGCTTTATACTTCTAATTATTAACATCATTGTCATCAGAATTGTTATCAACCATGGGCTTTGTTATATTGTTTTCCAACACTCCAGTTGTCTTAGGGTCTCTTTGCAATCAGCCATATGTTGGACATAACAGAGTAAGTGCTAAGTGGCTGCACATAGGAAATTATTTCCTTCATGGTTTCCTGTACTTTTTATGTGTCTGGTATTTTAAGTTCTTGTGTCATATATAAAACACGTCTGGAAAAGGCAAAGCCATAGCTTTGAAAGGGAATACAAGTGGAAAAGTGGAAGATGGTTTAGGTTGGCACGGGGGGGAACATTTCAAAGCAAAGCACCACTAGAAGGAATTTGATAATAAAGTGATTTATCTTAGATCTTGAGACTTCCTCAGATACCAACTTACACCTACGGTATGACCTGACTGCTGAATGTGCAAATACAGAAACAGCTCTACTCTATCACTGGGTCCTGTTGGATACTACAGGGTTTTCAATCAGTCAGGTCCCTGATGCCCCCAGGTTAATCTTCTATCACACATGCCAGGACTTAGATTACTCAGTGTTGGGTGAGGTTCCACGAGTTTATTCCATTAGCTTTGGCCCTCCACGTGCAATTTATATTCCCTCCAAAATAATTATGTAAACCTTAGAAAGCACAAGTATCTTCTGTCCTCTGTGTGATTAGAGACAGATCCTGCCAGCAAGCATCCCATGCACTGTGAATAAGCTTTATGAAAGCAGGAAGATATCCTCACCTTTCAGACTGTGACATCCTCTGAGGCAAAGGAGACACTTAACACCTACATTTCAGTTTGCTTTCTTTAATATGTCATTATAAATTTATTAAAGTGGGTTTTACCAAGCTGAAGAAAATCAAATTTGGGGGATTCTAAAAGCATTGAAAGTTCCATGATGTTTACTCTTGAGATAAAGATCTTTAAAAACACCTTCCTGTCAGACAGAGTTAATGGCCTTTTTTCACGGGGATGAATTACTTGGCTTCTCAGAACAGCAGTGTACCATCCGAGAGTCGTTTCTATCTTGCTTAATATCTCCATCCCCATCTATAGAAGGCACACTTCATTTCTTCATTTCTACTACACCCAAAGGCTGAAACTGCACAAAATAATGAATGTTTTCTAAATCCTAAAGTTTAAATGAGATGAAAAGTGCTCCTTAGCAATCTTGCTCATTTGATTCATAAATAATGACTTTGGGGAGTTAATATTTTGTTCTCATTTTTTGGGGGGAGGGGCAAGTTTTACAAAATAGCCCAGGCTAGTCTGGAACTTGCAACCTTCCTACTTCAGCCTTCTCACTTTTAATATTGTAACTGTGTGCTAACTTGCCTAGATGCTAGGTGATTTTTGAAAACAATTTGGATTCTGAAATCGCCTCCCTGTATCATTTTACTTGCTGTTCTGTAGTTTGGGATAAGTAAGACAAGATAAGGTTTTATCAGTTCAGTCTAACATCTCATAAGCCAACTTTAAAAGCATTGTGTAGAATATTTGAAACAACTAGACAATCTGGAAAGAAAGGCAGCATTCCCCTGTGCTTTTTCTCTCTGACTACTTATACTCTGGGTTGTCCCAAAGTTAATGACAAAGACTACAGGGTGGAGAGGAGAGAGGGGGCTGTTAGTCAGTGAACAGCAAAGACAAGAAAAGGTTGTGTCACATACCTGAACAAGAGCTAACCCTTCCTACAGGTTCCATCTCTAGCTTACATGTTCAGTAAGATAGGTTTATGGCTCTAACAGTCTGGGAGCACTAACTGATCCACCTCTGCTTTGTTCTGTCTATAAAATGTTATCCTAACCCATGGCCAATACAGCTGCAGTGGAAACAACTTAGGTTTTGCTTCCCCGATTTTTTTTTATAAAAATATTCTTAACACTCTTATTTCTCCTTGTTGCTGGAAGTTGTGAGCCGTTAAAGGGTTCACCTGATTAAATAAGATCCACCAAAGGCCACCTCCTTCTGACTGACTTGGGAGACATTTATTGTGTATATAAAAGCTGTGCAGGCAGCCACCGGAGTGAAAACCTCACAATTCACTCTGTCTTCTCTGAGGGCTCAGTATATGAGGACTTGGGTCATTAGGAATCATTTTAGAATTCTGCTTACACCACAAGTCCTAAATCCACTTTTATTTGGGTGATTTATTACATTCTATCTTCTAGACCTCAATATAGAGTCCCCAGGTAGACACTCAGGCCACAGATAATCAAAGAATTATGTTGGTTTGGCCAGGGCTCTCTCCATAGAGAATTCTTAGAACACTTCCTACCACATTTCCTTCAATTACACTGAACTTAATAAAAGTGTGAAGAGTATTTTCTTCCTGGGACTCTGACATCTGAAACGTAATTATAAATGAAAAGCATAGAAAGAAAAGCCTAATACATTGAAAATCTGTATATACAGATTTTAAATATATGTTATAGTATGTACTCTTCAACCACAATATACCTAAAATGTTTTGCCATTACTCATAAATTTTAAAACAGCTCCTTATTTTCTTGTGAAAAATTAAATACTCCATTTTTCTACATAGTGGTAGTCTATGTTAGAATAACAGCAGACCATTTGAGATGTTGCCTTTTCGCTTTATTAACTTTTTGGACATGTGATTGAGGAAAGAGCAAAACACATCTACTTTTGCTATAGGATCTATCATTTGTAATAGCAAAGAATATTTGTGTTTATCAATACTATTGTCTCAAAATAGCAAACCCAAGAGCAGAAAAAGAAAGCAATTTCCAATCACTTAAAATAGTCCAAAATATTAATTGTCTAGCTTTACTTCTCTGGCAGGCTTGAGACCAGAAAGTGGTTTCTTTTCAGGAATATAAAGTATACCAAAGAGCAATTCTGAAATGATTTACAGATGATTATCATGCTATTTAAAGACAATAGAAGCTTTATGCTTTAAACAGTCAGGTTAAAAACTGTAGGCATTATCTTCAATGTCAGAAGAATAGTTGCTTTTTTCCAGCCCTCAGCATACTGCTCTTCTTTCTGTGTAAGAAGATGGGCTGGTGCGTTGGAGTACATAGTACAGAGACACAATGAGAAGGCTGTCAACAACATCAGTCACTCGTTAGGGCTAAGACAGAGATATGCCAAAGAAGCACACAGGCAGAGAAATTCAGAAGAGAAAAGAAAATGCCAGAGCTCATTAGAATCTATAATACACACTAAAAATAATGGGAAAGAAAAGACCCTTGCACCTGTCATTTAGATAAATATTTGTTCATTTTTAAATCAATCATGTTTAGTTGCTATCATGCTAAAATAATAATGTTGCCAGGCAGTGGTGGGGCATGCCTTTAATCTTAGCACTCAGGAGGCAGAGGTAGGCAGATCTCTGTGAGTTCTAGGGCAGTCTGCTCTACAGAGTGAGTTCCAGGACAGCCAGAGCAACACAGAGAAACCTTGTCTTGACAGACCAAAAAAGATATAGAAGGAGTAGTTGGAGAAAGAGGAGGAAGAGGAGGAAGAGGTAAAGGAAGAAGTAAAGTAGGAAAAGGAGGAAAAGGAGGAGGAGGTGAAGGAGGAAGAGGTAAAGGAGGAGTGTAATGGGAGGGACACTTGGCACATTGCACAAGACTTTGCAAACAGGGTTTCATTTACTCCCTGAACAGCTCGTTCCTAGGAAGGGCATATTTTGTGATGCCCAGTCTGCAGATGGGATTTAGTTCTTGTCCCTCTGATGACAAACCTGTGCTGTGGCAGATTTATCCTCCTAAATACCAGTGGCTTTCTGAATCTATTCATTTCTCTCATGTTGTTAACTTTCAGTAGCCAGAACTTGCTTGGTCCTGTGCCTGAGCCAGGCCATGGCATCAAAACCTTGAAAGCAGCATTTAGTTGAAAGAAACTGGGAAGTGTTGAATAACGCATGCTCCTGTTTACCACAGAGAAAAACTCTACACCAAGTTCAAGAGGACCACTAGAGGTCCACTGCACCTTCATTTCCTCACACTGCAGCATCTCTGTCTCTTCCCAGTCTCCTCCTTATTCTTACCATGGCTTCCTGGAACTGTCTGGCAAAGAAACTCACATTAGCATAGTAGGGATTTTTCTAGTGCTTAAAAAGTGATTACTTTCTACTATGACAGTAATAAAGTATTATTAAAAACATCTGAAATTTCAGAATTATCAGTACTCCTTGAAAAAGACATTTATTTTACTTTTATAATTATACTCACAGACTTTCTTTAGTAAACAGAAGAAAAGGTTTTCCAGTTTAACTAGAAGTTTTCCTCTACCAGTTTTATTCAATAAGTGGTAAGTTCTTGATGCATAAGAATTTTTGAAAAATCACATGCACAATTTTTTAGTTATTGCTTCTGACTGTATTTTGCTGTAATAACTATTTAAACCACTTGGCTACATCTTAAAGATCTTAATGAATAGCAAGTTGGTCATTCTTCAACTATAAGGAGACTTTCACTTTAATTTACAATTATAGAGTATTGTCACACATTAACAATGCACAGATCCATGCTTGGCAGCAATGGGGAGCAGAGTATGGAGAAGTACATGAGGAGTTACAAGCTCTGGAGACCTAGGATGCCCCTTTGCCTCAACCAGTTTCTTTCTAAGGCTGAGAGCCCAGAGCTACAACCTTATTTCTAAAGTAACGAAGACCTAGAAACTTGTTCTCTGCCCCAAAGATACAATTTGTATTCATTAGGAAGACAAAGTTTCTCTCCCTTTCTCAACAGAGGAAAAGTGACTCTTCTATGCAGCACTTGTTACAGACACACACTGACAGTGGCACTGATGTGACCCCTCCCCTGCAGTATGCTCTCTGTAAGTGCTGCTGACATCAGTTCCCAGCATCTCCAGCAGGGTAGGAGAGAGTGAGCCTAGGAGATTGACACTAGAAATAACAATGCTTGTTCTTTGATCTAGAAACCAAGCCCATACTTGCAGTTAGGGAAAATTAGAAAATTAAAGATATCAATAAATTATTCTTGAGGTTCAACTTTCTATTTACTCTAGAGGCACCCTTTTCATCCACACAGTCCACTTCTGGCACATGCTTATCACTAAGTTGTTTTCAAACACAGTTCTTTTAGGAGCTTCTGGGATTGTGTGTTTCATGGGGAACACTGAGCAAATGACAGTTGGCTACTGGTTATTGAAACTACAGAAGAACACTCGACATTCCTTTGGTTTTCTTATTTTTTCCCTTCCACCTTAAAAACATGTGATCTGGGCTGGAGAAATGGGTCAGTAGTTAAGAATGCTAGCTGTTCTTGCAGAGGACCTGAGTTCAGTTCCCAACACTCATGTGTGCTCCCAGACATACAGACATACATGTACTTGCATAAACATAATGTTAAGAATGTGAGCCAACAGACTTTAAAGGCATGTCAGATGGAGATTCTGAGTTCAGAACTGTCATGTCAGTCTTGTGAACATCTAAAAGGACTCACGGTCTCTGATTTGTCTTTTCATTTGATCTTAGACCTGAGGCAGTGAACCAGATCTAAGGTCTGAGAGTCAGAAGACCTTGGTATTCCGGGGAGCCCAGGTTGACGGGACACATTTATTGATTACTCTAGACCCAAGGAATTCTGTGGTTTGTGCTATATTTGTGGAGCAACCATGCAGCTTTTGACTGCCTTACTGTAGAGAAAGCTACTCTAGGAAAGCAAGTCTTGGTAGCAGGTGATCTTTCACTAAGCTCTTCTGGTGGCCCCTGAGCTTTTTCTCTTTTACCTGTGCTTTATTTCCATGGTTTCATTTACTTCTAGGTTAAAATTGACATGGCAATTGGCACAGTGGCTTTCTGCTTGTCCACATGTGGCTGCAAGCAGTTGTTTACAGTGTGGAGTTTGTGTATGAAGGTGTGTATATGGTTCTCGGAAAAGCTTTTTCATCAGTAATTCTCAAACTTTAAAATATACCAGAATCAGTGAAAAGGTTTTAAAATACAGATGAATGGTATTTCTTTCCAGAGAGTATGATTTCATGGTTCTGGGGTAGAAACTTCAAATTTGTAACTTCTATTGAACTGAAAATCATTGCTGTGTGGGACAATTTTCCTCAGAGAGCTCACTGAATATAGGGTCAGTATGTACCTTGTAAAACATTCAATTAAATGAGTAAAATCTACTTTAAAAAACAAAGAAGATTGAATGGATTCCTAATTGTACAAGAATGAAGAGCGAAAGGGACATTCTCCCTGGGCCAGCTTGAGGAGGGTAGGTAAAAATTCTATAGGGCAAGAAGCAATTGGGCAACTTTGTCACCAGACTAAAAAGAGCTGTCCTCCAATTATGCTGAAAAAGCTATGCATGAACCATATCAGGAGAACTATCCCTAAATTATGGTAAGAAATCTGTTCTAAGCTATGCTAAAAGAGCTGTCCCTAAACTATGCTGAGAGCCATACCTAAACTATGCTAAGAGAGAATTTACTTCTTGACAAAGTTACCTTCATGTGACCACAGAGAGAAGCTGACAAGATTATATACTCTCTCAAATAGAATAGAGTTCATGTTTTTATTAGTCCTGAGATTAATAGGTGCATATAAATTTAGAACAGAGAGCTATGCACACACACACATGCACACACACACACACACACACACACACAAACACGCATGGGCAAAGGGAAAAGTTCTTTAAAGGGGAATAGTAGCATTTAATTAATTACTGTCTAGGTTACTAAGATAAGGTGAAAGACAAAAGATATGCTAATAATCTGTCCTCAAGAAACCCTTTTAAGACTGTAGGTCCAAATTTAAAGGCATTTTTACAGTGGCCAATTAACATTAATTATGAAATGTCCTTTAGATTCAGTTAGGTAATCCAAAAGGCAGAGAGAGAGAGGGGGAGAGAGAGAGAGGGAGAGGGAGAGAGAGAGAGAGAGAGAGAGAGAGAGAGAGAGAGAGAGAGAGAGATATGAAGAGAGAGAAATCTAGGGTAGCTAGGGCCCCTTTAACGCTCAGCATCTGTCTGGTGGCAGCAGGTGATGACATAAGCAGTTGCTAGGACCTGAAGAGCAGGCTGGCCAGTGGAATTAGTCTGTGTACTAACACCATCTCCTTTGACTTAGATATTTCAAATAAATGTGACGAGTTCCTGGGCTACTGTTATGATTGCAGTTGGTGCCCTCCATCAGAGAGCCCACCCATCCCAGTTTTCTATATTTCTACCTGTGTGTCTGTCTTTTATTCATTCCCTCTTTACCTTAGTCAGGATTCTAGAACTAAGCTATGCTGAGTGTGGCACTATCTGCTCAGAAAAAAAATGTGTATTTGTTTTATATAGTAGATAAGGGATCATCAGTTACACTACAAATTTAAGAATGGATGGATGGAAACATATCGAACTCAAATGAAACAAAAATTGTACTTTTATTTTTCTTTAAGTAAGATTATTTCAGGCAGTTATGTGCTAGATTGGATTTCCTGAGAAAAACTTTAGAGTGCTGTTACTGAAGCGTTTAATACCAACTGGGGTTCTGTTGTTGGTAAAAATTAATTTTCTTTCTGTGATTCACAACTAACTCTGAGGATTGAAGTAATTAATGTGTTTAGTATTTTAACCAAAGTAGTGACAATGTAAAGACACCTGGTGGTTACACACAAGTTTCCTTTCTTAGATTTAGTCTTCTGTGAATGTTACGGGTTTGCAGCAGAGCTGAATGCCATACAGAGTTCTAAGCACCCATCTTGACAAACATACCCGCTCCCCCACTAACTGTCCCGTAAAAATGACATGTGTGACAGTCAGTGAAACCTACCTTGGCACCTCTTAATCACAAAAGTACTCAGCTTATATTAGTATTTGATGAGTATTGTTTGTATATCTAGAAACCTGTGAATGTTTACAGTATAAATAAATACTCAAGTTATAAAGCTAAATATCGATGTAGTAAAGCTGCCTAATATATTTTTAAATCCATTGCATTTAATCTAAAATGTATCATTTATCATTATTTCATGCACATATCTATATGTTAACATATACCAATGGTTCTCAATCTTCCTAACACCTCAACCCTTTAATACAGTTCCTCATGTTGTAGTGACCCCCAACCAGGTATTCTGTAAAATCAATAATTTATCTAAACAGCATTAATTCACGAAAGTTCATCTTTATGCTGATATGCAGGGAATATACTCAATAGCTAATGCCCAGGGGTTGTTATATTAACTTAATAATAACAACAGAAAAGCTATATCAGCTGCAAGGAACAATCCTGAGATAAAGTCTCTTTAGGACACTGCCTCATAGAGCTCACCGATCACAGAGCATGTAAAAATGGTGGGTCACCTCCAGGAAGGCCATCTGCTAGCCTTAGCCTACCTGGATAGCTCCTAACACCATGTGATCATGAAATATGGCTTTATGGATTGAGCAAAAATAAAAGCAAATGAAACATTCAGTCTATTCTGACACTTCTGTATAAGTAACCTGTAGTCTTTGCTATTCTGCCCATTGTAACTTGAGTAAGATGAGGAATGCTTGCATTCACACCAGAAATGGCAGAGTGACCTCATGGCAGAATGATCTAGACAGATTTTAGTTTTACAATCAATTGGAGATGGCTTTGGCACTACATTAGTGATGACTAAAAAGCTTTGGACATCTGATAGTATCTTCACTTATCCATAGCTTATTGCCTCCTTCAGGGTAATCATCACCCCATTTGCAGGCATATTGCCTGCATGTTCAATTCCATTAGGAAATATTGTTCTCCTCCATTCTGCTGTCAGTAATAATGTAACTAGGAATATCAGTCTGTCACCAACAGCTGCTTTCTGTCTCACCTCATTGTCTGCTTAAAGGCTCCTGCTGTCGCATACAGGAAAGGGACAGAGTTCTCATTGGAAGCAAACAGTCTCAGACCTTCATGAAAAGGCTGTTGAAGCAAGGGGTACACTTTCTATATATGATCTGAAGTTTGAGTAACTGTGCTCAAGAGCAAATGACTTTATGAAAGACCAGCAATTAAGAAACAAGACTGTGACAGTCAAGAGACATCTCAGTAAGGTTGGTTTCAAATATTATGCTTATTATGTTTCAGTTATTTATACACCATCAAAACTAATGAAAATTAGAATTGAGCAGGTGAGGTCTCCTGAAAACTTTTGTTGCTGACCCTAAAAGTGCTTAATTCATTAAAAATGTCTCTGTTTATAACTTCCTACTACAGCCAGCACAAAATAATGGCTTAAAGCAGGAGGAGGGACATGCAGTGAAAAGTCTTGAATTCGTGGAGCTGCTTCGGATTGCAGTAGCTGACTATGATTTGCCTCATGCTTTAACAGAAGCATGGTGTTGCCAGCTGCTGATAGTTTCTGCAATTGTGTGAAATTTGGAGTGCTAGAAACTTTTCATAGGGTATATAAAGGCTAGAGCCCTGACAGGTGTGTGTGTGTGTTGAGGGGGATGGGAGTGGTTACTGGTCATTTAGAAAGGTTAGTTATGGTTTGTCAGTAGCCATGGTCCAAAAAGAAACAAAAGGAATGAAATTTGATTCAGGTGTCTTTATATATTTCTCTCTCTCCTCTATATTATCTAGCGGTAGGGGGTGAAACCTTGTAGATAGACGGTGGGAAAAAGAACCACCATAAAGTAGCAAAACACAGGTAAAGTATAAGATTCTCAAGATCATACTATCTATAGTTCATAGTTCATCAGGGTGCCTAAGGAATAGATAACAAAACTCAGAAAAAGAAAGGAGTATTTTAAAAAGTCATCTGGTTGTGTTGTCACAAAGGGCAAATAAAAGGAGGAACAATGGCCAGCTCAGAGTACCCAGCCTGCCTCAGTGACTGGTGCATATGAAGGATCCTACAGAAATGAAGTCCAAAGATAATGGGGAGGTTGACTATGATGAAGAATGTGGGCTTAATTACTTTTTGTTCTCCTGTGAATATATGATGTGAGGTTCAGAGATTATAGGCATCTGGGTCTTTCTGGGCAGTATATGGAAGCAACATTATAATAAATGATAAAGTGTGACTGCTGATCATTCTAACGGTTACACAAGTGTCTGTAGTCATCCCCTTCTAGTTTCTGTATGGCTCCCAGGCACCACGGGTGCCACGAACCTTAAGACTCCCACAAGTTGTCTTCCTTCCTTTCTTTCTCCCCCTTTACATAGATAGCTCTGTGTTTCAAACATCCCAAGTCATTGTTGGCATTCCTTTAACCCTACTCTCATATTCCTTTTCTTTCTGTTTTCACACTTAAAATCCAAGTTCAGAGGGCTTAATAAAAGGCACAGTAGTTAAGAGCACTGACTGTTAGTCCAGAGAACCAGGATTTGATTTCCAGCTCCCACATGACAGGTAACAAGAGTTAGTAACTCTAATTACACGAGGATCTGAAGCTCTTATTTGGTCTGTTGAGACACTGCAAGTACATAGAGCACACACGTACGTGCAAGCCAATCACCCAAATGCATAAAAAACGTCTGTAAGCTAAGCCGTGTTCCTCCATCACTTCAGTGCTTTCTAACTGCCCTTCCTCTTTAAGCTTTCCACATTTAGTTGCCCTACCAATTAAACATGGTATTATGTTACACATCTAACATAACCCGACACTACTTATTCAAATGTCAAATCATATGTTATCCAAGACAGTCAATCTAAACTTAGCTTGGGTTTTTCAGCTACCTAAAAAAAAAAAAAAGTATCTTTGGGGCTGGAGAGACGGTGGCTCAGTTCAGCTGTTGCAATGGTTAGTCTTTTGTCAATGCGACACAGTTTAGGGTCAACCTGTGACTCTCAATTGAGATTCATGCTTTCATAAATTGGACTGTAAGCAAGTCTGTGGGATATACTCTGTGGGATATACTCCGTGGGATATACTCCAAGGGATATACTCCGTGGGATATACTCTGAATCACTGAGCGGCAGTCCCGCTTGCTCAGGTCCTGGGCTGTGTGAGAATGCAGCTTCAGCAAACCGAGTAAAGCAAGACAGGAAGCAGCACTCCTCCAAGATCTCTGCTTCAGTTCATGCTTCAAGAGTCTTGCCCTGTTTGAGCTTCTGCCTTGATTTTTCTCAGTGGTGGGAGGTGCTTGAGTCATGTGCATTAAATAAACCTAGTTTTCTTCTAATTGCTTTTGGTCATGGACTTTATCATAACAATAGACTGCAAATAGGATAGCAGTTATGAGAACTTGCTACTTGGACAGAGAACTATAGCTCAGTCTCTGGCACCCACATCAAGCTTCTACACTAATTACAGCTACAGGGAATCTGATACTCTCTCTGAGTCCATAATCACCCTCATGAACTTTCAAAAAAACCACAAACATACACATATATAAATAAAACACCATATACACAAGAACAAGCATGCACAAGCACACAGAGGTCCACATGTTTGCACACACATGTACACACACACACACTCACACAGTTAAAATGATTTCCAAGTAAAGAAAACTGACTGGGTTAGATTGAAATTAGCATTTTAAATATATGGTATATTTTTCTTCGCTGCTAAGTACTTCAACGCATGGCATTACCATTCTCTTGAACCTCGTTTCATGCTTCTTTCTGAGAATATACTTTGATACTCTAAGAAAGACAGTACTATGTACACATGGAATCTGGACTGGGAACCATGATGAAACAGGGTATGGTAGGACAGAGAATCTAGACTTAAATGTGTATTTAGTATATTTTATATGTTATTCAAGAAAGGGTACTAGGGTGTATGCCAGTACAATGATACACTGTTGAAAATATAATAATGAAATCCAACATTCTGTATAATGAATATACATTATCAATTCTAAAAAGAGGGATAGAAGAAAGACCACACAGTGTCTTAAAGGTAGGGGCCACTATGCTCAAACAGATAGCAACCTATAATGAGTTTTCCAAGATTATACATTTATAAGTATGTTGACCCTTTTGACACAAATGCCCATGGACATGGTGCGTATGTCTTGGTGGATCTTATCTGAAGAAAGTGCTTGCCTACACATCAAATCACTGCCAATGGCAACTACCTGTACATTGTAACTTGGACAAGACAGCCTCCTCCATAGTTATATTTGGAAGTAAACTTTTGCATACAATTTTAGTATCCACTGATAGTTTCTACCAGGAAATGCTGTGACAGTGATGTCTTTAAATGGTGGCTTACTATTTGCACCTTTCATTCTATATTTGTCCACTAGAATTCTACCATTAGGAAAGCTATCTTCTTCTGCCTCCTACTCACATACTCAGCCATTGATTTACTACTATGGTAGGTAAATGTCCTCCTATGTTCATACACTGTCAGCGTCATTAACACTCTTCAGAAATAGTCTCACTTGAAGTCACTACTGGTTTCTTTGAAGTGGCTCTTGTGTTTATCATCCTGCTAGCAATATTATTTTTATAAAAGTACAACTTTACTTTTTGTCAGTGCAAAATGTTCCAAGCTCGTCTTGTATTTTTTCTACCCAGATCTGTAATGACTCATTTCTCCAAAAGTCCTAATCACTTGCATTAGAGAAATTGTGTTTAGGAACAAAGATTTGGATCATTGGTGTGTTAATTATATATTGTGCTTGTTGCTGTTACTGTTGATGTTACACCTGCCATTGTTTCTTGGTCCCCTTAGCAGACAGATGCAGAGCACACAAACACATGTTTAACCATTACAATGTATCTCAACACACACATAATAATTCAAACTGATATATGTGGCATATCGGGATTTAGTTTAGCTTTTCTGTTTTCTGTATTTAAACATCATTTTTCCAACAGTGAAATATTTAGGTCTCAGTATCTACAGTGTATTTACTTATTTGCTATCTGGCTCTTAGCATATTTACATGTAGCAGACTTAACATACTTTCAAAATTGACAGTTATGCTCTGGGGCATATTTCGGCATAGTCCGCTTGATCTTGATGTTTTGGTCTTCAGTCCAGGGAGAACTGTACTGGAGGAAGAATTTACTTGGAGATGTTCCTTTCTCCTCACCTAATCACTGTCATCTCTATTCTTGCTAACTGTTCTCACTTACATCACATACAGTTGGACTCTTACCAATCTCATTGGTGTCTGACTTTTTCTTCCTGTATTTCTTTTGTGCACATTAGTAGACTATGCCTTGTTTGTTACAGCTTTTTATTTCTCACAAGAAGGACTGCATTCTACTGACACTTTTTTTTAAGTTTTGCTACACAAACTTAACAATTTATCTTGTAAGATTTCCACATTAACTTCTAGGCCTCTCTCTCTCTCTCTCTCTCTCTCTCTCTCTCTCTCTCTCTCTCACACACACACACACACACACACACACACACACACACACACACACAATTATAGGCTATCCTCTTGTGTGGATGATCTATAGTTTCTTCAACTATTCACCTACTTGAGGGTTTAATGTTGTTCCTATAATTATATAACTATAAATAATGCTACAATATATAGCTATGTGACTATGTGTTCAACAATGTTAGAAACAGACCTGGGATTAAAGGTTGATATTATTTCCTGGTCTGATTCTATTTTAGATCAAATGACTCAATTTAATTTGAGATCACTTTGAATAATAGAAATGGTCTGTAAAATGCTAACTGTATATTATTTCTCTCAGTTTGTTTATCTTGAGTGCAACTTCTGAGGTGGTCTGATTCAATAAATATTTCTCTTTAGCTTCTGGAGCAGATGTTTTATTCTAAAAAAGTTTCCTGTGTCTACTTACATTTTAAGGTGTCTAGTTGTGAAAAATAGTTATTACATTAAATAATTAATCATTCAGAGACAAGGGATAACTATGAGTGCATCTAGTTTCTTTGACTTTCTGAGTGTAGATTATCGATGGAGGTGCAGAGGCAAAAGCATCGTATCATCAGGAGCCTCTTTGTCCTTTGATGCTGAGAGAGCACAGGCTTAGGGACTATCCCTTATATTGACTGGTGCTGTTACGTCTCAACTTAGTTTCCAGAAGATGTGGGGTTCCCAGGTCTCTGGAGACTGTCATCCCTGCGAAGCAAGTAGTGAACATTATCTCAGGCTGCTACCTAGTCGACTGGTCTCTTTCCATGATTCTGTCTCTATTCTGGGTCTAGAATGCTCTCATGTGGCCCAGACTAACTCATCAAGAAATTGCCTAGGAATTTGAAATCTGAGAACTAAACCGTACTGGCTGCCTTTCCCTCTGTGCTGCTATAAATTTCTGTATATTGCACCAGGAAGACATCCAATCGAGCTTCAGACAGCTGCTGATTAAGGTCTGCAAATTTTCAGGAGATGTTTCAAATCTCACTCTCACAGCAGGTTGAACTGAGCAACTTCAAGTACCAAAGAACCTGTTCTAACAAAAGTTAATTTCTGACACAGTGTCTAATGTAAACATATGTAATTACATATCACCCATGTAATTGTATGCCTCATCTATGTACATGTATGTTCACCTATGTAAATATATGTCTAGTTTATGTAAATGCATGCCTTATTTGTATAGATTATCGGTTAAACAATATGTAAATGTAGAATATGTATAAGGCCATATATGTATAAATATGTAATGTATATGTATATATATATAATGTATATGACATATTATGTATAATTATAATACAGTATACACCATAATATATAAACCTGTATAAATGTAGACTGACTTACATAAGTCTGTTTCATCTGTGTAAAAGTACACTTCACCTGTGTAAATGTATGCCTTGTCCATGTAAATTATGTCTGCCTCACTCATGTTAATATATGCACTATTGACATAAGTGGATGCCTTACCTATGTAAATGTATACTCACATATATAAATGTATGCCAACCTATGTAAATGTATGATCATCAATGTATATGTGTCTCACCTACATAAATGCATGCCTTACTTATGTAAGAATTTGTTTTACCTGTATAAATTTATGTTCTGTTATGTACATGTATGCTCAACTATGTATGTGTGCCTCAATTATGCAAATATATACCTTACCCGTTAGTGCACTCATTATCTTTGTAAATGTATGCCCTCCTATGCACGTGCATATCTTCCCTATGTGAATGTATGCTCACTTATGCACATGGATATCTCACCTATTTGAATGACTATATAAGACTTGGTGGGAGCCTCACCAGCTGGGTCAGAATGTGGAGCCCATATCCTCCATGTCAGAGGAGTCAAGTCACATATTAAAGCATGTTTCTGAATCCCAAACTTCTGGAAACTGTATTATAGTTAATGTTTTAAAACATAGGCAATCATGAAGAAAAGAAACTGTCAGAAGCACATAGAGAAAGCTTTGAATGATACTGTTCTTAACTTTTTACCTCCTCGATCACGGGCAGCTAAACTTTGACCCCTTCTTAGTGTGATATCCAACTGGTACATTCCGGGATCAGCCAAAGGGACATCTGCATTACTGGTTCCAACTGTACTTATTCTCTGGAAAATAAAAAATACAGAAAGTACTAAGCTTATTTTCTTTGTTCTACCTTTTCCAATGGGAGACTGCATGGAGTTTAAAACAAAATTAAAAGAATTAGCCAATGAAATCAACCAAATCACATACAGTTGTCTAAAGGATCTAAAATTCATGAAAGTCTTTAGGCTCAAAATGAAAGCATAACATAACATAAGTAACATAAATGTCCTATTTTTAACTCTGTTTACAGCTAGCGATTTCAGTATGAAAAACATTGCCTATAGAAGATTATATAATTCATTTAAGGAAAATTAACACAGAAATAGTGTGTAAAGTTAAAAGTGAATGACAAATGGAAAATGAAGATATGCATTAGAAGTTGCCTTATACATAACTGAAAATTAAAAATGAAAGGATTTATTCCGGTGATTGTATTGTCTCATTCATTTATGCAAAAGGTCTCCTGCTGGTGGATTATACACTTCTATCTTAGATCCAACATAAAATATGATATAATTATAAAGACATAAACTCTCCTAGCATTTTGACAGTATTTGCAAGAAACAAATTCTCACTGAAGCTCAATTTCCGATGTTTCCTTCTTTGGAATCAAAGTGTGCATGCTATTTATGGACTCAGAGTTTTCAGTAGGGCTGTCTAATGGAATATTTTAAACAACAATGCTTAACAAAAATTGTACATTTTATATTTTGTAGTTTCAGCTAGCTTGTATACAGCAGAACTTACTTTCTTCCCAGGTTTGAGATTACTTAAGATTCTCATTTCTTTTCTGATTAAAAGGGGATGTTCTTTAATTTTAAAACTTGCATGGGTAAGAAAGAACAGTAGTGAGCTATCTGGCTCCCAATACCACAATTCACAGGAAATGCAATTATAAAGCAGTGTCAAAAAATTTTACTGAGCTATAATTCACATACTGCAAAGTCACCCTGTAGCCGAATCAGTGCTTTATTTGAGGTTTGAAGATCCTGGTAGAAAGCATTCATTTTGAAACAATTATCACTTAAAAGGTGCACTGTTACTTTGATTGACACCTGAACTCATCATCTCTCCTCTGGTAACAATGAAAAGAATTCATTCTGTTCCCATAATATCCTTGCCTCGATAAAGGGTAGCTGCAGTCCCCAGGCCCCCAGGCTGGAAATTTTGAGCTGTCTTCTTCATTTGACTCCCACTCACACCCAAATAGCTGCTAAATCTCTAGAGTTCTTCTGCACCACATCTCTCAGATGCTTTTTCTTGTAATTGCTACAAGGACTAATAACAAGTCCAATCTTCAACTGGCAGACCCGTGATAACCTTCTTATCAGTTTGGGATACAACCTTCCATACACTTTCAAACCATACTCAAGTATACACAAAGACACATGGTGACTCATATATGTGTCAGGTTTAGTTTTCAGCTTGAACAATGTTAGCATAAGTTTTCTAATATTCACAGGTTATTTAAGAAAAATATCACAGATATTTTTTGACCAATAAATCAGTATTTCTCTCTCCGCTCCCTCTCCCTTTCTTCTACCCTCCCTCTCTCCTCTCTCTCTCTTCTCATGCCTTCCTCCATTCCTTTCCCTTCTGTACTCGTTAATAGCCCTTCTCACTCTCTTGATGTGTAATTAATAAAGAAAATTCTATCATTTTCTGGCATAAAACAGAATGATTTGATCTTCATGTATTATCGAAATTATTAGTGAAATAAGTCAGTCCATGCAGCTCTCCTCCATCTTATTATCATTTTATATATTTTGTTTTATAGTAAAGACATTTAATCAATTTTCAAATTACAATTCAGTATTACTATCAAGCTACATAGTCATTGCCTCTACATATTGAGTCTCTATACATATTCCTGTAATAACTGAAAATTTTTATGTTTTGTTCAACTTTTCCCCGTTTCCCTCAACCCTGCACATGCTAATCATTTTTTATTTTGTTGTAAAAAAATTTTGTTCCTTTTATTGTGTCCTCTGTCTTTAATCTTTGCACACGTTGTATGTGACATCAGTCTACTGAGCAGTTAAAGCTGTTTTATTCCCTCTGTAATTTCTATGTTTCATAATTTCTTAATTTAACATACCATCATAATTACTTTCATAGTTAAAAATATTCTTACAATTATTTTTATGTAGTTCTTTAAACTATCAAAAATAAAATTTAAATATACTCTATGAAATGGAATCTTTTCTCTATCAAACATAATATTTTATTAACTCTTGGAGAACTGTACATAATCCATTTTGAAAATATTCACCCTCTACTTAGCCCCTAACTTCCATGTCCACTCATTACCTTCTCATCTCTCCATTTCCACACTCTCTCTTATTTAAATATCTCACTACGTACAATTTGTGCTGCCCATGTACTCCGGGGTACAGGGCCGTCTCCTGGAGCATGGTTGGCAGCCAGTATCTGTAAATTTCCAATAGTTCCCAAGTACACTTGGCTCCACACGTGATTCTCGTCTAATGTTTATTTCTGTGTTCATTCTGAATCATCTGCATAAAAGACTTTGAATTCTGATACTTATTAGGATGTGCATGAATCGTCACACTTGTCTAAATGTTTCTTACTGTCATTGCATTTTCACCCTGTCTAGTTTTGCTGGGCCAGCAGATAGCTGGGGTTGACTGGACAACTTCCTTTTTCTCTCACTGCAGCCATGTGACTTGCCTTTATTTCATTTTTCTTATTTAGGTAATATGACTACATTAATAACAATACACTGTAGGTTTGAATACCCATAAAATATTAAAAATAGCATCAGACATATAGTAATCACTCAAAGACATTGAGGTTATTAGTTTTATATGAAAATGATATTCTGATAACCTGTGTTGAATTTCTACATCAATATGAGAAAGGTTTATAATTTCATGAATAACATACTCTTGAGGGAAATATAACTTTCCAGTTCTTTTAGGTCCTGTTATGTGACCTTTAATAACACAATATTATTTTCTTCATATTGGTTCTACCTCTATCTAATTTTATTCTTGAATGTTCGCAGGGTTTTTCCTCTCTATTTTAAATGGAATGATTTTTTTCCAATTTCCATCTTGATCAGGTTATTTCTGATCTAATGAACATATGTTCTTTTTTTATAGTGATTTTTATCTCCTTTCATTCTGCAACTCATGTGTATAAAAAATCTTCTGCATATAATGTAATATGTTCTTTATTCCTCTTTTGTAATATTTTAGGTTTTTTAAATATTGTTGCTTTTCTATAATGCTGTTTAGAATAGAAATTTTGGGCACTTCTGAATTGCATCTGATTTTTAAAAATAATTTTAAAATGTTTTACATTATAGTACCACATCATTCCCCCTCCCTTGCCTGCCCTCTAGTCTTTCATGTATTTCTAGCATATTACTAATAACATGATGATCATTATATTTAAGGTTTTTATTCTACTCTGAATTTACTTGGGTTTTTAAAATTGATAAATTTTACAATAAATTTATACCAACATTTTGGTTGGTAATTTTTCTAATATTGAATCATCACTATATTGGAGGAATAAACTCTACTTGCCCTTGTGAGTGTATCTGCTTCCTGACACAGTCGTGATTATGTCCAAAACCATGAGCTGTACCCAGTGTACTTGCATGTGACTATTAGTCTTAATCAAGCCTTCCCAGCCTCCACATCCGAAGTCAAGCTGGCTTTGTAAGTGTGCCTTTGACTGTTGTCTTTCCCAAATTCTGGACTATTTTTCTGTTAATAGATTAGGACTTACATGTTTATTCTCCACCGTTATATGCCATCTCAAATTCTAATTCTGTCATTTTTAGATTGTAAAATTCTAATATAAAGATCTGGAGTGTCTAAGGATAAACTGAGCATGAGTTACAATGGATGCTTCAGGGGTATATTCTTCAAGGACACAGCATCAAGCTGGATTTAGAAAAACATGTAGATCTTCAACCAAGTTTGCTAACCCACGGGCAGTTTCTTGCTTTCTTTTTTCACTGACATCTGGCTTAATGCCTTTTTCCTTGAGGAACCTAATTATGCCCTTGTTCCTAACACAGTGCTTCAGGCATCTTTACACTTTATGAAAATGGAAGTTAATCTATCAAGAAACTATATGGAAATTAGATTGAAACATGGAGGTATTTAGCCTTTAGAAGATAATCTGAGGAAGCCACATGGAGATGATGTGTTCAGGGGCTAAAATTATGGGGAAGATTTTGACAAATGACTATTTGGAAGAGTGAAGAAAATTAACTAACCTGAGCCTAGGATTGAGTAATTAAAAAATGTGCATAAATGTTCTGATACACAGTGAGAATTCCTGGAGTATGATGATACCACACTGAGGATAATTTCAACCCACTAATAAAAATAAGCTTTGATGGACTTTTGGAGAGAGAAGCCATGCCTATAGACCACATTTACCAAATACTTTGCATCTGTTACTTCCTGATTCATGCTCTTATCTACATACTTAGATTCTGGAGATGAAGAAACCTCCAGCTTTACCCTTAATAGGGAGAAAAGGATGGATGAAAGTGGGGTAACTCTGTGGATATAGACATTATTTTAAAATGTTTGTAACAGTGCAGTTGAAGTCACAAGAGTGTGATCTGGCCAATGCTCAGACAAACAAAGATGGATCTGAGAGATATTGGAAAAGAAGCAGTCAGCTGAATTTGCCAACTGACACGATGTGGCAGATGTGGAAAGCAGATGGATGAGTCATGCAGAAGTCTGGCTGAGTTCCTGGAAGGATGGAATGGAGTGGTAAAAGATAGAAATCAAGGGACTAGCATGATTGATCTAGGCCACCACATCAGGCTCCAATAGCATCCCAGCCCTATGAAAGAAGGACCTCAGAAACTCAAGTAGACCTAGAGAGGCATTGCCCTACAGGCTTGTACAGTGTTTTCAAGGTTATCAGGATAATCAGGATAATAATAATCAGGATAATGTTGGAAGGATTTGATTGTGTTTTCTTATAAATTATTTTTAATAATTATTTATGCTTTTGCATCAGGACTCAGCGAAGTAAATGAAGCATTCACGTCTCATCAAAGAAATCTCTTTCCAACAGAAGAAAACTTTTAGAAAACCGTAAGTCTACAGAGAACAATTAATTGTGGTTTTCATCTACATGTACATGCATCTGTGCACACCTGTAATGTGTACATCTATAATACACCTTCTGCATCTAAGGCTCATGGAACACTACGGAAGCGTGGTAGAAAGGTTTTAGAAGTGAGAGGAACAAAAAATATCCCTTTGGACTCTGTGTCCTGACCCCTCAACAGCATGACTGGCTAAACAAGACCTGAAGTCGTACAATGGTAATAGACAGGTTAGCATGGAATAGGGAAATCTCACTCCCAAATCAGACAAAGAACCAGAGGCAACTGAGGAATCCTGAGAACAACAGAACTAGTCTCCCCAGTGATGAGGCCCTAAACTGGGTATCTAATACCAAATAGGCAGGCTGAAAATCACTTAAATACATGTAAAATTAAACAAACTGAACAAGTTCTATATTTATATATTTAGATGTGCGTGTAGATTTGTGTGTAACAATCACAACTAAAGAGGCTGAGGTTTTGAAAGAGAGCAGGGGAAGGAGGAATGGGAAGGTTGGATGGAAGAAAAGGAATGTAGTAAATGATATAATTATATTTTAATTAAAATTTTTTTACTAAAGATATTTTATAAGCTTCCAAACATAACGGTATATTGAGAAAAGCATCCCCAAAACACCAGGCAAGCATATAACTTTGAAACAAATATGCTCGTTATTTTGAATGCCTTGCCTGATACACTAGTGGTCCACTGAAGAGGCTTACCTTGGAGATGAGGAAAATGTATTTCACAATAGTTAATGGCAATTATTAGGAGCTAGTGACTTGCTCTGCTATTTTTGACTTCCATTTTTTTGTCACCCTCCAAGCTTCCGGAAGGCTGAGGAATGCCTCTTTTCCATGGTGCATTTTTTATAAAAAAAGTTCCTGATGGGGAGTAGCTGGAACCCGTTACCAGATGGATGACATAAGCTGAAAAGAGCATTTTGCCTTCATTGTTTCCTCTTAAATGATTAAATAAATGAAATTAAAAATTTTTGTATTTAGTAACTCATATCCAGACCCCTAGATTCTACAATTAGTAACCTATAGTAAAAAGACATTAAGTCTTTTGTGCATACAAATGCTACCCATTGAGTATGTTCTCCAACATTATAACAAAATATTTCAGGGTATAAAATTTATAAAGGAAACAAGTTTGTTTTGGTTCATGATTCTGGAAACTGGGAAAGCACTGGTTTCTGTTCAGCTCTTTAGGGAAGCTCAACTCTTTGGAACATGCTAGTCTTTCAGTAACTGCATTTGCATAAAAGCAAAATTTACTCACAAGAGAAGTATAATCCCTAGTAAAGAGCCTGCTTCCAACCTCCACTGCATTGGCAATAAAATTTCAACACGAGTTTGTGTGAGGGAAAACCTAAGTCACAGTATTGGCTCATTCACTTATCTATAACTAAAACACTGGCTGACCCTTCTGCTAGCCCACTCGTTAATTGTCTGTAATTCTCAAAACTAGATTTCTAGGTTCCCGAGGATGCATCCAGCAGGCATTGGATATTTAAGAGATAAGCTGGAGCCGACATCAGCTACTCTATGGGACTGGTTTCTCTTCCTTAGTTGTTGAATCCATCTACTTTACTTCAGTTATTTACTGGCATTAGAGTTTTGAACATGTAGAAAACTGTTGTCTCCTTCAGTGCATCCCAATGCCCTTTCAGCAGAGTGACTGGAACAGTAAAATCTTTATTTCCTAGTTGTCTGTAGTGCTAGGTATTGTGCTGTATGACTTAGGTTTCTTCACTATTTGGTAGTTTATTTGGTACAGGCACAAACAAGCACTGTTGTGTTCTGACAGCACAATGGTGGAAGAATCTGGTTCCTTCCAGGGAAGCCATGACTGTCTGGTTACAGTCCCTCCCATCAGAAGTATGGTATGGCAGCTACAGAGGTCCAATGTGGCTCAGATCCTACAGACATCTTTCCTCTACAAGGCTCATCCTCCTGCTGTGCCTGTTTGCTTACATGGCCTGCAATGGATTCTGTTCTATAACCCAACACAAATCAGCAAGTGGTGGAAATAGATGCAAACAACAGTTCTTCAGCTCATCTGCATCTTCTGGTTAATATTTAAAATGGGACACAAAAGAGTCATGAAACAGTGAAATAGCTAGTCACCTGGGAATGACCAGCTTTACAGAAGAAAGGTCTTACTGCTCTAGTGAGTGATGGGTGTGGTCAGACACTAGGATGGGAAATGGGAAAGTAACTTATTCTAACAGGCCAGAAAGCTTAAAGAAAAAGAAGTGGCAAGCTCAAAACTTTACACTCAGTTATTAAAAATTATCTGGTACAAGAGGGAATTACCAGATCTGTGGCATGTAAGCTAGGATGCATGGTTCTGGTGACTGATAATTTAGCCTACAGTTAACCACACATCTAACTCTCCTTATGCCAAAGCTTACTGCAACCTGAGAGTCGAGCTTCAACTCTGGGATTAATTATGGGATTTTTGAATTTCCATTAGCATAAGAAAAAAGGAATGTAAACATCCAATCCTAAGATGCAGCGACACTTGCTTTTGTTTTAAAAAGTATAGGCTACAGTGTTCCTGGAACTCCTTTTCTGGGACTCCCATAATACCATTTACTCATGCATGGCCTATCTGCTAAATTGACTGTTCCCTGTAACATCAGTCCCTTTTCACTGGTAACTTTTCCACCTACACATCTAGTTTATCCCCAAGAACACACACATGGTGATACAATGAAGGAGTCAGAGAGTCCCCACGAACACACACATGGTGATACAATGAAGGAGTCAGAGAGTCCCCAAGCACACATGGTGATACAACGAAGGAGTCAGAGTCCCCAAGAACACACACATGGTGATACAATAAAGGAATCAGAGAGTCCCTAAGAACATATTCATGGTGATACAATGAAGGGGTTAAAGAGTCCCCAAGAACACACACATGGTGATACAATGAAGGAGTCAGAGATTCCCCAAGAACACACACATGGTGATACAATGAAGGAGTCAAAGAGTCCCCAAGAACACGCACATGGTGATACAATAAAGAACTCAGAGAGTCCTCAAGAACCTACAAATGGAGATAAGATGAAGGAGTCAGAGTCCCCAAGAACATAAGATGAAGGTTGACCTGATTTTCTTCCTACTTTTTAGTTCTCACACTTTCCACAGATGTGTAGCCTATATGAATATAAGAATATAAAGAATAGAAATATGATGCATTTAAGATTATAATATCTTTCTTTACAGCATCTACCCTTAGATGATATGTTAAAGATAATGTGGAACTAGGGCTGGAGGGATGGTTCAGTAGTTAGAGTTATTACTGCTCTCTTAGAAAGCTCAGGGTTAGCTTCTTAACATCCATATCAGGTGGCTCATAACCACCTGAAACTCCAGTTTCCAAGGATCCAACACTCTCTTCTAGCCTCTTCTGGTGCCTGCATGTGCATGGTACTATAACCCATGCACAAACACATAAATAAACAATAAAACTAAATCATTTTTAAATTAAAATAAAAAATAATTGTGTAATAGAATTGCACAAAAATAGAATTGCTTTGATTCAACATTGACTTCACATGGAACACAATACATCATATACCATTTTTATCCACATACCAGTTTATTTTATTTTATTTTATTTTATTTTATTTTATTTTATTTTATTTTATTTTTGGTTTCTATGAATACAAGCTTTATTATTAATGTACCTTCTATAGACATAAATCTCAACAGCCCCCTGCCCCATTAAGGAAGTTGAAAAAACATTAACAAGAAGAGCCTATGCCAGGGATCAGAAATCCTGTGACATGCCAGCTCTGCTTTAGAACCCAGAAGAGAGTATGAGACTCTTCAAGGCTTCCAAAGCTTCGGGAGTCCAGGGTCATTTTGGGAGGACTACTCTGGGTTCTGCCTGGTGGTCTCTCTTGGTGTCCAGTGGTAACTCTTTCTTCTCCAACTTCTTTAGGCTTTTGGCTTAGACCATTGCTTGACCATCTCACGTCTCTTCTTGAAGAACCAGACAAAAATGAGTTCTTTTCTCAGTTTGAGTTTGTCAGCCAAGACCTGCAGAGTCTCCTTGTCAGGCCAGTGGTTTTTCAGGAAGTGTTCTTTCAGCTCCTGGAACTGCTTATAGTTGATCCCAAAGTTTCCATAGCTATAGGACAAGAAGGGAGGAATTTTCTGGATCACAGGTACTTTATCTTGGCTGCAGTTCCCTTGAGTTCCATTCTTCAGTTTGAGGCTCTATTCTAGGATTTTAGCTTAAATCACACTTCCATGCTGTGACCCACCCAGTTAGGCCTGATATAAAAGTTTAAAATAAAGCTCAAATGTAGTTCATCTCTTTGAACAGTCTCATGGCCATGGGTGCAGAGTTGGTTGAAGCAGGATTTCACATGCTCTGCTGTGCAAATAGCATGCTTTTTTCCACAGATCAAACCAAAGTATAAATGTGGAGTTGTCCATGGGGTCTGGCACAAGGTATCTCTTAGTGAACAGCGATTTTTTTCACTTTCTTCACAAATTATCATAGGAAAAAATATTTTTAAAGTTTCTAAGAAACAAAATACATAGTATAGCACTGAATTATAATTCATGGTGAAAAATGTTTATCCAAGATTCTACACGAATAAATATTAACTGATTGAATAAATACATAAAATAGGAGTGAGGCGACAAGTTTATAGGGTAGAAGAATCCAAATAACAGCTGGAGTCACTCCTTGAGGGAGTGAGGCACACTCCCGAGTCATCCAGTGTGTGCTTTGCTAACCTACCTCCTTCTGGAGCATTCAGAATAGGAGGGAGAAGAAGGGAGGAACTGGAGAAAAGCAATGCACTGTACTAGACGGCTGGAAGTAGCAGCATCAGGGGCAGTTCATGCTGAGAGCACATGCCATTGGTACAATGTAAGAAGGACACCTCACCTCTGTGGCCCTCCTTCCTAAATATAGCACCACCTGTGCACTGGGAAACATTAGCTAAACCCAAACTTAAGGTTACTCTATGAGGTCCCTCGCTAGTACTCCTCAAAACTGTGAATGTCATTGCACAAGGCAAGACTTAAAAGATTGACAAAGAAAATCTGGAAAGCTAATGAAGCTATGAGATGTTAAGGAGCAGAAACGGAGCCACCAGCAATAACCAGGAAATGCAAACATGCACGTGATATTTGTGGAGGCCAGTGTTCAGTATTTTCTTTGATGGATCCCTACCCTATTTCCTGAAGTTCACTGATGTGGTCTAGTCAGCTGGCCAGTGAGCTCCAGTGGTCTGCTTGTCTCTGTTCTGGCATTGCTGGTGTTTTAGACGTGTGCCTCTAGGCTCAGCTTTTTACATGGATGCTAGGGATGTAAACTCAAGTCCTCATGCTTGTGTGGCAGGCACTTTTCAAAATGAGCTGTCACCTCAGCCTACCTACGTGTACTGGTATTAATATAAGATACTAACCATAAAGAAAACCAAGCATAGGTATATGGAATTCTGTTTGATCTTTACAGCTTTTCTGTACGTGTAAGACTGTTTTAAAATTGATAACAAAAGTACACACATTTGTAAAGAGTTTTTATGGAGCTAACTCTACTGTGTCAATAGCCACACTCAGTAAGCATAACAACAGACTTATAGAATATGCTTCCATCATGGATTAGCCTGACTTTTCTCATCCACCTACTTCCCTTCCCTAGTTCAACAGAACAACAAACAACAAATCACTGGAGTCATTATTTAAGAAGTACATTTATAGAGTGATTGTGCTAATTGAAATAATGCTCCTGTGGGGTAATACAACCAATTCATATCCAAGTAACCCTGCAGGGACCACCAGCACCCACTCTTGAGGACAGTGGTCATAAGGTATAAGCTGTACTTCCCATTCTTCTGTCTAATTAATCCTGTCACCTGTAAGCTAGTCTTGCTTTAATTGGGGCTGGCTTACAGGTTCAGAGGTTCAGTCCATGGTGGGAACTTGGCAGCATTCAGACAGACTTTGGGCTGAAGGAGCTGAGAGTTCCGCTTCTTGTTCTAATGCAGCTAGGAGAAGACTGGCTTCCAGGCAGCTAGAAAGAGGGTTTTAAAGCCCATGCCCACAGTGACACACCTACTCCAAGGCCACACCTCCTAATGCTCCCACACCCTAGGCCAAGCATATATAAACCACCACAATTACCTTAGGTTTTCCTAGCTGATTGACTCAGTAAATTTCCCCTACAATTTAAGTAAAGGAAGCTTTTGTTACTTGCAACCCAAAACATCACATGATGGAATAAAAACTGTAACTGGTTTCTTTTGCATATAAAATCCAAGAAGGGGCTGGGGAGAAGGCTCAACCTGTAAGAACACTTGCTGCCACACCAACATGAAAAGCTGAGCCCAAATGCCCAGCTTCTGCATAGAAAGTATGGCTTTGGTGCACATGCCTGTAACTAGTGCTGTTGGGGCAGTGACAGGTGCATCACTGGGGCTTAGTCATTGATCGATCACCAGGCCAGCTCCACATTCAGTGAGAGACACTGTCTCAAAGGTAGAAAGTGATGGACCAGGACCGCCAACATCTTCTTCTGTCCTCCAAACACACATGTATGAAGCACAGTGAAGTGCCTGATAACTATTAAACACACACTGACTGGGTGAATGAACAAAGACAAGGCTGTGATTCAGTAAATGTTTCAGAAGTAGCCCTCAAGGAGAGGTGAACATACTCAAGAAAAACACAGAAGTCTCAGTGTGTTCTGAAGTGACTCAGGTATTTATGACATTGAGTCTGCAACAGCATCAGTAAAAGAGGTCTAGGGGAAAATAGTTATATAAAGCCAAATAGAGCCAAAGGCTAGGGTGGCCTTATTACAGATATGGGATTTATGATTAATATTCATACACATATATAACTGCAAAAATATGATTACACGGGAAGTTTTTCATAATTAAAGCTCTCAAAACACCCTGATGTTACAATGTTCACCACATATTTCAGAAAAAGCATAGTGGTTTAAAATATTACTCAAGTCAGAATGCCTGATTTTGAATCCTGTGTCTGACATGTTCCAGCTATGATACCATCAGAAAATACGCAAATTTGTTTTCTCTAACTTTTTGAGATTATAATATAGATACATAATTTCCCCATTCTCTTTCTTCCCTCCAAATCTGTCCCAATACCTCTCATTTCTATCTTTCAAATTCATGGGCTTTTATTCATTAGTAGTTATTACATGCATATGCTGTGACATTATATGTATACACATATACATATACACGTAACCTGCTCAGTCTGTATAATATTACTTGTATGTTTATTTCAGGGCTGACCATCTGGGAATAGATAGATAGTACCAATTGATACATCTACAAAATGACTCCCAAAACTAGGACACATAGATGTTACAGGATAGAGGATGCAAAGATTGAAAGAACCAGAGACTCAATCTTTATATACCACAGCATTGCCCTTTATGAAATGCGGGTAAGACTAGGTCATCTTTCATTGGAATTTGACAATTTAGTGAGGTGATTATCGTCTAATACTCAGAACTGTGCAAAGATTTAGTAAGCACATAAAAATGTTCCTTTTCTATCTTCAGAAATGTTGGAGAAGTTTGCATTGAAAAAGGATCAATTGAGAACATGCCTCTGAGCAATAGTGTTCTATGAAGCAACTCCATAGAGATCCATGAAACTCTGACAGAGGTGCCATAGTTTCATAACGTTTGAGCTGGACTTCCCTGAGGAGGTAAGTAACACGCACACTCTGTCCTCCTTACACACATGTATGAAGCACACAATTGCACACACACAAAACAACCTAAGAAATGTTTATTCTTTCTACTCTAATTTGTAGAAATTTTGAAACTAAAAATTAGCTAGAAAATAGAAAGTAAAAACTGTACTTTTACAAAAATTCATACTCTCAGATTGTATGGTGAAATCCTGACAGATTAAAATGGAAATCACTAAGTGAACTACATATTTGAAACCATGTTGCAATTTTCATGCCCAAAATATTAATTCTAACATTTACTTATCTAAAACCTTACATCAAAATAGAAGTGATGGTTGTAGTTAAAAAGTATTTTAAAGTTCTAATCAGTCATTTATTACTTTCAGTAGTTGGTTGGTCATATTTCATTTCTTGTCTGACCACTGAGAACAGATGCTATCAAGCAGTTCTAGTAAGTTGACCTTTTGCAGAAGTCATGTGCAAATATGCCCAGATAAACAGTTTGGAAGTTTTTTATTTATGTTTATTTATGTTTTATTTATTTATGTTTACTTCTCAAGCAATTTTAAACTACCTTAATATATCATCCTTCTTAGCATTAATCAAAATTGCTTCCCTCTCCCTCCAAATTGTCTCTGCACTGACCCATCCCAGAGCCTCTCACTCTGCATCTCTACAAAGCACTGTTTCCACTGAGTGTTCTTCTTAAGCCAGCAGGCAAAGACCTGAGTCTCCTTCCCCACTCAGACTCAGAGTCTAACTCTTGACTCCGCCTCCCCACTTAGCTTTTGTCTTTTTCATTTCTGTAGGTAAGGAAAAGAAAGAAACTGGACATGGAAATGTTACAAATTTCAGGCAAGGAATTGAAAGCTATATCTTCAATATTGTTGATCTATCACATTATCGAAAATGAGCAATTTCTGTGTTTCCATGTTTATTAGGAGACTATTGCCTATTAAAATGTTTCTTAGGAACTGCATATGAATATTCTCGACTCCTTTTCACTTTAACTGGTTGGCATTTGCCCTTCGTGAATCAGTAAGAGATGTGCTAAAGGATGTGACTAGTGTGGCTGGAACCAGATATCAGGAAGCCCATCTCTGTAGCCTCAAGGACTTTCTTACTGCAAATCATGTCACGTGCATATACAGAATGGCTCTCTCCTGCATAAGTTCAGTAGATCTTTCTAGTATGGCACAGCCAACTTTACTGTTTGAAGAAGTGTGTGGTGGAGTGGGATTTCCTCTCATTCTTTGCACATGGGTGGGATGTTTATCGTATAGGTGAGGTAGTGCCAATCAGAGTATTTTGTTCTCATTGGTGAGAGGGCGCCTTGTAGAGTGAGTTTCAGGGATGAAATGCATTGATTTCACTCAAAAGTATAGTCACAGTGTGGGAAAATTATAGACCCAGGAGAGAAAACTGAGGGAAAACAGAGGAATGAATTCCTACTGTATGTAGAAGGCAGCTAGCATTCTGCTATATGCTGCCCATGGAACAAAGCAAAACTATTTCCACCCTTACCACAGATAGCAGAGAAAGCGCTCTCTTCAGGGAGTGAAAAGAGCATGACCCCACTGTTCTTCATGTTTTCGACACGGTCTTAGTGTATAAATTCCTAAAGTATTGATGATACTCATTCTCTGTGTCTGCTGGTGGCCTGGCTTCTAAGTCACATGACCAGCTGTTTATTTGACCTCTCCAATCCAATGCCTTGTGGTCAAGTCAAATGTCCAGATCATGTACACATGTGATCTCTTCATTTTTGTTTCTAAGCTGCTTTCCACTTAGACCTTTCTCTTTTAATTCAAGAAAAGCATATACTACCCAGAGCAACACAGCATCAGGTTTTCTCTTCCTTTCTCCCTAACTTCTCATGAGACCCAACAACAAATCCATTGTGATTCTTTCAAGTCATGCATTAACCTTATCCTTTTTTACAAGCCTGTCACCACTTCCTGAGTCACAACATGGATCATCTCTAACCTGCATGATGATACTAGTCTTCTGTTTTCCTTCTGTTCCTGTTTCTCTACAACTCATCCTCTCAGAAGCAACTGACATCTAACTACAGATGGAAGTGACTGACTCTCCTGCTTGGAAGCATTCAGTGGACTTCTACGCATTGAAATCCCCTTATTACAGTTCGCAAAGCCTGGGACAATAATATCATTGCCTTCTTCCATTTACCCCCCATGTTCCTTGCACAAGAGCTGTGCTGGCCTTGTGCAAGTTTCCTGAGTGTGTTAAACTCTTGCCCCACAGATTTCACAGCTGATAGTTTATTTGGTTCCTCTTTTCCAGGGCATTTGGATGGGTACACTCTTTCCAATCTTCAGCTGTCAGCTTCTGTTGCTTCTCAGAGAACCTTCCATTATCACCGTCAAAATAAATCACAAAGATATAAAGTCTAAAAACATGGTCAACTCATAAAGAATGTATTTTCAACCATGGTGAGTTACATAAAGGAAACAGCAGATTGTTGTTACTTAACTGGCTGGTATTAAGGTTTTGATGGTGATAATTTCCTTTCATTTAAAAGGTTAATATGCCACTACTACAATTCCTTAGAAGACATACAGAAATTGTTGGGAGCCGCGGCAGGTGCTGACAAAGTCCGCCATCGCTAGGTGGCGCTGTCAGCCATAGTTCTTCCTAGTAAACAAATAAACTGCGCATGTGCCATGGTAAAGCCCGCCAAAGCTAAGCCCATCCCACGGCGTTTGGCGCGCAACGAGTATACAGCCAATCAGAGGTGATTACGCCGCTCTAGGGTATATAAGGGCTTTTCCCAGGGCTGGGGGTCGTCTTCTGCCACCATTTTGGTTTAGGGAAATAAACGTGTTTCTACGGAAGGATTCTGGTGTGTGTGTGTGTGTGCGTGTGTGTATGTTTTTGCCGGCGAGACCACTACACGCGCGCCCCGCACATTTGGTGCCGAAAAACCCGGGAGAGATTACCATCGCCGGCACGTTTTTAGAAGACCCCCCGCTTGCCATCCACGCGTGGAGGAATCCAGAACCGTAGAACGAGAGGATGTTCTCTGAGAGACAGGTCTCGATTTGATTTAATTCACTTCCCTCCCCAGTTGGCAGGAACCTTAGAGGCTTTCGCTATGGTGTTAGCAGCCTTAGTTTTCTTCCCTTTGGTCCTCGTGGCCGCTCGGGGAGTGGAAAATGGATTACAGGTCAGCATGTCAGAAACAGAGACAGAGAAATGGAAGCGCTTAAATATTCAGAAAGGAAAAGGGAAAAAAGACGTATTTAAGAAATCAGGCCTCCCCGAGAACCAATTCACGGGGATGAGAGATGAGAGAAAAAACGCTCTTGGGAGAGACGGGAGAACAAGAAGCCTCAGAGGGAGACCTCTGTATCTGGTAAAGGAGCCGGGCTTTTTACTGCGTGATAGCTCTGAGTCGGAGGGGCTAACTTCCGACTCAGAGGACTCAGATGTAGAGATGGATGGGGAGGATAGATGCCAGCCGAATAGCCGGCCGCCGCCGCGAGATCGAGTGCTGGAGTTAGTGACGGTTAATTGGAGGCTGTGTTTACAAGAAGAGTGGTTTGGGGGAGACAGTCTAGGTGAATGAGGAATTGGCCCAGTGCCGATTTTGCCTAGGAGGTGACAGCGAAACATAGGTCAAGAGAATTCTAAATTGCCTGCAGCCTAAAAGCCGCTTCAGGCGGGAAGAGCAGGGTTAAAAAGAATTAGAAAACAGGGTATTGAAGTGTTAAATTAGCTGCCCGCTACATCTCCAATGAACGAGACAAAAAGTTACATTTTAAATATGAGAGAGAGAGAAAGAGTTTTTAAAAAATACAGGTGCCCTCTCTCTGAGCTGTGTCAGCAAAAAGAATGAAAAGGCTATTTCAGAGTTCATCTAGAAGCAGAGAATTCGGGAGATGTCCTGAAATTCTTTGTAGCTCTTAGAGTCCTTCCTTGTTGCTTGTCCTTGGTGCGCCAATGTCCACGTGTTTGTGTTTGCCTTTTGTTTCGTTGTCTAAATGTTCTGTGTTTGTTACGTGTTCAAAAAGAAAGATCGTTAAAACTGCTTGATCCAACCTTTGGGAGCTAAAAAAGTCTTTTCAGGAATTGAGGTTGACATAAGCTGCTTTTAAAAGAGACCAGCAGCATTTTGGGTTTTATAAGGAAGCTAAGAGTCGTTTTGTCCTAGAAAAACCTCTGTGACAAGGTGCTTTTCTCTTGAAATTACAGCTAGAAAGACAAGAAATTTTGTTTGATCTAAAAATAAGATATATAGCCATTTCATTGTTGTTTCGGATTGGTTTTAAAAGTATAAAAATGTTCTACATGTCTTGGTTATAGACTATTGGCTTAAATTATTGGGTGTAATTAAAAATTTACAACTTTGATAACAAAAGGTGGCGTGGAACTAGCTCAGTGTTGGAGTCGTTCAGAAACCAGGTATATAGAAAGTAAGATTTTAGACCAATGTCTCTTCAATGAGATTAAAAGCTGCTTCATACATTCATGTGTAGAGAATTGGCGGCAAAACTTTGTAGCATAGGGGTGGTCTGCTTGGTGTTGATTTTAGAGAAGATAGATTGTTTAAACTGGTTCTGATTTTGCTTCTCAAAATTAATGGTTACACTCTAATGCTACAAAAGATATTTAAAAATTTAGTTAAACTGCCAGTATTCCATTGGCTACAGTTGGCAGTTGTAATCTTGAGTTTAAAATTTTTTTGATTCGCCCTTGTTATAGAAAGGGGGCAGCAGGTAGAGTTAAATATAAATATTTATAACAAGTTGTGATACAATGCTGGCCTGCTAGAGATTTAGAACATTTACATTTAAATTAAGACACGCAGACTGAGATCTTAACGTGCTTGTAAGACAAGGTCAGTGTGATGTTAATCAGGTTAAACTGCCCACACAGCTCTCAAATCATACAAGCAAAGACAGACTTAGATACTTGTCTTTGCAATGAAATTGCACCCTCATACAATCAGGGTCTGGCCATAGCTGCACAGAGCCATAGAGATGGGGAGTGTTTTAAATGTAGAAATTTAGATAGTTTTTAAAGTGACTGTCCCAGGAACAGAGACTTAAACAACAGCCAGGTGACCAAGGTTACCTGACACACCTGTCCTTGGTGCAAGAAGGATAATCCTTGGGCCAGGCCTCAGGATATAGGCCAAGATTAAAACATTTACATTTAAATTAAGACTATAACAGAGTAGTTGAGACAAGAGCTTGGATTTCAGACATTCCTTTTGTCCTGTCCCACCTCAAAAAGGGTGTTCTCTAGAATTTGTTTATTGCCTTGCTTGTTCCTTAGGGAGGTGTCAGCCTCAGACTCAAAAGAAATTCAAAACAGCTTTTGGGCCAGGCCAAAATTGTTGAGTGTAATAAGAAACAAAATGGCTTTGGTTCCTCTGATGTGTATTAGGTCTTATCAGTAACTAAAAACCTAATCTTAAATTAATAATTAAAAGAAAAAGGGTTTTAAAAGATTGATAGATACTGGGGCTAATTAACAATTATTGGAGGATGAGATTGCCTTCAGCTTGGCTTTATTTGATACTTCACTCAGCTAAAAAGAGTTGGTTATTCAATTAATCAAAAAACACTAGGGCTGGACAGTGGTGGTGCACGCCTTTAATCCCAGCACTTGGGAGGCAGAGGCAGGTGGATTTCTGAGTTCGAGGCCAGCCTGGTCTGCAGAGTGAGTTCCAGGACAGCCAGGGCTACACAGAGAAAGTTCAAATTTAAGATTTATAAGACTAATGGGGCACTACAGCCTGACTTGCCTACTCCAGCTGCCATTCAAGTAAATACATATAAAAAATTATTATAGATTTAAGAGATTGTTCTATACAGTTCCTTTACCTCCTGGTAAAGGTGAGAGGTTTGCATTAAGTGAAATTGCTTGTGATTTTTGAGAGCCCATGAAGCCATTCATTAAAAAAGCTTGCCTCAAAGAATAATTAATGGCCTTAAAAAATTTGTTGTTGCTTTAATACAAAAGGTTAAAGCGTTTAAATCTCTCAGTATATATTATTCGTTGTACATTTTATTGGTTGATCTCTCTAAAGGAGTTTTTCTACAAGCCCTTGCTCTAGTACAACGAGCTTTAAGATTTTAGAGTACTTGTTGCTCCAGAAAAGTGATTCTCAAAAGTTGTTAACAGAGATTAATTGGCTAAAACCTCATTTTCAGCTTGATAGGCCAAAAGAGATGGACAAATAAAAGGACATCTTGACCGGACAATGAAAAGGTCCAGATTCTATTTTAATAAAAGCCAGGGGAGCGGTCTGTGTGTTTCCACAGGAAGAAGACAATCCATTTTGGCTACCAGAACGGCTGACGCGGCAACTCGCGATACTAGAAGGTGACACCCAGACAGACCCTCCAGGCTCTGTTGATAGCCCTTGTACTGATCCAAGGGATACAGGTTCCTAGTATTTTTGTTTATTTTATCAAATTCCACCTTTAAGAATTGTACCAATAAAACCTGCTAGATGTCCCAGTGTTGGAATTCTAAAGATTCACTCGCACTATGGTTGCCAGAGTCACGCGATGGGTTCCCATCCCCGTGGAGACTCCTTCCACTTTGTCATTATTTAGACAAAAAAGAGATTTTGGTATAACTGCAGCCATAGTGACGACGATATTAATTAGTGCCATTACCACCACTACCACTGAGATTGCTGTGTCAACTTCTGTTCAGGTGGACACTACCCCCAATTGTCAGCCACGGTGGCAGAGACTGTTAACCTTTAAACCTCCGCCAGTACCCAACTAAAAGGCGGGCTAATGATCCTTAATCAACGCCTTGAATTAGTGAGAGAGAGATTGGATATCCTCTTTCAACTAGCCCAATTGAGATGTGAGAGAAAACTGGGTACACTTTACATCACCAGTGTACAGTATAAAAACTTTACTCGTGTAACTAATCTGTCCAGAAAATTGTTTCAGTATCTTACAGGAAACTGCTCAGAAAACTTCAGTGAGACACTCAGAAAATTGAGAGCAGCTGTGGTGAACATCAACTCGACGCACGTGGATCTGTCCCTGACTGAGGGACTGTCCTCCTGGAATTCTTCAGCTTTCTTCTTTTCTTTTCCTTTTCTTCCCTTTTCTAAGTGGGTGGGAGTAGGCCTGTTTGGTATACCCTAAGTTGTGGATTAGTATTCATCTTTGGTTGGTTGCAAACTCAGAGCTCAACAAAATCTTGACAAGGCTATTTTTGCACAGGCGCTTCCAAAGTACTAGGGGCTTCCCCTGCAGTGTGGTTATCACTGCCTCAATTATAAGCAGTCTCCCCCCCACGAGTGGTGGTGCTAAATGTTAGGCCATCAGCGTTGCACCCCAGAAGATTTGCCCATTACACTGGGTCAGTGAGGAGTCTTGGCCTGACTGATCCTTGTCTGTATAGCTGTGGTACCTGAATTTTGAGACAAACAGCCCTTGCACCCCTAGGAGATGACTCCATTGCACAGGGATGGGTGTTTGCATCTCTTTCTGTTCCCCTTAGCCCTTGCACCCAGAGGACTCGTTTCCATTGCACCTGGTAGGGTAAGGGAGACGGTCTTAAACTGTTGGTTCTTGAACGCTTATTCCCCCAAGATGGAATTCGCTCGATCGACCATGGGTTTGAGTCATAACCGGTACCACACTAGACAGGCCAAGAACAGCCAGTTAGATAACTCCATCCTTTTGTCTCCAGGCCAGCTGCCAATTGATCCCAATGACGGGAATAAGCTGATCTCATATGCCAGAGGTACACCACGAATGGTGATATTACCCGGTGACAGGCATTACGAGTGACCACTACCTGGGGCGCACATTCTGAGAATGCCAGGTGTGGGTGCGCGACCCTCGTAGCCTAGCCAGAGAGCTCACCATTCTTTGGTGCTGGCTGTGGAGAAATGTCAGTCAGCCTAGACACGGGACATTGGCCAGTGCCTGTTTAACAAATCAAAAAAGAAATAGCCAGTAGACAGATTCCTCAGCCGCTGCACCCTAGGGCTTCTGGTATAGGCACCCTGTAAAGCCTCAAACATTTGAGCACCACCCTCTGTTTTTAAAACAAAAAAGGGGCAGATGTTGGGAGCCGCGGCAGGTGCTGACAAAGTCCGCCATCGCTAGGTGGCGCTGTCAGCCATAGTTCTTCCTAGTAAACAAATAAACTGCGCATGTGCCATGGTAAAGCCCGCCAAAGCTAAGCCCATCCCACGGCGTTTGGCGCGCAATGAGTATACAGCCAATCAGAGGTGATTACGCCGCTCTAGGGTATATAAGGGCTTTTCCCAGGGCTGGGGGTCGTCTTCTGCCACCATTTTGGTTTAGGGAAATAAACGTGTTTCTACGGAAGGATTCTGGTGTGTGTGTGTGTGTGTGCGTGTGTGTATGTTTTTGCTGGCGAGACCACTACACGCGCGCCCCGCACAAGAAATATTAGACAAAGCTCTGGTCAGCTAAATAAATGTGAAGTCTAAACCAGTTCTAACAGCTAATTTCAGTTTGGCTGGTTCCCTGAACCTGAACAAGCTTCTTAGAAATAAATGTTTCTATTCTATCAATACTTGGATGTTGCATTATTATGCCAGTCACCTCCCTATTAATCAATACTATTCTTCATTATTTGTCAAGCCTTGGAAGGAAATGGTAAAATATCCAAGGACTAAAGGATGAATGAATATGAGCACCAGCAGAAATGATAACCGAATCCATGGCTTTCAGCTTAAGACATGAGTTCTATGTTTCTTCACAGGAGTTCTAAAGGATAATTACGATTTATCAGGGCCATTTCTCAAAGGAAACTTTCCTCTCTGTTCTTACAGTCCTTTGCTGTTCCTCAGGTCCTTGCAGATAGTTACACTAAACGCTGCATTAAGACAATACTTACCAGGACTGTCTTACTGCATTTTCAGCACATACAGCGATTAGACTGAACTCCTAGAGACCAGAGCTATGATTGACATCTCTTTGATTATACCCTGCTAAGAGTTATGTAATCAAGTTGCCATTCAGGAAGTCTAGATTCTTGTTGAATACTAAAGATCAAATGTAGTATTTCAAAAGAATTTTCTACTGGAAGATAATTTTGACAACAATTATTTTTATCTATTGTCCATTCCTTTATGTTGTAGTAAATCTCCAAGCCCAATAAGCCTCTGTAAAAAACACACAAGTTAGTTACAATATTTATTAGCTGTACACCTAGATTGGGCAGATTTATTACTACACTACTCTATGAGATCTCTTGTTACTTGAGGCTTCTTTGAACCACATAGTTTTGTTTTATCTTCCTTCCACCTCCTCTTCCTCTGTCTTCTTCCATCTTCCCCATCTTCCTCTCTTCTCCTACTTTCTAAAATGTCCAGCCCCACCTTTTCCTTCCACTGCCCAATCACAGCCTCTAGCCTTTATTTGACCAGGTAAAATGGGGAGAAGGTTCACATGAAATCACTTGGATATGCAATCCACTCCCCACTGGGGCAGCTCCTCTTGAGGAAGCAGAATTAACATCAGAATACAAACAGCACTAGGGCAACTCAAAAACTTTATGTATCTAGAAACGTGCATGCTGAGTATTCTAGAACTATTACATGAATAAATAAAGAATATATAGATAACCAAAGAAGTTCATGGTCTCTAAATCCCAAAGGCCTGAGAGTGAAACTGTTCCACAGATGATACCTTTGCAGGCTCGTTGCTTTTCCTGTGAGTACCAATCTCCATCCCCTTGTGCACACGATAACAGATATAAGTACCTGCTGAAATGTGCCTACATAGATTCTGAGAATTCAGAAGCACATGGTGTTTTCTGCCTTGACATATTTTCAGTTCTCAAGCCTGAACTGGGTTTCCAAGGCCTGAAGAACAGATCAATGAATGCTAGCCTTCAACTAAGCCCCCAGGATGATGTCGTGCAGTTGTAGAGGAGGCACAGGTGGCATAACTTTCTCTTGTCAAAATATTTAAGAATCCTCCATAAGAGTAGAGAGTAACTCATGCATCATGGTTCTTTTGATGTTGACCTCTTCAACCCTGTTATGTCCAAATGAATTGTATGAAATAACAAGAACTTAAACACCAATGTTGAAACACCAGCCACAGAAGTGTTTTTTATTCTGCAGAAAATATGTCTAATGTGGCTACAAAGTGATCCATGGTCCAATGGTGACCTCTGTGACATATGTGTCTTCACAGGGCCTCACATCACCACAGTGAAGTGCTCCATGGGGAACTACTCAGGCTCATTGCACTGTTTGCCTGGCTGTTCCCTGGTTGAATGTTTCTCTCTAGCATGACTGGTTTATATTGTGAATGTGAAGTCACCTCTTAAGTCCCTTACTTGTAGCATATGTTGTGACATAACTACATGACAACTACTAAAATATTATGTGACCACATTAATAAGAATGAGCAACTCTAGTAATATAGCTTTTTTAATAAACTGTAGAAATTCTTATAACTCAATAATTTAACACAGGTGTTTAAGAATAAAAAAATTAAGAGGGTACTACATTATGTCCTTCTGTCCTCCTATGAATAACGTTTTTAGATTCATCCTATGAAGCTAAAATGGTGACTTTTAAAGAAGCTAAATATGTTCAAGCTATTCATAAAACTATTATCATGTAAATAAATTCTGAGTATCTGCATGTCTATCCATCCTTTATTTTCCTTTTCTCCAACTTTTAACTGTTTTCCATCCATCATTCAATTATTCCTTTCATTCACCATCAGACTACTATATTGGGCTAGGAAGTAGATACACCAACATGAATAAAGAAATGCCCTCAACCCAGCCTGGATTTCATAAATTTAGAGCTATGTCTAAGAAGATATGAATCAAAACATTGTTTAATCAGAAAATAACTTTAACAGAATCACTCTCATACTGACAGCATTTAAAATACAGAGAGCTTATCTACTTGGGCTTGGATAACACAAACTGACTAGCATAACTGGGAACATAATTGTTTTTCCCCTTAAAGCATCAGACAAAGGGATGGAATTATTGCTTTAAACAATATATTCAGGGGTCATGATGTGAATAACTTACTAATATACTTTAATCTTTATCAGCCATTAGTAATAATTGCTTTCCTTAACTAAAGTTGACAAAAATAACTTGGTTTAGATAAAATTTTTACAAGAAAAATATTATTTTGACTGATAATATTTATTAGAATTTGCACCCAGAGGAAGAATAATGTAGAGAACTTTATTGAGAATTTCACTGTTACCGAGATTAATTTCACAAAGAATATATGTCCACTATTGTCATTCAGGAACACCAAGCAACTCTGGCAAACGTTACAGACTCTTGTCAAAACATCATGTATCTCTCCTGACTGTGAACAGGAAGCTCCTAATCTAGATAAATCATTGTCAGGAGAGTTGACACACAAAACACATTCTGTCTTCCAACTTACTAAGAAATTAACAGGACACCAAAACAAACAAACAAACAAACAAACAAACAAACAAACACCCTGGCCATACTAAGCATAAGGTTTAGACTTGCTAGGTTGGAGACTTAAGGTCCATGGATGTTAAGTGACTAGCTCATAGGACAAGTCTTGTAATTAAGAGGAATCTCAGGAAATATAACAAATGGACTTCTGAGCTTTGTTTCATGTTTTCTAAAGGGGTGGACTGTGCCCTGTGAGATCATTTTCCTCCTTACAACGAGAACAAAGACAAAGCCAGCATCAAGCACTATGCAATTGCTGGGGGCTTGCTTGATTTTACTTCCGAAAAATTCCACTACAGTCATCAATCAGAAAGAGAAGAATGCAGCCAAGATCCTAACATAATGGGAAGAGTGAACGCATCTTAGTAGACTGGACTCCAGTAGACACCGATCAAGGCTCCCAAGCTGTGGCACTGGCACTGTGCTCACTCTTATCATTTAGTTAATGGCATCTTCTTCAATTAAAGAATGATACATTTGAATTCCCGTTTTTACTTCCTTGATCAGCATCAAGCCCATTACCTCAAGATGCTGCTCATTTCTCTATAAAACAAAATAAATGCCAGCAAGGCAAACTGGGCTCAGCACTTCCCAGTGAGACTCACAAGCCAGCAAAATACAGTGGCTTCAGCACTTCCCAGTAAGTCTCAAGCCAGCAAGGCACCCTGGGTCCAGCACTTCCCAGTGAGTCTCCCAGCATTTTCTTCCTCAGGAGCATCTCTCTTTCAAAGAAGATAATCTCCAGTTTAGTGCCAAAATTCTATCCAGGAGCTTTGAATTACTGCCCACCAATAAGAGCAAAGTAAGTGGAAGAAGAAGCCCGAGATGAACAAATCAAAATCTGGGCTATAATGAAGGCTAAAATATTCAAAAATTAAAATAAGTTATATTACATGGGGAAATGAGAAACAGGATAAAAAGTCACAAAAACTAAAAAGTTGATATGCAAAATAGGAGTTATGAAAGAACTCTATTCTGAGGAAAGTGACAATCCAGTCCATAGTAAAATGTTTCCTTTTAGTAAAAAGAATTGTTTAGCTAAACCAAGGTCACACTGGAATAAGATACCCCATAATCCTGGAAGACTTCCCTCTTGACAGGAATGAGGAAGTCTGAACACCAGGAAATGCTCACAAGGATACCATATGGATGTGAGAGGTGTGCTGTCATGAGCCACTGAACTACAGAACCTGGGAGAGGTTTGGGGAAGAACCAGCAGCATCCATCAGAACACTTAGACATTATACTTCCAGTGTTAAAGCTGTAAGATTCTATGATTCTATTGTTCAAGCCACTTCATCAGTGATACATTATTGGGTCTGCTCCAGGAGATTGCTGTTTACCATTCAACATTTTCTTGTCTTTATTTTTATATACTTGTTTAAACTTGTTTTCAGTTACACTGGAATTGAACCCTGAGCCAATTATTTGACAAATGCCTGATATATATCCTCGTCTGTCTTACCCCAGCCCATCAAGGCCAGAGACCCTGTGCCTTCTCATTACCTCATAGCCTTGGACATGGGTCCTAGTTGTTACAGGCTTTAGCAAGGCTCATAAATCCAAGAAGGATCACCTGTTGCAAATCTTCTGCCAATGATTCTGTCTACTATCTTGGGACATCCATGTTAGCATTCTTCCAGGATCGTCTTCTTGAGCCAGGATAAAGAACCCTCCAACTCTGACTACCAAAGATGCCTTGAACTCTGATCTATAAAGGATGGTGTATAAGCTAGTACCCTTGTCCAAATGACTCAATGTATCTTATTTTTAAAAAAAGATAAGATGCACATCTGAAAGCCCTGATTTGTTAATGAGTTAAAAAATTACAAATTGGAAAACTGAAGAACTAAACTACAAGAAAGTAGCCTATAGCCAATGCATTTGCATGTAATGTTGAGGTAAATTTTATCTGAAATTTAGGGAAATTGGGAAAATTGTTTTTTTCAGTACCATCCTGTGCTATATTGTAATGCATACTGGCAATTTATGGGTAAGTCTCACTGTAGAGTCTGAATACTTCTAAATAATTTAAATAAGCTATTTTTAAAGTGTGGCTTTTAAAAATCAATTTCTTTAACTTGTTTCTAAACCACTGTCTTGGGCTTTAACTTAATGCTGCCAAGTAATTCAGATTTGGTAAAGAACTCAATTCTTCTCAGGGAGAATATAGTAAATATATATTATATATTAAAATCTAAATTTTTATGTAATTTTAATACATTGGTAGTTGACTAAATCTCCAAATAATCTCCCATTGTTTTTTTTAATGTATTTTCACAAGTTAGATTCTGGTCTCAACCTTAAGATGCAAATCTGACATTCTTTAGTCATTTCAATAGTCATCTGTCTCCTGAAGGTACGGCACTGCATTATAAAGGGTTGAGGTTCTGATGCACAAAGAACGCTTGCAGCCAGTTTGCTCAAGACCCCCGGGTTAAATTTAAGATGGCAGGCTGCAGTTTTAACATATTATTTTTAAATGCATAAATTTAGCCATGCTTGCTTAATAAAAGAAGACAAGGGGAAAATGTCCAGTTGAACCCGAGTTTTCGCAGTTGGAGAAAAAAATCCCATGTATGTGCATCTTTTCTTAGATTCTTCCATTCAACACTTAATTTAAAAACTAATATTTCAGCAAGAATGCATTTTATAGCTCTTTGTTTACCTTTGAAATTTATTATAATGCAGTAAAATATGCCAAAGGAATACTTTCAGTACTAAATAACTCTATTCATTACTTTAAAATGGAGTTATTTTCAAACACAAAACAATGTTGTGAATGTTCCACACTTTAGATGCATATCAATGAAGTAAAACAACGCTTTGGAGAAGTGATGATCAAAGTTAGAAAGGAATGATTATTTTTAGATACTGTCAAGATTGTACGAAGCAAGAACTTCTCTTCAAGGGTTGGAATAAGCAAACTTCCAGACTCTTAAACGGAAAAGCTTTTCAGTCTCTATAAAGTCATGTACTTCAAAACAGACATTAAATCAAAGAGATAAGATATGGCAATGTCAATGAATGTGTGTTCACAGAGAGATGGAAGACAAAGATCATGAGCTTCAGTGTTCTGGCTAGCAATGAGGAGTGAGCAAACACTCCCACCCAGAACAGCTAACTCCTCCAACCCAAGCTCACAGGAATGAATCACTGAAAACCCAGCTCTGCAGTGTGGGCTAAGGCTAAGCACCAGACTATTCACATTGGCACTAACACATATTTTTATACCAGAAAAAAAGGTAGAGATGAATGAAAGAGTACAGCAGAGCTTAATGAGAACCAGCTAGGTACCAAACAGTACCTTATCTCACAAATCCCAGCACAATCTTTCAGACGGATACATGAGACAGTTCAGTTGTGAACCATCTACGAAAGAGATTGAAGATCATCCAGGATCACAAACATCGTTAAAAAAGACTGCACTGAAGACCAAAAATGCTTTGAGGCACTGAGCAGAAGTCAACTGTCTTTTACACCTATGATTAAGTTTACCAGCAAGAAAACATTTTTAAAGGAGCATGTGTTCCATAGCACGAATTCCCATCAGCCTTTGAGATTCAGATCATTCTGATATACAAAGTCAGAGGATACTGGGTTTTATTTTGGTTTGCTTTGGGGAATTTTAGAAACTTAAAGCTTGGTGTGATCTTCTTTATTTTATAACACTCTCAAAAAATACAACACACTAGAAGAAAAATAGAGAATTGTGAGGCTCCCAAACCCAGGGGACCTGGCTAGCTGATGAAGTTTAATAGTGGAGGAAGAACTTCTTTCCACTTCTCCCGGACCCAGACTCAGTACATCAAAGCTATAGAATAATACAAAATCATCTTGAAGCAGAGAATATTACCTAGTGGGAAACATTTAAAAGAACAGAACTGACAGAAGTACAATTATTAGCATCAATTCTGTGCACGGCATTGCATTAGAATCTGAAGATGGTAGAAAGAATGAAAGAAACAAAGATCCCCCATCTCTTACTGGATCCTTGGGGATCAGGCATCATTCATTTTTGGGAAACAATCAGGATACAGTACAGTGAGCTCCTACATTTAACTCAGTCCTTAAAGATTCATTCTTGGTCCAGATTAATTTTTGATATACAACAATTTATGAAGGGGACAGTTCTCACTCAGTCATTAACTGTCAATGAAATTTCTACTGTATCAAGAACAACATTGGATATTAATGGAAATGATCAAGTAAAAGACACATACTGTGAGAGACCAGACTGTTCACCTGAAGTTAACATGTATCCAGTGAAAAACAAGTTTGCAGTGAATTTAATTTTGCCACCATTTCATAGATACATAAATATTTTAGAACTAGTAAGTGTGCTGCTTAAAATAGGGAGATCCTCCTAAGTCTCTTCATTGTGGAAACATCAGAGTGCATTTATACAAACTCAGGCGGCACCGATGCCATTAGCTGACAGGACCTCGTTAGGCCATCATTGTACTTGGTCCAGTGATGATGCAAATGTCAATATGAAGTACAGGATAGTGTTTGTTTCCTTTGATATAGTATTCAACTATACAGTGAGTAGTATTCAACTGATACAGGACTCTAGGGGTATCATGGGTTTAGTTTCTGTTGGTTTGAAAATTTAAATTTACAATGGAGTGTTAATATTTTGTAAATATTTTTAAAAGATTATTTATTATGTATACAGTGTTCTGCCTGCATTTATGCCTTCATGCCAGAAGAGGGCATCAGCCCCCATTACAGATGGTTGTGAGCCACCACGTGGTTACTGGGAATTGAACTCAGGACCTCTGGAAGAGCAGACAGTGCTCTTAACCTCTGCGCCACCTCTCCAACCCATGAGTACTTTTAACTTCATCTACTAAACCCTTTTTGTAATTCTACTTTTGAAATAACCATTATTGTTAATGTTTACTTCCTGTAACATATTTATAAGTGGGTGATAATTTGTTTATGCATTCAGGAAGTAAATGATCTTAATAACTCCAGAAGTATTGAATATTGAAAAAATAGTTCATAGTAGTAATAATTTACTGAATATTATATGCCACGAACATTCCAATGATTTTAAAATATTACCTGATTTCATCTTGATCTGTATATAAAGATAAAAGAACAAATAACCTGTTTCAGGCTATATAAAAACATTAAGTTTGTGTTTGAGCCCAGAAAATCTGATTAAAAGTGCATTTTTCCAAGTGCTATTCTGAGCTTCTGTGTATTTCTAAGTAACATAGTTTGGTAGTGCCCTGGCTATGAGATATGACACATATACACTTGAACCTTGTCTCTATCAAATCCTAGTGTGTTTTCAGATACTTAAAACATCAGGCTTCAATTTTCCATGCTGTGAAGTTGAATTGACACAATCCAGCTAGAGGAAAGTAGTGACTCAATACATTCGCTTGAAGAATGCCTTTAATTAAAATCTCATCAATGCATCTTTCAAAATGTTCTCATTGCAAGAACATTTCACTATCTTCAGAGATATTGTGGCTATGCACTTGGTTAAGAGGAAGATACTGCCTTCCTGGTCTGGGCCTGAGCACTGAGCAGATCCTGGGCAGTACCTAGGACCTAGCTCTGCACCCAACCTCACAGAACCCAGAGGAAGCAGGCCTCCCAGGAGCTCTAACCTTGGCAGTATCCTAGTTTAGGAGACAGCAACACCGGCCCCAAACGAGGAGTAACTGGGACCAACGAATATTCTCCTGCCAAGGAGCACTGGTTCCTTCGAGTCTGGGCCCAATCACTGAGCAGATCTTGGGCCCCAGCTCTAACCCCAGTAGTAACACTCACCCCACACAGTTCTGAAACAACCAAGACAATAGGAAAGACAGGCTCCAGTCAGAGACAGGGCAGGTAGCACTAAGGAGATCCAGATGGCTAAAGGCAAGCAAAAGAACATAAACACCAGTAACCCACAGTACTTGGCATTTTTAGAATATAGTTCTCCAACACTAGAAAGTCCTGAATTCCCCATATCACCAGGAAAGCAAGATTCAGATTTAAAATCACTTCTAATGATAATAATAGAGGACTTTAAGAAGGACATAAATAACACTCTCAAAGAATTTGAGGAGGACACAGTTAAACAGGTAGAAGCCCTTAAAAAGGAAACAGAAAAATCCCTTAAAGAATTACAAGAAAACACAAACAAACAGGTGAAGGAATTGAACAAATCCATCCAGGACATAAAAATGGAAGTAGAAATAAAGAAATCACAAAGGGAGACCACCCTCGAGATAGAAAACCTACGAAAAAAATCAGGAGCCATCGATGCAAGCATCACCAACAGAAAACAAGAGATAGAGAATCTCAGGTGCAGAAGATATTATAGAAAATATTGACACAACTGTCAAAGAAAACACAAAATGCAAAAAGTTCTTAACACAAAACACCCAGGAAATCGAGGACAAAATTAGAAGACCAAACCTAAGGATAATAAGTATAGAAGAGAGTGAAGATTCCCAACTTAAAGGGCCAATAAATATCTTCAACAAAATTATAGAAGAAAACTTCCCTAACCTAAAGAACAAGATGCCCATAAACATACAAGAAACCTACAGAATACCAAATAGACTAGACCAGAAAAGAAATATCTCCCATCAATAATCAAAACACAAAAATGGACAAAACAAAGAAAGAATATTAAATGCAGTAAGGGAAAAAGACCAAGTAACATATAAAGGCAGACCTACCAGAATTGCACCAGACTTCTCACCAGATACTATAAAAGTAAGAAGATGCTGGACAGATGTCATACAGACCCTAAGAGAACACAAATGTCAGCCCAGGCTACTATACCCAGAAAAACTCTCAATTACCATAGATGGAGAAACCAAGATATTCCATGACAAAACCAAATTTACAGAATATATTTCCAGAAACCCAGCATTACAAAGGATATTATCGGGAAAGCTCCAATACAAGGAGGGGAATCATACCCTAGACAGAGCAAGAAAGTAATTCTCTGCCAAAAAATCCAAAAGAAGGTAGCCACACAAAGATAATTCAACGTCTAATAACAAAAATAACAGGAAGCAACAATCACTGTTCCTTAATATATCTTAACACCAATGGACTCAATGTCCCAATAAAAGGACATAGGCTAATGGACTGGCTATGTAAATAGGATCCAGCATTTTGCTACATACAGGAAACCCACCTTGGTGACAAAGATAGACACTACCTTAGAGTAAAAGGCTGGAAAACAATTTTTCAAGCAAATGATCCTAAGAAACAAGCTGGAGTAGCCATTCTAAAACCTCCAGCCTGAGAACACAAAGGGAGGTACTCATGGATCCACCTGTATAGGTAGTTGAGGGTGGTCTTGTCAGGCATCATTGGAAGTGGAGGGCCTTGGTGCCTGGTAGTTTGGATTCCCTAGTGTTGGGCAATTTGAGAGCAGGGAGGCGGGACTGAGAGGATGGAGGGAGCATACCCTCATAAAAACTCCCAGAATTATATTGATTAAATATGATAGAGATAGGCCATCAGAAGACTAGATTCCAGAATTCAAACAAAAAATATCTTGATACTAAAATTTATTTTGAGAATTGTATATTGCAGAATACACAGCCTTGGTGTATCTACTCATCAAGCAAGCTGAGCAGACCCACTCAAACCTCTGATGTCCTGAAATTTCAGCTGGATGCAGTGAAGACATGGATGTCAGAGGCTTATCAATTTACTCTCCCGCTTCACCCCTCTTGGAATATCTCAATGCCTATAATCAGCTTGAAGAAGTTAATGAAGAGTTGGTGCCCCTATTCCCTGGGCTTGGGGACAGAGGTGGCTAATATTGGGCTGTCTTTCTAGGGAAATGTAGTGGTTTTGTTGGAACAGGGAGAAATAGCTAGGATTTATTGCATAGCCATACCCTATTGGTAGAAATTTATATAATTGTTATTATGCTGAAGTTATAATTTCTTAAATGGTACAAAATTTACTTTGATTTCAAATTTAAGGTTTTCAGTGGTACTAGTTTCTTCTTGATATAAAAGTGAGATTAATATTGTTACTCTCATAGGCAGTGTGCCTATATAACACATTTAAGAATACAATGGTTAGGCCCAGTCCTTCTTTAACTCTTTTAGCTGATTCAAGATGGTTAGCCTGTGAGTTAAGGGCCTATAGCAAATTCATGGCTCTGAGTTTATTGTTAGGGTGTTTTCTATATTTCATTTAGAAATAGCTTAGAGGAATTAACAGACAAGAGTCCAGATTGCCTTACATGGATAGTTGGTTTTCAAAATGTCAGAAGTCTTCAGAATTGATGTTACAAACGTTTCTGTATTAATGTTCATTTTGATTAGAGACCTGTCTGCTCCTGACAGCTTCCCTGTCTTGGATTCTAAGAAGAAATTGAGCATCTTTGGAATTACTCCAGTTGTGGTGAGACAGCCACTAGACAAGAATTGCCTCTTTTCATCTACAGACAAATTACTGTCCAGAAAAGGACACACTTGCAGAATAGTCAACTGATTATATCTGCCAAGACAGAGTAATCAGCCCTTAATGATTCTGCATCACTAGGTCTGTCAGATGATCCTGGGCCAGAAGGTTGAAGACTGGATGCTCCAACGTTCTGTAGTATAGGGACTGTCCAGGTGTTCAACGGTCTCTATAAATTGGCTAGGTTTTAGAAGCTATGCTTTGTGCTTCCCATAATTTCAGTTAATTCAGTCATTCTGGATTTCTGACAAGGTTGAAGACTTATAGTCTCATAGCCAATCCCAGCTATTTACTTTGAGAGAAAACATTTGAGAGGATGGTTTTCAGCTGACATTCATTCTAAAGCCAAGAAAAAAGCCAGGTTCAGAACTAAGTCTTTTAGTTAGGAGAGATGACAGAGGTTCTATTTAGTCACCATAATGATGGACTGGGTATTAGGTCTATCTTGTACCTTACTGATACAAATTGGTATAGTTATGCTCTAATTGTATTTTGAGAGAAAAGTTTTATTTTAAGAGGAAGTGTGATATGTAGGAGGAGCTAAGGTGGGAGAAGTAAGGAGAAGAAGAGGAGGAGTAAGGAGAGGAGGAAGAGGAGAGAAGGAGCTAGGAGACGGGGGGGGGGGGCAGGGGAACATGGAGGTGGATGTTCGTGTGTCTCAGCCAGTCAAAGTTAATTTGTATATCTAGGTTGGGTACTGAGTTGCACTCCTGATTGTATGGGCATTTTATTATTGAGCATTACCAAACTTATAAAACCTTTGATTAACATTATTAAAAAGTTACTAATAAAAATTAATTAATATATTGTTTACCATATCAAAAGAATAAAGAATGAGATCATACCATACGGACAAAAAAAGAAGAAGAAGAAGATACTGTGGACAATCAGATCACAGCAGTCAGTGACCTGGAAATTACATCTCCCAGTTTCTTCCCCTACATAAGACTTACACATATAAAATCTAGGTCACTGTGAGATCTCAGAGCCACACTTTAAAATAGGAAAAATGAATGTGATAGTTTCCAAACTTAATTTTTAAAACTTTATGTGTAACAGAGTTATTCTTTTTCCTTTAACATTTCTGTTCTTAACTCCCTAATTATCACCACTAAGTGTGGCACAGAAGTGTATGACCATAATGGCCAAGGGTTACAGAGGAAGGGTAGGAGGAGCTTCAGTGCCGATACCTTAAACATGATCAAACATAAGGACAGCAAGAGTTGGCTACCTCCCTACTGCAAACCTATCCCCATAAAGTGAGCTCTCACAACATCAACCCTATTAAAAAAATTATTACCCTGATAGTTATCAAGCTTCACTCCTTGTTTGACAGTATAAGGTACCCCCTCAACCCTACACCTCCTAAGTATGTAGATGATATATCTTCTAATATCACTGCCCTGGCCAATGGTGTACAGTCATGCAAACCTTACCCCAGAAACTCTGGCCATCTCCCCAGAGCATAAATATCCCTTCCTCTCCCCAATAAAGGAACCAGTTCTCTGGAGCTGTTTCCAGATGTGATCATTGCCTGTGTACTCATTCCCAACTGAGATCCTGCACTACACCCATCCACACTGGGTTAAGCTCTCCTTCCTCCAGTCCTGCTCTGTGTCTAATGGGTCTGGATACCCCAGGAAGAAGTGGACATGAGGCAGCATAGAAACTGGTCTTTCCTAAACTTTTGCGTTGTTGTTGACAACTGGCATTGAAACCCCAACACAGGCTCCAGATTCCAAATCTTGCCTTAAGGGTAATACTTCCTATTTTAGGAATTTCTCAATCCTGACCTTCTTATTCTAGTGCTTCCACTAGAAGGGAAACACACACACACACAGACACACACACACAGACACACACACACAAACACACACACATACACACACATATACACACACACAAACTCTCATACAAACATGCATATTATCAACTAGTCTTAAAGAAATAACTGTATGAAAAATAAATTCCAGTTAAGCTGATCACATGATTTCACTTAACAAATAAAAATGTATAATATTAATATTTAAAGATACACATACACTTCTATATTACAAAGAGACTGAAAAAATGTTAGGTTTGTGGCCATTCTAACTGAGCAGAAAGGAGAGAAACACGCTGTTCTTTATGCTCTCTGAACTTTAAAAATGTCTTACAATACTGGGCCTCGAGGGATGGCAGGTGTGGCTACCATGTCACACGTCCGTTAGTAGGCAGCAGAGAGGAATGAGACTGTGTCTATGCTCAGTGTCCTGATCTCTGAACATCTGAGCAATCAGTAGCCTAACACGCCCTGAAAAGAGCAAGTCTTACTCAGCCAACACTCCAACATTAGAGGGCCTGGACAGAGAAGCCTGAGATGACCACTATTTTGGCTCTGTGCAATCCTGGGGACTAGGGGCAGAACATGCCCAAGATGACCTCTGCCTAGTGCCATAATGCATGAGTGGGGCATAGCACTCCAAAGGTCTCCACTCCTGATATGACCCCAAACACTCACAGACCCCAGCCATCCCTAAGAGAAGCAAATAAGTGTGGAGAAATGGAAGAGAAAGAGAAACAGAAGGATGTGGGCACAATGAAGAAAGGCAGAACTGAAGACTCAAGGGCATTGAGGAACAGCCTGATGTGAGAAGCTGGTGATGCTACCTGGCAGCCATGGTGGGTCCTGGCCTGGGCTACCACTGGGGGCCACATTAGGGCATGTGGCACTACAGCAGTGGGGAATCTGTTACCACCAAAGGCCAAGCCAATGTCACTGGTCTGGACTGCTGCCCTGGGACATGTTGATGTCTGAGAGCTATACAGAACTTGCCCCAGCCCTTGCCTGGGCATCGTGGAAGAGCTGGCTCTGGGAGCATGATAGCAAGGGAGCTGACTCCTCCCCTCACCAGCTGCAGTACTCAGGAGATCAGCCCCCACACGTGGCAAAAGTTGCAAGTTTGTGGACCAGAGGATATGAGTGTGGGAAAGATGGCTCTACTGTGTGGTAGCATGGGCAAGAAAGAGAAACTCTCCTCTCCCCTCCCGGCTCACCACTCGAAGCAGGTGGAAAACCTGGCCACAGGATCATGAGAGCAGGAGAGCTATCCCTGCCCTTCATCAGCTGCAGCACTCAGGAGAACAGGTCCTGTACCTCACACGGATAGTACAATAGAGGTGACCCTGGTGGTGAGGGCATGGGCAAGCCTGCCCTGAGGGCATGAGTGTGGGAGAGCTGGCCCTGCAACTGCAACTTGTCTGCTTGTCACATGGGTGAGACATCCTCCCTTAGTCCTTGTCACCTACAGCAGGCAGGAAAGCTGGCCCTGAAGTTATTATGAAGGCTTCAGTGTGGGAGAGCTGGCAGGGTCAGCACTCGGGAGAGTAGGCCCTACACCTCTATTGTGCGTCATAGTAGAGCTGGCCTGTATGTGGGGTTGCAGGTGAGCCGCCCCTGAGGGCATGAGCAACGGAGAGCTCTCGTTTGCTGTGCAGTGGCATTGGTGAGGTTCCTGCCCCTCCTTTTTGCCCTTGCCATCAGAAAAGGAGATGAGGGACAAATACCCCTGCCAGTCTTCGGTGGAACAAAAAAGACACACAAAGAATCTCTTGAAATGTGAAGTGCATGTATCAGATAACAGATTCTAAAGGCCTCGACCTTCTCCTCATACTTCCAACTACTCTCTACGTCTCTACATTTAACCTCGTAGTCTCTTGGGCAGCAGCCATGTTTCTTTTAATCTCAAAATGAGATTACAATCTCCTTGGAATAGCTGTCCCAGTTACTTGCCATCAAGACGGTGCCTAGTTACCCTGCTATTGAGGAAAGTGAAAAAGCCTGGACCCCTATGTCTGCAGGACTTGTCTCTCCCTCTGGGTAACTGGCTCTTGGTGACTTACCAGTATACTTGATAATTGCTTGCTTAAACAAATTTATGTGTCTCATAGGACACTGTGCATATTCTGTACGACTATTTCTGATAAAAATGCATCCCTAGTAAATATCTTTTCAGAACATTATTCTTAAATGTAATAATGAAAAAAATTAAATAACTGGCCACTTATGTAGGTGCTTAGAGATTAAATAAAACAACCAAGAGATACTTTCTTTTTCTCTCTCTTTGCTCCAATTAAAATATCCTTGTCCAATTTGGAAATTGGTGGGTCTACCTAGCAACTATTAAAGCAGAATTTGAAGACGACCCATCCTTAATTCTGTGTTTGTTTCTATGCCCTTAATTCCCAGAAAGAGATCATTTGGTCTTTGTTATCTTTCTCACCCTACGACAACTCCACGTGGTTAGCATGAGGATAGGCTAATCATGAGTAATGGATTGATACAGACTAGCCACACTGACTCTCTTATATGCCCAGCATAGAGATATGAAGGACTGAAAAGGCACAGGCAGTGACTACACTTTAAGGAAGAGAAGAATCCAAGAAAGTCACAACTGCAAAGAGAACTCTGACAATCAGTGGGGAGATTTAAAAGTCAAGTGTGCAAAAGGAGTCTCTGCTTGCATGCCTGTGTTTATGGCATTTCTGTTTCTGACATACCTGACATACCTTCGGACTTTCACAACCCTCCCAGGATTATTGTTTTCTATATCTATATAGCATATATTGAATATTGTTTTAGTGAGAAGCATTGCATTGATTTTTGGCTTTTTACTGTCCAATTTAACAGTCATAAAGCACCAGGGGGCAGTTTTATGACATCATTTGGTTAATGAAAGAAGAATCACTATGGAAAATGCCTGATGTTGAACAACTGCAGGTAAGGTAAGGGGCAGGGACCAGGCTTGCCTCCCTGACTTACTGCAGAGGAAGGGTTCTCACTTCCTTACCACAGCAACGTTGTTTTCTGAGTAGGGACTCAAGGCTCAACTTGAACTCACTACTGAATCCAACCTAAAAGTTAGTAACTTCATGTGAAACCAAAGGGAGCAGTAGACATGTGGTTTGCACATGATTTGCCTGTAATTTACATGACAGGACGACCATTTCAGATCATTTCATCAGTGAGTGCCACTTCATCACAATATTTTATCAGTGCTATTTGTTACAATGGCTAACTTGTTTCACCCTCTGATAAAATTAAAATTGTACTTATGTATGTAATTTTCTATGTATGTCATGTATTTATAATCTAAATTTTTTTTTACATTTATAATCTGAAAATATTTTTTTCTAGAAGCAACAACATGCCAAGGAAACAAGACATGGTTAATATGTTGATGGACTATTTAGGTCCCAGTGTATGGTGGTTTTCAACTCTTGGCTGGCAGAACTTGCCCTTAGGGTCAGAGCCAATTGCAGTTCGATTGATGCTGAGAGAAACTTTCCTCCTCTCGACATACTTTCCAGAGGGCTTTCAGATACCATCCAAATATATACGGCACACTATGGCCTCGCTACGGTGCTTCCTTATAATACAGACCCAGGAACTGATATGTAACTCTTTTTTGTTACAGTTGCTTTGAGTGTTTGCATCTGTGAGTGCCAATGGAATACATGTGCAAGTGAGTGGGCAATCGGTGGGACTTCCTTCCTTCTTCTTCCATAACTTGGGTCCAAGGGAGAAGACCTCAGCTCATCCGGCTTGGCAGCAGGCACATTTACTTGCTGAGCCATCTCTCTAGCTCCTAGAGAAGGCAGAGGCAGGTGGCTCTCTGGAGGTTTGAGTCTAGCCTGATCTACAGAGTGAGTTCCAGGACTATATAGAGAGAACTATCTCACAAACAAAAATAAAAAAAAAAAAGAAGAAAGGTTTAAAATTTCAGAATCCTAGCTTTCCTGTGCAAATTAAAAGATGACACTTTGCCAGAGAGGCTAATTCCATGACAAGCTTCACTTTTCGAGATAGTTTGTGGTAAACATTTATTTAATCTGTGTTTTTAGAGAAGATCAACTTGTTTAATACAGGATGCTCACTCATGGTCACTGCAATTTTTAGCATGGAATGTTTACATAGTAGTCTCTTAAAATACATGATGTGTTACTCAGTTCAAGGACAACAATACAAACTACTACACTGACCACATCTCTGCCTTATCTCATTCTCTCTTGAGAGGTAGGGACATAGAAGGGTGAGGAAAAATGTCATTACAGGGAAACATCACAGTGAGATCAAATTGTGAGTATATCTGCCAGGTAACTGAATGCCTGAGTAGTTCATTTCCATATTGTAGCACCTATGTTAACTAAGTCTAATTGTTGAATTGGAAAGATGAAAGCACCAAGAGTTGTTTATATGTGTATGCATTTACAGACTCCAGGGCTATCCAGATAACCCAAAAGAAATGATATTGATGGTAACTTACAACTGATGGTGGTTTATATAAGAATAGCTAGGGACTGAGAAAATATATTCACATGTAAAGTGTGTACCAAGCATGAGGGCTGACGTGTGATCCCAGAACTTCATAACTCATTGACACATGCTTGCAATCCCAGAATTGGGGTGAAGAGACAGGTGAATCTCTGGCTCTCACAGTCAGATACCCCAGATGAATCATGGGATCCTAAGTTGCAGTTACAGTCTCTCTCACAAAACAAGATCGTTTGTTTTCTAAAGAGAGAGAGATAAAGAAAGGACATGCAGTTGGGTGAGTGGAAAGACAGGGAAGAGCTTGGGGAGGGGAAATTGTGAACAAAATATACTGTATGAATATTTTTCAATAAAAAAATAGAAATGAAATCTGAGCAAAAAAACCAAACCAAACCAACCAACCAACCAACCAAACAAACAAACAAAACTACAAAATAGAAGCCTGAGAAAGAATGATGGCTGAGATTGTATTTTTGTCTCCCTGTGAACATAAATAAACATGAACATATAAACATGCATGAGCATGTACACACACACACACACACACACACACACAGAATTTCCTGCACACACATACCCACTCTCTGCATACACAGAAAATGACAAGCCCAATGAACTAAAGTTGTCCCTGACAAGCTAGGGAGACGGCTCAGTGGTAAAAGTACTGGCCACACAGGCCTAATGACTTGAGTTCAATCCAGAAGGTACAGAAAGCCAGATCTGAAGCTTGCATCTGTAATACTGACACTTCTTCAGTGAAGTCTTAGGTGGTAGCCTGAAGTACACAGAGCAGCAGAAATGAGGGAAACTTGTCATAACATGGGGAGAAAAGAGAATCAGCTGCCGAAAGCTGTCCTCTGCACATAAACATCATGGCATGCATGTATGCCCCCACACACACACCAAGCACACATCTCACACACATATTAAATGTATATTACACACAACACAGATACACACACACATCAAACACACACATCACATATACACACTTCACACACAACGGACACTTATCACTGAGATACATCGATGCATTTTGCATAAACACTTCACACAAACAAAACACACACCCACATTGACACCCACATCATGTATATGCACATCACACACAGATATCATATATACACATCTTTCTCTCAAACACACATACATACACACCACAGATATACCACACAAGCATTGCATACACATATCACACTGAGACATCACATACATATACATTACACACACAAAATAATCATAATAAATTAATTAAAACATTAAAAGATTAATATCATTAATATCACACAAACCTAGTGCGATAAGGACAGAGGAGAACTCAATAACACTAAAAGCCTTAAATGGATACCATATTTTATAACAAAACATTAAAAGGTTTCCCTTTGGTTTTGAGAAAGACAACCCACTTCCATGGCTTTAATTCAATATTATTTGAAAGTAATGAACAAAGCAAAGTTTGAAACAAAATACAATGTTATAAATATTGATATAATTAATATATTAATTCTATGACCAATTCAAAATAAATTTGAGTATCATAACTTGTTAAAAGTGTTGCACAGAATATATTCATTGTATTTATTAACTGACATTTATCTATTAATCTACAAAATATATTTTATGGTTTTTTTTACTTTTTAAAGATTGAATTATTTAATTTATGTGTATGAGTGTTTTGCCTGCATGTGTACCATGCAAGTCTGGTGCCCCAGAAGGTCAGAGGGGTCAGATCCCAGGAACTGGAGTTACAGGTGGCTATGGGTCATGACGTGAGTGCTAGAACTGAACTCAAGTCCCCTGCAAAAGCAGCAGTGCTCTTCCCACTGACCAGTCTTTCTAGGCTTCTATTCTTAAACATTTGTTTCGAAAAAGCTTCAATTTATTTATTTTTTATTTGCCTATAATTCTGGGTCTCCCATGACAGCAGGTCACCTGTGAGTGCTACATATAACAAAAGCTGACAAGAAGCACCTTTAGGTCAATCCAACTTTTAAAAGCACTGCTTTCTTTCTTCTTATTAATATTTTTTAGTAGAATAACAGGAAAGTCTAATCTCCATACCAATCTTTTCATTGACACATGGCAGATGTAAAAACCCCTTGGGTTTTGTGTGTTAATGTTCTGTAGCATCTAACAAGCTGAGACACTTGGTAAAGCTCGCAAGACTTGATCTGCCTGTGTTCTATGCCATCTCCTTTGCACTTGCCAGAAGCTCTCTTAGTGTCTGTTTGTATTTGCACTGGGTCAAAAAGGCTCCCATATCCAATTAAGCTTTGGGCTAGAACATTTTGGTAATCATTTCTGTTTATTGCATTTGTTTGTACTTTTCCATGTCACAGTTCTGGTTCTGAGAAAGAAATTCTAAACACTTCACTGGCTGTTTGCACATAAAACACTATTTAATATCAACCATAGCTTTTTTATATAAATAAAAGCAAATTAGACTTAGCTCCAGGGGAAGCTAGTGATAGACTAGCAGGTATCTCTTCTCTCTTTTTTCTGACAGAAATCTTGAAACAATAGAACAGCCTGTACTACAGGCAAAATTAAAGCAGATGTTCTCAATCTTCATTTTCATTGCTAATTTTGATAGCAGAAGAAATGTGCTTGTCTTTTGTGCAGTCACCTATTTTCTCTCAGATGTGCCCTATTTTTCTCTTCACCCACCATGACTGCTCAGAAAGCCAGTAGGAGATGATGGTGGGTAACAATACAGTAGGAAGAACTCTGTGAGGTTCTCAGTAGGTCAGCAAATGGAAAGTTGATAAGAAACTATTCAGAAGATAAACCAAGTCTAGATAGTGTAAGAACTTTTATCTATTTCTAATGCGAAAAAGATTTTATCTTTCAGTAGCCTATGAGGTCTTCCATGACAAAGGTCACTCACATTGCATATAGTAAATATAATAAACAATTTACATTTACCTGTCTTTATCAATGCAGCATTAGAGAATATAATAGCATTTAAATAAAACAGTTCAACATATAAAAACATCCGACACTTTGATAATGGGGCCAGGTGACACTCCTGCAAGGCAGAAGCTACTATTTTGTTGGTTGTGTCTAAAATCTGAAAACATGCTGGATCAATAAAGGTACCACTCACTCCCCAAATGTGCTCTTCTAGAAACCTGCTCTGTGACTCCTCACTGCTTAAGGTGTTTCCAAGAGAGAAGCAGGTGACCAATTGTGATATTTAATATTCACTTTCCAATTGATTTGATTTGGAATCATCTGAGATGCACACCCCTGGCCACACCTGTGAAGGTATTTATAGAGACCTCAGTGGAGAAGGAAGAGATAACCTGAATGAAGGTGTCAGGATAATACAGGATGGGTAGCAGAATGGGTACAATTTGGAAAGTGAGTCAAATATCAATGTTCATCCCTTTAGGTTTCTGCATTGTGAACAGTGTGGCCTCTGCATCAGCTCCTGACTCCAGGTTTTTGCCCTGTGTGAGTTCCTGTCCTGAATTCCTTTGGTGACAAACAGCAATGTGGAAGTGTAAGCCAAATAAACTCTTTCCTCCCAGGTTGGCTTAGTTATAGTATCTCAACATATCCAGTCACCCTAACGCAGACACAGCCCTCTTCTCCCTTCAGTTGCTCCTTGTTAGGAATTTTGTCACAGTGACAAGACAAGTAATATACCATCTTTCCCATCAGAGCTCCCAGCAGCTTCAATACCTCAACCCTTAAAAACTACAAAGCAGAGAGGAAGATTCCTATTTCCTGTGGTGGAGTACACCCTCTTATCACCCACGTCAAAGTACCCTGTGGAGGTAAGAGTTCACTTCTTACACATCTCCCTGACAAAGGATCCAGGCAGGGCCCAAGAGGATAGTCTTAAGCCTCCTCTGCTCTGCTGCTGTTCTATTATCATACACTACAGACTGCTTCACACTCTAGGAGGAATGGGTTATACTAGAATGACCAGCGCAGTCTCCCTGCTTCCTGCTACCCAAGCACCACTGACCAGACAGTGGCTTGGCAGAAACACCTGCTTTCCCAGGGAGCAAGAGACTGTAATTTCATCTACTACCCACAAGGCAGGGCCATCAGAGGTAAGAGGCCTGGTTAAATTGGCAGAGCTGGGGTATAGTGTGAGAAATCATCTGGTATTGACTCCATCACTCTGTGAGTGAGCACACACCTAGGAACCACAAAGATGAGTGTTGTTATGTGGGCTTCCACCCCTGCACTCATGACTGGTGTTCTGAGGAAGGAGGAATGTACATGAGAGGCTAGTTAGGCTACACAGTGTAGTCTAGCCTAATCTAGACTACATAGCATGCTTTAATCTCAAAAACAAAAGCAAAACAAAACAAAAAGAAAAACAAACAAACAAACAAACAAAACAAGCAAGCAAATAATACCAGAGTTTGAGATCGGAGGAGAAAATAAAGAAGTAGGAACTGCAAAGCCTTAGAAGCAGATAAAACTCATTTTTATCCTAGCTGGGGATGCATGGGCAAGGCCTGGATAGATAAGATGCCCAGGGAAGGAACAAACCAGAGCATGGCCCATCACTGGGGAGATGGGAATGTCATGTACAAGAGAAAGCCTGTTGGGTTGGAATTCCAGATGAATGTATACACTCCCAGTGGAAGCAGGAACCAGAGCCAAACAAAGGGGGACTAGAACTGAAGACAGGAGAGGGACAAGGTGCACATCTCTGCAGAGAAATACTGAATGAATCAGAAATCCATGAACAGAGAACACTCACAGCCAACCAGAAAGGCTGAGAGCCACAGTGGTCCTCAGCTAGGCTCAGCTGAACCTACACCTCACCAAGGCAGAGCCGGAGGCAGTACCTGCAGCCTGTGAGCTGCAGTCTCACAGGCTCACAACCCCAGCCCCTGCACCTTCTGTGCTAGGCCCTATGCTAGATATACCACATCCATTTCCTCACCTTTTTTACTAGTTCCCAAATAATTGGTAAACTGAAATTAACTCTACATATTTCTGGCCTCAGCTTAAAGGTGCTTTCTCATAGAAGACTTCCCTGGATTGTCTTCTACTTTGCCATTTATTGAAAGGACAGCATAAACCCCATTCGTCTCCATTTAAGGGCCAGGCCTGTTTTGAGGGGAAAAGGCCATAAAGCACAAGTTCAGGAACAGACCGTAAGTCCCAGAGACTAGGCCATAAGACATAGCTCCAGGGACAGAACAAGTTCATAAAACCCCCTCCCAAAGAACAGCCTGGGAATAATCACAAAAAAGGGGACATATCTTATCACAGAATGGGCCATCTGTGCTGGGCACATCTCATTCTATGGTTAAACATTTCTGACATAGGAATGCAGACCACTGACCACCTGTGACCCCCTAGCACCCACCAATGACATTTCAGATTGCCTATTTCTAAAGAGTTCCCTGTACAAAGGCCATTTCAGAGAATGGTTGTGCCTGCATGCTGGTTGCTTTTGCAGAATAACCGCTCTGTCTTTGCACACCATCGAGTCTCCGGTCTTACCTCAGCAATTTTCAGACCATTATAGTGTCACTCAGTCTACCTTACAGTTTGTTATTTGTGAGGATGAACTATATCTATTCTGAGCTCCTGACAGAACATAAACTCTTGAATAAGCATTTCTGTACCCATGAATACCAGGAGGGGAAGGGCTGTAAACAGTGGGTGCATGTGAGGCACAGGCACTGTGGATGGGAGCTTTGCTCTCTGGAAAGATGGCCAATGCAGACTAGGATTTCTAAAAGTCAGGATGGCAGAATGACGTCACCATGACCATGCAAATGAACTTTTCTTAAGCCATAACACTGACTAGGGTTTTATTAAAATCTGGCAATCACAGAGTTGAGATGATATATTTTACTCCTCTGCTGGCTTCTGAGAAACTGATAAGGTAGAAATATGTACATATGAAAGTCATTCTATTTGTACTCTTTTCCATAACTCACATGTTAGAAAAGTAAAGAAATGTCAATAAATCCAAAAGATTTTAATATGAGGATATTCATTATACCCCTTTCTCCTCTCTCTCTCTCTCTCTCTCTCTCTCTCTCTCTCTCTCTCTCTCTGTGTGTGTGTGTGTGTGTGTGTGTGTGTGTGTGTCTATGTGTGTCTGTGTTTACTGACAGATCAGTTGGCAAATTGATGCTTTACTTCTAGACTCATCCTTCCCACCCAGGAGAAAGCCATTCAAGCTGTTCCTGTTTCCCAGCAAAAGCAGGATTAAGCAGCATCCTGTCAGTTCTGCAGGACCACTTCCTAGCCTACTAACCTTAGCTGGATAAACACTCAGGAAAACAATTACAGAAGATTGAGGAAATACAAACAGGATCTTGTAAGCAAGATTCCAGCAAATCACTCTGCTTGTCAGATTTTCCCTGGACATTGCAAGCTTTTCCTTGTCTTTTTCCTGACTGTCTAACATGAATTGATGGCACCACAGACTGCTAGACTAGCCTGTGCTTGAACTATGATCATGGGCAGAGTTGAGTACAGATATTGAAGACAACTCCTGTTGTTTATTTCATAGAGAGGATTTGCATTCTCACTTTGGGTAGAGAAAGTTAATGTAAAACAAACAAAGAAAACAACACAGCAAACCAACATTTCTCAAGGTCACATAGTATATGTGAACTAGAAGATTGGATGTACTCTTTTTTTTTCCTGTTGCACTGGAGATTCACCCCAGGGTGTCTAACATTTACTTACATCCCCAGGTATGTCTGGACTTAAGCCCAGTTCTCCCAGTGGAGAATGTGAATTGATGCCCATGCCACATGGATTCCTCTTCCTATTAACTCCACTATGGGGGTCACACATAGCCTTTTCCCACCAGTCTAGGCTTCCTCTACAGCTGACCGTCTTCATTTTCAGAGAGACCATGTTCATTCTCTCCGGAGCATTCCCACCCCTAGGAACACGACAAAGCTATTACTTGTCAGTACAACCTCGGTTTCCTCATGCATTTAAGCCCAATGCATGGCTTAAGTTCCACTTGATGCTGATGCTTTGAGGCTCAGGACATTCAAGCAAAGCTGCATATTGCGCCTCCTTCTCTGCTCCCGCCCCTGCACCTCTGCTAGATACACACAATTCTTATCCTGGTTGCTGTGTGGAAACGTGGCTGGGCACATCTACCACAAGCAGTGCTTTGAGAGGACTCCTGTAGAAATCTTTCTCTACTCATATCTTCCTAAATGGCTATGCTCACACTCAAATGGTTTCCCCAGGTTAATGAGAAGATGTCAGTGTTATGTGCTGGGCCATAGGATAACAATGTGCAAGTCATGAGTGCTTTCCTGAAAATGTGTGTCCTTGATCTCTACTAACATCACAGTGGATTGGAATCCTAGAGGCACAGATCTGAGCACATGGAGGCTGAAGAGACTCACACAGTAAATTGTACAGTGATACAAGCTGAAGATTTGCCCTATAAGGAATGTCTCAGCATGGTCCACCCCGAACCATAGAGGACTTGTTTGTTGAAGTGCTGCAGCCTGGTTGGAGACAGAGTCACAGCAGTGCCCGTGGCTGAGGAAGCTTTGCCATTTTCTCAATAACCGTGGTTGGTTACTACAGGGTAATGCTTAGCCATGGTTGCCACTCATTTGCTGAGGTCACTTGAAGAGCTGAGTATGTATTGTTTACTAACAGAACATTAGCATTTATGAACTTTTCTGTTGGTTTGAATGCACATTGATTTTTAGGATATGAAAAATTGGAAGAGGTAACAAAGTATAACAAGTCTTTAATACAAGAGATTGGGTAAACATGAAGTCTTTTGATGAAAAATGTGTCTGCAGTACTAAGTAAATAAGTCAATGGCATACTTCTAGGCATGAGAAGTATTTCCATGTGGAACTTGACATATATTTTTCCCAGGGCTGGAGAAATGCCTCACTTGTTGCTCTTGCAAAGAAACCTCTGAAACTGTACAACCCTCTGAAACTCAGTTACAGAAGATCTGATGTCCTGTTCTGGCTTTTGCAGGTACCAGGCAGAATGATGCAAATAAAAAACACTCATGCACATAAAAACAAAACAAATAATTCTTGTAAAAATATATTCTTTCTTGTTATACTTTCTGACCTCTTCCAATTCTTCATTATATATATATATGTTATATATCATATTATATATTACATGTATATGCATATACACATATATATTATATATTATATACAATATTATTGTATATTGTATACTACATATATATGTGTGTGTGTGTGTGTGTGTGTGTGTGTGTGTGTGTGTATGCATATACAGATACAGATACATATTCTTTTCACCTGCCAAAAAGCACAAAATAATTATTTATGTGTTAAATGTAAGTTGCTTCAAGGTATGGACAATTAACACTGTAGTAAAAAGTGAAACTTTGGAGCACTGTTTAAATGCTAAATTAGATGATGCCGGTCTTGATGATTGGCAGAGCAAAATAATCACAAGGTGCAGCTGAGAACCCTGTGTTCAGTTGGGGAGCTGGCTGTGTTCTGCTGTGCTCTGGGGAGCTGGCTGTGTTCTGCTGTGCTCTGGGGAGCTGGCTATGTTCTGCCAAGCTATGGGGACCTGGATGCACAGTCTTAAAACTCATTTGACTGGTCTGCAGCAAAATTATCTTCACTTTCAAAAAGAGAAAGCATGGCTAGCTTTTTTCCAAGGCACTTTTAATTTTTTAATTTGAAATTTCATGAGTATGAATTGCTCACTATTCAGATCAATAAAATATTATGGAAATTTTATGGCTGGTTTAATATGTAGAACCACATTTTTATAGGTTATTTTAAAATAAAACTGATAGTTGGGGGCTGGAGAGATGGTTCAGTAGTTAAGAGCACTGACTGTTCTTCTGGAGGTCCTGAGTTCAATTCCCAGCAACCATATGGTGGCTCACAACCATATGTAATGGGATCTGCTGCCCTCTTCTGGGTGTCTGAAGACAGCTACAGTGTATTCATATACATAGAATAATCTTTAAAAAAACAAAAAACAAAATACTGATACTTGGATTTCTGTTTTTCCTTCATTAATGTCCTCCTCTTTTTCTTCTCCTTTTGCTTTTTTTTTTTTAAATTTTGGAACAAGGCCTCATGTAGCCTAGCTTAGCCTTGAACTCACAATGTAGTGAGAGTTGGCCTCAAACTACCCTTTTTGCAACACCTCTTGTGTGCTCTTATTACAGGCATATGCCAGCATGACTACTATTTAATTTTCTATTAATTTTACTATTTAATCTTATTTTTGTGCATAAAACCACAGTCAAATATCTTATGTAAACATTCATAAAATTGTGCAAAAATAATGGATGCCATATGGGAAACATGAAATGGAAAAAGGAACAAGGAAACTTCTGAGAGGGATTAGCTGTTAGGAATATAGAGCTAAGTCTCAACCTAAAGCCAGGTTTCCTAGGAGCCAGGGAGGTGCTTGCTTTTGGTTAGAATCTTCTCCCGACCTTCTTTTCTTCTACTCTCTCTTCTTTCTTCAAAGTTGTGCTTTTATTAGCCTTTTGCAAGTTCTACAGGAAGCAGTAAGTTTCACTCTGGCATTTTCATACCTGTGTCTGTCCTTCTCCACTCTATCCTTTCATCCCATCCCTGCTGGTCCCTTCCTCCCCAGCATCTTCCCTGATGCCCCTGGACTACATAGCTTCTATCAGCATGTTTTCATTCCCACTCCCCTCTTGCAGATTTCATGGTCCCCTTTCTAGTCTCATGACCTATGCTACACCCACACCCACAAGTAATAGCTGCACAAAGAAGATAAAAATCTAAGATCTTCTGCATATGACAAAACCTATCAATCTTCCTGAGTTTGAGTTACTTTTCAGGTCTAACATAAATATCTATAACATATATAAGAATTGCAAGAGTTGAACATCTCCATATTCTTTTAATTAATAAATGGGCCAATAAACTGAGCAGACTAGTCTCCAAAGAAAGACAAATGAACACCAAATATTTTTAAACATGTTCAGCATACTTAGGCATCAGAGAAATAGAAATTAAAACCACTCTGAGATTCCATATCTCCCTAGTCAGAATGACTAACCCCCTAAAACAAACAAGGGCAAGGATGTGGGGAAAGAGGAAGAATTGTCCACTGCTGTTGGGGTTCTAAACTGATGTATTCACTATGGAAATCATCATGAAGGTGTCGAAACAATCTAAAGATAGAAATGACCACATGACTCAGCTATACCATGGTAGAGTACATGCCCCTAAACCCATGTCCTACACCATGAAGAGATCCCTACATATTCCTATTGACTGTCACAACAATCATAAAGGCTAAGAAACAGAAGCAGTCTGGATTTCCATCAACAGACAAATGGGTGATGAAAATGGATGCATATACGCAATAAGATTTTATTCAACTGAAAGGAACACACTGTTTCTAAGATAGAGAAATTACTTCCAAAGAACAACAAGCTGCAGGAAACAAATGCACTTCCATATTACAAAGTACTTACACACCAAGGAAGGGAATGTTTTCCCAAAGTAGCTGTGTGATGTTTTGTTTATAACTAAGGAAAAGAAAACCCATCCAGTGATTATGTGCTGACTGAGATGATTTTTTTCTTTTTGTTTATAATGCTTGCTTGGTTGAAGGCCAAATATCCAATTTTCCCAATAGAGTCATCTCCATTGTCTACACTTGGATCTATTTAGTTGTGCTTGGTCAAATATTTTTATAGGAAAAAAATTGTTTTCCCCTGTCCCTTGGAAAACTTGAAACATTAAGTCTCTTAATACATTTTCTGAAACCTGCACGATTTCCTAGCTCAAGCCCTTAGTCACTATCAACATTGGAAAAGTGTTCTTTGTGCCAAATAAATTTGATTGTAAAGCCTCCTGTAGTAAGCACTCTAGTGAGATGTTTGTGAGCAGGGAGGTTTCTCATCTCAGATTTTGAAACAAATGTGTTTTTACCAGTCACTGAAAATGATTTTTAATATTGTTCCTCAGCCTGCTTTTGTTTGTAGGGCCTGATGGTTTGCACCTTCTGTGCCATATGGATAAAAAGACAGAGCTGAAAAAAAAAAAGCCTTGAACAATGCCATTCCAGCATTCACTGAGAGTATCAGGAGTGTGTGCGCATATAGATACAACAGGGATTTTCCCTAAGAGCCAAAACCAAGCTTAAACATATATCACAGTTTCTGCCAATCCCCCATAACAACAAAAAAGATTTTCATATCACTTAGAGGACTGGATGACTTTTGCTGGTTCCAAGCATATTTGCACCAATGCTAACTACATTTTGCACGACTTCCCAAACAACTTCAACTTATCCCTGCCTATGATGCCCTGTCACTTAGAGAAAGGTGTTCACATCGCAAGCATGATTAGATGTACTAACATTATTTATTCTCTTTGCATCTCTGTATCATTTTCTAGCACTCAATTCAAATTCCTGACATCAAGACAGTTGGGCTTGTATCTTGCTCTGAATACTGACTACCCAGACTCAATTTTATCCTTTGTATTATGTTAGGGACAAGTAACTCAATTTGTATATACTTCACCTTTCCTGCTGTAAAAAGGGAGTAAAATTATAATAGTGCCCATGATTATAAGGCGGTTATAACAATAAACTGGACAATTAGTAAAAGGCTTTGATCATCATCACCTTGAACAGAAACACTTGTAAATCAAAGGATGTAGAGCTTGCATGGCTGTGTTCAGTGCCCTGCAAAATGCCATGGATAAATACTACTAATGCCTTCCCACTGCTGTAATGACTCAAGCAAATGGACACCAATGCCTAATTCATGTATCTCTACTAAATTAAGATGGGATTAAAACTCAGCAGGGCATCCCCAGAGTTTATTTATGCTTATAGCAAATGCACATTCAATACATTGCTTGGTGCTTATAAACAAGATGACCATGAACCCTTCCATTAGGATCAAACTGCTACACTGACCTTGAAATTCCCTGGATTACAAGTCAATATTTTGTAAACACCTACAGTCAATAAGTTTGAGAAAACAAAATTTAAAAATAAAAGAACTTGGAGCTTTCCCAAAAGCTGTTGCCTGTGTGTGGGATATGTTCTTCTAGCTGGGATGCTTTGTCTGGTCATAGTAGAAGAGGATGTGCCTGGCCTCACAGAGACTTGACATGCCAGGGTGGGGGACACATTGTGGGCCCTATCCACTCAGAGGTGAGGGAAAGGAGGGATGGGGGAAGGACTGTGGTAGGGAGTAACCAGGAGAGGGACAGTGGGCAGGATGTAAAGTACATAAGTAAAACTATACACGTACACATTGTATATGGACTTCATTGCCACCTGCCAAACAAGAGGGTGTCAGCCTTGCAATCAAGTGCTGACTCCTTTCTCTTCTCTTCTACTCGAGGTCTCCTTCCTTAGATCCCTTATTCTCCAGTGCATGGAAACAACAAAGGTGAGACCTCATGTCATCTGATTTTCTTCATCTCCTAGCCACATAACTGCTCCTTCACGCGGGTTTTCAAATCAATGCAAACATAAGCTTGTTTGGAAAGCACTGCAAGGCTATATTCACATAATAGCATCACAATCAATTCCATCCACCTGCTACAACATTGCTGGCCAGTCCAGGAGTATAACACACACTTTTCATTAACTTACATTTTCTATGAAAAGAAATGGTCTTTATGTTTTGAATTCTTAGAAACATGAAATAACCTTTAAAGACAATTCTTAAGGAACTACTTTCCAATCTTATGAACAGACTTTAAGAGCTAAAATTTCTTTTTAAAAAAATCTCTTGTGTCTTTCCAGTCTGGGCCTTAGCACTGAGCAGATCCCGGGTGGGAGCTCTTCATCCAAACTCATGAAACCCAGAGGAAGTATGCCTCCCAGGAGCTCTAACCTGGGCAGTATCTTAAGTAAGGAGACAGCAACACCCACCCCAAACAGGGAGTAGCTGGGACCCACTGGGACCCAGGAATTCACTCCTGGGTCCAGAGCACTGGTTTCTTCTGGTCTGCACCCAAGCACTGAGCATATCTTGGGCCCCAGCTCTAGCCCCAAATATAACACCGACCCCACACAGTTCTGGCACAACCAAGACAATAGGAAAGACAGGCTCCAGTCAGAGACAGGGGTGGAAGCACTAAGGAGATCCAGATGGTGAAAGGCAAGCACAAGATAATAGGCATCAGCAACACAGGGTACTTGGCATCATTAGAACCTAGTTCTCCCACACTAGAAAGTCCGGAATTCCCCATATCACCCAGAAAGCAAGATTCAGATTTAAAATCACTTCTAATGATGATTATAGAGGACTTTAAGAAGGACATAAATAACACTCAAAGAATCTAAGGAGAACCCAGGTAAACAGGTAGAAGTCCTTAAAGAGAAAACACAAAAATCCCTTGAAGAATTACAAGAAAAGACAACCAAACAGGTGAAGGAATTGAACAAATCCATCCAGGACATAAAAATGGAAGTAGAAACAATAAAGAAATCACAAAGGGAGACCACCCTCGAGATAGAAAACCTATGAAAAAAATCAGGAGCCATCGATGCAAGCATCACCAACAGAATACAAGAGATAGAGAATCTCAGGTGCAGAAGATACTATAGAAAATATTGACACAACTGTCAAAGAAAACACAAAATGCAAAAAGTTCTTAACACAAAACATCCAGGAAATTGAGGACACAATGAGAAGACCAAACCTAAGGATAATAGGTATAGAAGAGAGTGAAGATTCCCAACTTAAAGGGCCAATAAATATCTTCAACAAAATTACAGAAGAAAACTTCCCTAACCTAAAAAATGAGATGCCCATAAACATACAAGAAACCTACAGAATACCAAATAGACTAGACCAGAAAAGAAACACCTCCTGTCACATAATAATCAAAACACAAAAATGCACAAAACAAAAAAAAGAATATTAAATGTAGTAAGGGAAAAAGACCAAGTAACATATAAAGGCAGACCTACCAGAATTATACCAGACTTCTCACCAGGTACTATAAAAGTGAGAAGATCCTGCACAGATGTCATACAGACCCTAAGAGAACACAAATGCCAGCCCAGGCTACTATACCCAGAAAAACTCTCAATTACCATAGATGGAGAAACCAAGATATTCCATGACAAAACAAATTTACACAATATCTTTCCACAAACCCAGCACTACAAAGGATAATAGTAGGAAAGCTCCAATACAAGGAGGGAAATCATACCCTAGACAGAGCAAGAAAGTAATTCTCTTCCAACAAATCCAAAAGAAGGTAGCCAAACAAAGATAATTCCACCTCTAATAACAAAAATAACAGGAAGCAACAATCACTGTTCCTTAATATATCTTAACACCAATGGACTCAATTCCCCAATAAAAAGACATAGGCTAATGGACTGGATACATAGTAAACAGGATCCAGCATTTTGCTGCATACAGGAAACCCACCTCAGTGACAAAGACAGATAATATCTTAGAGTAAAAGGCTGGAAAACAATTTTTCAAGCAAATGGTCCTAAGAAACAAGCTGGAGTAGCCATTCTAAAACCTCCAGCCCAAGAAGACAAAGGGAGGGACTCATGGCTCCATCTGTATAGGTAGTTGAGGGTGGTCTTGTCAGGCATCAGTTGAAGTACAGGGCCTTGGTGCCTGAAAGTTTGGATTCCTTAGTGTTGGGGAATTTGAGAGCAGGGAGGATGGTGGGAGCACACCCTCATAGAAACTCCCAGAATTATATGGATTAGACATGACAGAGGCAGGCTGCCAGAAGACTAGATTCCAGAATTCAAACAAAAAATTATGTTGATACCAAAATTTGTTTTCAGAATTGTATATTGCAGAATACACAGCCTTGGTGTATCTACTCATCAAGCAAGCTGAGCAGACTCAGTCAAACCTCTGATGTCCTGGAATTTCATCTGGATGCAGTGAAGACACAGACATCAGAGGCTTATCAATTTACTCCCCCACCCCGCCCCTCTCAATGCCTATAATCAGCTTGAAGAAGTTAATGAAGAGTTGGTGCCCCTATTCCCTGGGCTTGGGGACTGAGGTGGTTAATATTGGGCTGCCTTTCTAGGGAAAATTAGTGGTTTTGTTGGAACAGGGAAGAATAGCTAGGATTTATTGCATAGCCATAACCTAGTGGTAGAAATCTGTATAAGTGCTATTAAGCTGAAGTTATAATTTCTTAAATGGTACAAAATTTACTTTGATTTCAAATTTAAGATTTTCATTGGTATGAGTTTCTTATTGATATAGAAGTCAGATTAATATTTTTACCCTCATAGGCATTGTGCCTATATAACACATTTAGGAATACAAGGCTTAGACCCAGTCCTTCTTTAACTTTTTATAACTGATTTGAGATGTTTAGCCTGTGAGTTAAGGGTCTATAGCAAATTCATGACTCTCAGTTTATTGTTAGGGTGTTTTCTATATTTTATTTAGAAATAGCTGAGAGGAATTAACAGACAAGAGTCCAGATTGCCTTACATGGATAGTTGGTTTTCAAAATGTCAGAAGTCTTCAGAATTGATGTTACAAACGTTTCTGTATTAATGTTCATTTTGATTAGAGACCTGTCTGCTTCTGACAGCTTCCTGTCTTGGATTCTAAGAAGAAATTGAGCATCTTTGGAGTTACTCCAGTTGTGGTGAGACAGCCACTAGGCAAGAATTACCTCTTTTCATCTACAGACAAATTACTGTCCAGAAAAGGACACACTTGCAGAATAGTCAACTGATTATATCTGCCAAGACAGAGTAATCAGCCCTTAATGATTCTGCATCACTAGGTCTGTCAGATGATCCTGGGCCAGAAGGTTGAAGACTGGATGCTCCAACGTTCTGTAGTATAGGGACTGTCCAGGTGTTCAGCAGTCTCTATAAATTGGCTAGGTTTTAGAAGCTATGCTTTGTGCTTCCCATAATTTCAGTTAATTCAGTCATTCTGGATTTCTGACAAGGTTGAAGACTTATAGTCTCATAGCCAATCTCAGCTATTTACTTTGAGAGAAAACATTTGAGAGGATGGTTTTCAGCTGACATTCATTCTAAAGCCAAGAAAAAAGCCAGGTTCAGAACTAAGTCTTTTAGTTAGGAGAGATGACAGAGGTTCTATTTAGTCAACATAATGATGGACTGGGTATTAGGTCTATCTTGTAGTTTACTGATACAAATTGGTATAGTTATGCTCTAATTGTATGTTGAGAGAAAGGTTTTATTTTAACAGGAATGTGATATGTAGGAGGAGCTAAGGTGGGAGGAGTAAGGAGAGGAAGAGGAGGAGACGGAGAGGAGGAGCGAGGAGATGGGGTGGGAGACATGGGGGCGGATGTTTGTATGTCTTCACCAGTCAAAGGTAGTTGGTATATCTAGGTTGGGTATTGGGTTACACTTCTGATTGTATGGGCATCTTGTTATTGAGCATTTCCAAACTTATAAAGCCTTTGATTAACATTGTAAAAAAAAGTTACTCATTAAAAAAATTAAATGAAACTGGAGTGGAAGAGGAGTGGGGAATTAATTGGATTACAGTATAAAATAATCTCTTATATTCACTGATACAGTAATGACACTTCTATAATTATGAAAGCCATATTTTCCTCTAGCCATTGACCTTAATAAGAGATCCATAAATATAAACTACCTGCACCCATTCTAACAGAAATGGTTGAAAGTGTACTGGTATTTTTATTCATTCATGCATTCATTTATTCATTCATTGAGGTTTTCTTTGTCTCTTTTTTCAAAGGCAAAACTTTGGAGAAAATATCATTTTGTAGCCCTTTTCAACAAAGGCAGCAAACAGCCTACTGCATCAGTCACAATTTTAAAAGCTAAAACATGCAGTAACACTGGCTAAGCATGTTTATTTTCATGGACTAGATATTGGAATACTTGTACTGTAGAAATCACTAAGAAATACTGAGTTTTGATGACTTTTCCATAGACCTAGGCCTTGTAAGATCAGATAGAAGAGTCCTCAGTACAAGAAGCTTGAGTGTAGAGAGGTCACTGAGCGCTCTGAAACCCTGTGAAGAATGGCTTCTTACAAGCATGATCAGCAGGGTTTCAAGATGATGATGATGATGATGATGATGATGATTACTGTTATTTTTACTTTAAAAAGCTGAGCTGAATAGCCCTTTTCAGGGTGGGATAAGAAGACTGCAAGTTCAAGACCAGCTTAGACTCCATAGTGAGACAGTAGCTCAACTACAACTAAACACAGCAAGCATGGCAGACCAGCACAACAGTGTGTAGAGGAAACAACTGGTATCTTCCTCTGTTTCTTGGTTATCAGGCACACAGAAAGACCGAGCTTTACACCTTTGCTCAGACCCTTACTGGATAAAACTAGGTGCCTTCCTCATGCTCACTAACACTAACCCCGACTTTCTGAAATGATATTTGAGATGTCAAAGTCCCTATGATATGATTGTATATCTCTCTGGCAATGGTATGTGAGTGTACTTAAGCAGCTCTGAGTGATCACAGCTGTAATTTTCAGGGTAAAATGGAGGAGATTATTACTCATGTTTTACACCACATATGCTGCCTTTGTCCTTCAACAGGATTCAGTAGAGATAGTAGAATCTCATCTATAAGGATAAAGTTTTCAGGAATCAGAAGGATCATGCTGTAAATGTTTTCCTATGCTTTGGTTCTTTATTAACACCTCAAGGTCTTATTAAAAGAAAAAAATAAGAGAAGGAAACATGCTTTGCAGCTAATGACTTAGTTTCCAGTAGAGATAAAGCATATATTGATTTTAGTTGAAAACACTTAATTGCCACTCAATAAACATCTCTTTGAGAATGACTTTCCTAGTGCTATTTGAAATTTGAAAAGCCATTGGGACTTAAAATTGGGGAATCTTCTTTTCCCAGAGCTTAACTTTGCAATACATTTTATATAATTTGGATATTAACAAGAAAAATTAATTTACAAATTGGAAAGAAATGAGACCTTCATTCCTAAAAACAAATATACTGAATTTTAAGTAAAGTGCTGTTTATAAAACAGAGAAACAGCCCCTTAGAAATGCATGGATTGTTTATTTCTGAGATCTAAGGGCTTCCTCGCGCCTGAACCCTGCACAGTCTTTCAGGTTTGTTTTGTCGATATCTTTTTCACCCATTTCTTAAACTAAATCAGCATGTGGGTTGAGAAATTAAATATTATCTTGTTTGTGTGTGCTGTTTGTACGACTGACCCACTCCTCTGCAGAGGAAGGTAACCAGGAAAACAGCCAAAGAACAAACACAAGAAAGGATGAGAGGAACCAGCATGCCTCCTCTGTGGTCAGCCCCATCAGGCACGAGCTGTAAAACACTGCTGGAAAAAGACATATTACAAACTGTGGGTCTGATAACATCACATCAGACTGAGTTCCCATTCACGACAAGAGTTTGGCCACTGTAATCCACCATGAGAACTCAGAACCAAGGCAAAGCACAATTAATTAGATATTCTTTTTCTTTAATTCGGTGAATTTTGTTATACTCCTTTAATTGAATTGCCTCCAGTATACTGTTTGATAAACCAGAATATCTCCCCCCTTGACCACATTAAAAAAAAAACAGAGTATAACATATATTCTAGCACCAAAATATTCTATTTATCACATGTACTATAATTTGAGAATATGTGGTTTTTTGCTTTTTTTCCCCACTATTTAAGCCCCGAATGTTCTCAAAGTGGTACCATTTTCTAATAGATCTTTTGTTCTCAAGTACAGAGTATTCCTTCAAATATGCTTGAAAGTTAAAATAAATTTAGTTCATCCTCTAAAAAAGAGGAAAACCTATTGTCCTTCTATAAACTCATTAACCCTTTGACCTTTGCAAAACTATTAACCTGCATGTTTTAGATAGACTCTAGCAGTTTTATAAAGTATATAGATTAGAACAGAAAGGAAGCATTCCTATGCACGACAGTGAGTCAATTAGGAGGAAAGTATTTATAATATCAACTGTCATTAGTACATTAAGAACTCAACTCATTGCTCTCCTACAAATTTATAGCTAGAGCTTTCAAAATCAAATCAGCTGCTTCTTCCATGTCAAATGACGTTAATGGCTTTAAATATAAGTTCTGAAGTTAAATGACACAAACACCTGTCTTAAATTCTACATGTGATGTCATTTTCTTGAATCAGTTATCTGATTCAAAAGAACTGTTATCTTTAATCCCAACCTCTTAGCTTAAACAAATTAGCAAACAAAGCTGTCAGTCATTTTCTACACAAGTTTCTTTGTGCACCAACCTGTACCATGATTGTCTCACAACAACTGAGAAAGGATGCTGTGGTAAACAAGCTCACATATGTTTTAAAACAAACAGCTCAACCTGAAGTTCCTAAGCCCACAGCCGCTCACTCAGGTTCAAGTCCACACATGGCAGGACAAGAGGCTATTGCCTCTTAAAATTTACATTTAATTTTTCAGTTTCTGAGACCTTCTTTTTATGCCAGTAAAAAATGATAATCATTTGGGAAAAATGCATACTTTTATTTATTTGAATATTAATTTGATATAACCTTTAATAGAAACCACATAACAAAATGAAAAAAGACCCCCAAACTGATATCCTAAAATAACTAATTCTTAAAAACAACCTAAAGCGATGTAAAGCTAACACAGTCTCAACATTTCCAAGGTTCTGCCTTTTCATAGACAAATTCCAAGAGAATACTGATCTTTTAAATTGGGTCTTCCATAGGTGAGATACATTCTAAGCCCAAAATACAAACATCAGACTCATAGATTCCATGCTTAGTACTCAGGGAGAGGACATTTTCTCAGGCATAATCCTGAAACTGCCACATGCGTTTAAAGCTGCCACAACCCAAAGAGTAAACCCAAACCTTGCACTTACCTTATGACAAACGAGTGGTAAATTGCAGAAAGTTTTCAGCCTGTAGCTATCTAGCATAATGCTTGAGAAATGAACAAATCATCTTTCACCCTGTGCAGAGCTGCATCTCCAGACTTGGCTCTCTTCACAGAACACAGCGCGAGTGTCTGGAGTGTCTGTTCACCTCCAGGGGAGAGCAACAGCCTCTCAGCTCTGAGCACTTGCTGCTCTGAACTGCAGAGACTTAGAGCGAAAGTAGGAGGGACCAGTGAGGTTTAAATACCACCCATTGCTTCAGATTCACAGGATATGACTCAATGCTCAAATCGGTAAGGGGAGAATTTCCCTTTGCAAACTGTTAGTACAAATTACATAACAAACATCATTTCTGGAGACCTAAAATTTTTACAAACTACATATATCTTTATTTACCTTTTTGTAATCAACCTCCTCTCCATGAAAAAAGCCACAGTAAAAAATGAGAATCATATCACACATAGTACAAAGAAAATATTTGCTGGGTCTTTGCAGTAAACTGATTTAATATTATTAAAGATGTGTGAACTTGACATTTTCCAAAGAGGTTGTGTGTGTGTGTGTATATATAATTAGTAATCTTAAATATATATGTATATATACTTATACATAAATATACAAATGTATACATATAATGTATAAGGAGAACCATTCTCGCATAATGCATATTCTCACACAGTACAGTTGTTTGTTGTGATCAGTTTGTCTGCATTAGTAATAAATTCTAAGTAGCCAATAATGTGACGGTTTTGCATTAAGGACAGAAACCAATAAAGTACTTCTCATGGTATCATTTGACCAAGAGGGAACCCAGATTTGGTCCCTCTCCCTTGTTCCTCCATGTCTTCCACTGTCTCCTGTCTGTCTGCTATATGAGTCTGGATCTGTGCCTGCATAAATGCTGTGTTGTGAATCTGTCCCTGTGTCTGTCTTGGGTGAGTGCCTGTCTCTGGGATCTTCCCAATATGCTCATAAGAGTTCAAACTATTCTCTTCTCATCCTCAATGCTCCAAAATGCTTCACTGATGCATTAACGTTCCTCACACAGTCTCACATGTTCCTCACATAAGACTCTAAGATGCATAAACGTAATGTATTAAAGATTCTTCACACAAGGCAGCACAGTGTAGACAGCCTGATTACATTACTACTTCTTGGTGTCATTTGACCAAGAATGAGTCCAGATTTGAATTCACTACTTTGTTCTCCACGTTTCTTCTGTCATCCCTATCTGTTTGTTGGGTATGAATTTGTGCTTCCCTAAGGCTCTCTGTCCACGTCGGAGTCTCTAACAAAGGGCTTTGTTTCCTCTTTTACTGAACAGTACAGAAAGTGCTGAAAAGGATACACTTTGCAAAAATCTTTAACAGAGGTTTACAAGGGATTAAGTCACTGACTCTGACCTAACTAAAAAACTACTACAAACATAATTTATTACCAAGAAATATCCATATACTGCCTTCAACATTTATAATGGGTATTTATTTGGTAAGACAACTTTCAATCTAATATTTTCTGTTTTCAGCAAATGAGTATCATCACACATGTACAAATTATATACGTGTTACTCTTGGGTCAAGGGTATAGAAGAGTGTATAGTTTAAGGTTGTAGCTGTGCATTGGCTTAAATTGTTTACATGGGAAATCTAAGTCAAATAAGGTTGCTTGTTACATTGCTCACTTAAAGGTAGGCTAAACAAATGGGCTGCGTGCACAGTAGGATAGCAGTCCTAAGTCTCAAGTGACCTCGAGGTGTATAATTAATTCTCTGTGAGGTTCAGAAAAAGTGCCAGCTGTTCCAAATGAAAGAGATATTTGAATGGGAATGCATTGCCATAGTTTCTAGTACTCTGCCAAAGATTGATACTAAGCATAGTTTGGCACTGTGATGTAAATCTGCACCTTAGGATTTCCACTTATCTTGTCTGCAAAAGCATAAAATCACCAGGTTCTATGTACACAGCTATAGCACTAGAATCAAGGGTGAGTATATGATCTATCAATGAAAACCAGCCTCTCCCCTTTCACTGATACAAGAAAAGAGGATGATTTTTATAGAATCTAAGCCTATAACTGTTGGTTGTCATATTTGGTGAAAGATATGATGCTGTCTAAAGTAAGCCAAGCAAAAGAAAAATTAAAGGCAAAAACAAAGGATGGATCTCTGACACCACCACCACAGCTGCCACCACAGCCACCACCACCACAGCCACCACCACCACAGCCACCACCACCACAGCCACCACCACCACAGCCACCACCACCACAGCTGTCACCACAGCCGCCACCACAGTGCCACCACAGCCACCACGCCCACCATAGTCACCACAGCCATCACAGCCACCACAGTCTCCACTGCCACATTTCTCAGAACTTGCCATGTATTAAGTCATGTTCTCTCTCTGCTTCAAAGATGGACATATTAGACTTTTCAGGGTAGAATTATCTGTAATACAAAAGGCTTTGCCATGGGTCATGAACAGTGAAATAGTTAAACCACTAAGGGGATAATGTGAGTAATACTGCATACTAAGAAATAGTATGTGTTTATTTTGTTCTTAATAATCAGGCTCTATAGATACACTATAGGCAAAGGTCCTTTAAGTGTTAAACAAAATCAACAAGCTACAACAAAATTCATCATCTCAGTTATGAGACAAATTCATATGCAAATTGATAGACATGGCCTGTCTACAGGACTTCACATCAATTATGAACTATGTCTACACAGAGGTAACTATGTCTACACAGAGGTAACTATGTCTACACAGAGGTAACTATGTCTACACAGAAGATTTAAAGGGAATGATAGGAGGCTGGCAGGAATCCAATCCATTTGCTCAGATTTTTATCTATTGAATAAGTCATATAAAATAAAAAGAATTGATGTATTCCATAGGTAATCTGAGAACATGTTACTTTAAAAAGTAATTTAACATTTTCACTTACATATATTACAACACTATACTCACTTTATTATTTTTTTTTTTGGTTTGGGATTCTAACTTTTCCCTCTCTCCTTTTATTTATTTATTTATTTATTTATTTATTTTTTGAACATGAAATGCTTTTTTATAGCATGTTTTACAAGGGGAGGGCTATACTCACTTTAAATGGACTCGTCTTGTTATTTTTCAAAACAATATACATAAATCAAAGAACTCTTCTCTGGACCAACCTCCAATTTTTATGAGCCCCAGTTTATATTTTCTCTGATTTTTCCATCTGGCTAAAGGGTATGCCAAAGTCATAACAGAGGCAAAAACAGGACAGAGAGACAGAAACAGACAGCTGGGTACATTAGACTCTCCAGTGTATCTGCCCACGTTTGCCAATGTCTTTGATTTTTCTGTTGGCCTCCTGTAAGTGATTTTACTGGCTTCATAAAATGTGGCTTGGATAAATTCATCTGTAAATACAAAAACACACCAGCCTCCATAGTAATATCTCTTATATTAGTATCCCTTCGGTTAGAATTAATAAAATTGCATGTAAAGCAATTTGGTGAAAATTTTCTCGGTTTCTGAATTGAATGCAGGAACTGCTTTTCTAATTAACACAAAATGTAACACTTTGGTTGCTTTTAGGGCTTGTTCTAATACTCAAATATCTTTGAGAATATCCACAATGTTTCATGCTTCACTTCTCTACATGTCTACGACATTCCCTTATTAAAGTTTACATAGTAAAAATGCTTAAGAGTCCAGTGAGGCAGTAGAAGACCTTACGACTTTTATTAGGGAAGAATTTGTTTTAGAAGCAGAGTGTCCTTTAGCCCAGGCTTGAGAAGACCGGGAAGTTGCTATTTATCATCCTCACATCTCCTAAGGACTGAGTTTCCAGATATGTGGCACCATGCCCATGGTTTGTTTATTGTTTGAAGCAGAGCCTTACTGGGTTCGTGAGGATGGCCAGGAAGGAACTTATTCGACAATCCACATTAGTCTACAACTCAATTCTCCTTCCCCCAGCCTTGTGAGTACAGTGTTGCAGGCAAGTGCCACCATGCTTGCTTGGTTTCCCTTTGACTCATGAGATGAATTTTTGTGGAGTTGACAAGTTGATATAAATATTGTTCTGTTTTATTCTTAAAGCACTTCTAATTGCTTAAATCTTTTATGTAAACTGTGAATATTCTCCTGCCTCCACCTAAATTCTTGACATTATGCCAAATTTAGTTCAGATTTTCTGCAAGAAATAAAATACCATGGGTCTGTTTTCAATAGTACTCCCTTCTGTCTATTCAAAAGGAAATATTCTTTTGAAACTATCAGAGGACAAAGTAGAGAGAATGCTTCAAGATATAGACACAGGCAAGGACTCCGTGAATAGACTCCAGACACTCAGGAAATAAGGCCAGTATTTGACAATTAGGATCTCATAAAAGTAAACAGTCTTCACAAAGCAAAAGATGAACTACCTGAAAGGATAATCTCATCAGGAGAGACAGTTTTATACTTGCAAGTCATTGTGTTATCAGATTAAACATATCACTTCTTCATGTAAAAAAAAATCTTTCAAAATGTGTTTTCCAAGCTTTTTGGAACACATAGTACACAATCCTACCTATGCTCATCCTGACATTCAATAACACACCAGAACTTCTACAAATGGTAGAAAGCCAGCAATCTCTCTTTCTCTTCTTGTAGTGTGACTCATTCCACTACATGGTTCTGCCATCAGGACCTATTCTGAATGCTATTTTTCCCTTAAACATTCATTCTCTATAGAGGTTTAGGCTTCAACATAGAAATTTGGTGGGTGAGGACACAGAAATTAATCCATTGCACCATTCTTGTTTTCTTCCTCAGAGATCATCAGATTGTTACTTGGAAGAAATAACGTTCACTCCTCCTGTGTCTTACCTCTTACTCTATTACAACTGTCCACCACAGGGTGTCAGTCACCACAGAGATGCCCACAACACAAAAGTCACTGATGACATTGACAAATGTGTCAGGTGCATGTTTCAATATTTTAAGTTTCATTTTTATATATTCTTTATGCATAGTATGGTTTACATAAGCATATTTTAAATATAATATTTTAATAATTCTTTGAGAGTTTTGTATAGTAAATACTTTATATAATACACACACACATACACACACACACACACACACACACACACACACACACATATATATATATATATATATATATATAGAGAGAGAGAGAGAGAGAGAGAGAGAGAGATCATCTTCATTTCCACTGCTGCTCCAACTCCAACAAAACTGACTCTCTGTTCCCCAGAAGACATGTACTGAACATGACTTCTCAGTTACTGATGGAAGCTCACAGATCCCTTCTCATTCCATGCTATAAGGCTGACTGGTTTGATCCTGTGCATGTCATAAGCAGGGATCCACAGATGCTGTGAGTTCATGTGTGCATCAGCTCTTGTTATGTCCAAAAGATGTTGTTTAACTCTGGTCCTTTCCAACGTCTGGCTCTTACAATGGGAGTGTAGGCCAAAGGGCGTGGTAGGAAAAAAGTAGCTAACACGTCTGAAAGCCATCCATATGGAACCTACTATTTATAAGATACACACACATATATATTCAGTTAAAAATTTTTATACTCTATATACATTCTAAATAATAAATAGGATAAAATTATATATATATATATATTCTAAATAGTAAATATAATATATATCCAATTAAAAATTTTTATACCCTATTTACTATTTAGAATGTATTCTAAATACAAAAATAGTAAACAAGGTATAAAATTTTTTAGTTGGGGTTACCCTATTCAGGGTGTCATATTCATCCCAGAAAACATAGGTTGTGTCAAATCCTAGTACCAGGTATGAAATACCCTCATCAAGTTATTGGTCAGAGGTATATTTGAGACCCCCAAAACAACACAGGCTTACTGTGCTTGCCTTTGGTTATCCACCAGAACGTTATTATAAAGCACAGGACACGGAGAAGTTAAGTTGATACTAATCAAGAATCTTCGTCCATGCTTGCCAGCTTTCACTGTACCTCAGTAGGTGCTATAAAGGCTGAGTGGAGAAGGGGCATCAACATCAATGTTACCTAGCTGTTCACCTTGTGAACTATAATGTTGCAAAAATGGCTCAAATGTTATGAGGTAATTGATTGTACTCTGATTGGACATAAGGCCAGCTCCACAAGTGGAAACTCACACTAAATCCTCATGATTGGGGAACGTGTGGGCAACAGAAGTAAACCAATTACTATTATTTTGCCAAATAGACAGAGGATCAAACTACTCCCTAAATTTCAATCTACATGTCCATAGATAAATGTTTCTCTCTGACTCCTTCAAGGAAATTTTCTTGGTTGATGTAGAATCTCAAAACTGGCCAAAGTGCAGAATAGAGGCGGCCGTGGAGGTCCTACCCCAAGGCTACGGGATCATAGTGGAAAGGGCAGAGGGAGATGTAGATATTTTATACAAGAACACAATGTACTTGGAGCTTTCTCTCCTATATGTGTCCCTGATCTCAACCCTTTGTGATCCTTTTAGTCCCCTTGGTTTACTAAGGCAGTGTTGCCCTCTTTCATGTCATATATGATTTTCTATTCTCTATATAAAATCAAGGAACTACAAAGGAGATGATTAAAATATGCAGATTTCTTTTCTCTAAAAGTGACTTAATTTCATTAAAATGACTATCTCCAAATTTGTTGTATTTTGTTCTTTGTTATATCTGAAACTTTTCCATTATATAGCATAATCCCCTTGCTATCATTTATTGATAGACATCTCAGTTGGTTCTATAACTTAAGTTATTGGGAATATTGCAATAATAAGTATTGGTGTGCTGCTTATTTCTATGAAATGCTGATTTGGAGTCCTTTGGAAAAATACCCAGGAATAATTCAGGTGGGTCTTTTGATAGATCTAGGTTTAGATTTTGAGCAGCATCCATAATTATTTCTCTAGTACCTGGGTACTTTATCTTTCCACCAGCAGCAGATGCAGGTTCCCTCATCTATTTCCTTATGAGCATGTAAGTCCATTCCTAGGGCACCTGCATCCACACTTTGTCCCCATCCCTGCCAGCAAGGGTGGGGATATTTGTGTTCTAATGACTGCCAATTTGACTGGGTTGAAATATAATCTCAATGGAGTTTTATGCTTTCAAAACTTACTTATTATCTTTCATGTGTATGTGTGTGTGCCTGGATACATGTATGGTAGGTACACTGAATGTGTGCAGATATCTGAGGATGCCAGAAGAGAGTGAGAGCCCCAGAAACTGGAGTTAAAGGCAGTGGTGAGCTGGTTGATGTGGTTTCTGGGAGACAAATCAAGATCCTCTGGAAGAGTTACTCAAGTGCAGTAAGCCACCGAACCATCTCTACCATACTGCTTTGCCTGCTTGCTGCTGCTGCTGCTGGCGAAAGTGTCTTATTGTATAGATTTGGCTAGCTTGACATTAAGATGTTCACCACCATGCCCTGTCACCCAATTCAATTTTAATTTGCATTTCTCTGATTGCTAGTGAGTTTGAACATAATTCTATGTTTACTGGCTATCTTTGTTTATTTTTTGAGAACTATTTGTTCATTTTATTACCTTAGTTACTAAGGTTGGCTTGCTCTGATTTGTATTATTTAATCTTATAAGTTCTTTGTATATTCTAAATATCAATCCTCTGTTAGACGTGTAGCCAGCAAAGATTTTCTGACATTCTATAGTAGCATTCTCAACCTTTGAGTCATGACCCTTTTGGGAGCTGAATGACCTTTCCACAGGGATCACGTATCAGATATTCTGCATATCAAATATTTACATTACAATTAATAACAATAGCAAAATTACAGTTATGAAGTAGCAACAAAAATAATCACCCCCAAACTATGGGGGTGATTATAGGTTTGGGGTCCCGCACAACATGAGCAAATGTATTAAAGGATCATAGCCCTAGGAAGGCTGAGAACCACTGTCCTATAGCCTGTATCTTTACACAATTAATTGTTTCTTTTGCCATTAAAATTTCATAAGATCTGACTTGTCAACTGTTGGCATTATTTTCTCAGTGGCTGCAGTCCTGCTTAGGAAGCTATTGCCAATGTTCAAGTGTTTTCTCTGCTTTTTCTTCTAACAGTTTCACATTTCTGATACTACATTAAGACCCTCATTCATTTGCAATTGATGTATAGGATGAGGACAGGAATCTAGTTTCATTCTTCTGCATATGGATATGCAGCTTTCCCAACATCATTTAATGAAGAGGCTATTTTTTCTTCAATGTACATTTTTTATATCTTTGTCAAATGTCAGGTGACTATTTATCTGGGTCCTCAGTCTGTACAATTGATCTGTGTCTGTTTTAGTGCTAGCATTATGCCCCCTCCCCATCAGACTCTGGAAGATAACTTGAAATCAGGTGTGACGATACCTCCAGCCTTACTCTTTGTTTTTGCTTAGGCTTATTTTGATTACTCAAAGGTCTTTTTGTTTCAGTATAGACTTGAAGATTTGCTTTTCTGTTCCTGTGGAATTTTGATGGGGTTGCACCAAATCTGTACACTGCTTTTAGTAGTATAGTAATTTTTATCAAATTATTTCTTTACTGTTGGAAATAATATTTTCACAATAGAAAGCACTCCAAACACTTAGAGATAAAGGCAAAAGTCTTTACTAAGGCTCCTGGAAGACTGTGGCAAATACACAAATAAGAGCTGGCTACCACTACAAGACTGTACTAATATCCACATATTAGCCGTATGTAGTCTCAGGCTTACTCACTGTTGCATCTTTTGCAGGTCACACCCCAGGTTACATTTTGAACAATTTAAAGAGAGATGGTAAGTCCAGACACTTAGGCAGATAGGCAATTACATAACAAAGATATTACATCTTCACATAATTATTTTAAGTATACAAGTGTTATTTCTTTAAAATAGTTGTTACCTAGGGTCATCTTGCCTATCTGACAGAATCCTGTTTTTCCTGATAAGAACAAAGGGGACTTAATGGTAGAACTTAACATTCATTATGCCCCCACGCTGCTCTCTTGAGCTGCCTGTTGGACATATGTTATTTAGAATTGGGCCTAAAATGGCTGATCAATCCTGGTGTAGAAATATGTATTTCTTAGTATTATACATGGTGTCTGTCTCTAACAGGCCTCTGTAGCACACTACTTGTCTCTGGGGTATTTTGGAAGCAGCAATCTCTTTGCTAAGTTTTACTTGGTGTGACTTAATATCTCCTAAGCAAATCTACTAACAAATTTTTTATAACATCAATTCTATTACTTTGAGGCTTCTTCTACAATAATACACAAGAATGGGTGGCCATTTATACTCTAGTGTCTTCTTCCATGATTTAAAATTTTGCTTTCCTACAGAAAATGTATGAGGTGTATGGGGCTGTGAAGGGGCTTGGTTTCTGGTATGGCACAGGCCTTGAACCCCGACCCCAATGAGGCAACAGCAGGTGTTTGGCCACGCTCCCAGGTCCCAGGCTCCTGACAAGCCATTGACCTGCACCTTGCAGTCACACAGGGCAAAGCAGCCCCTCCCAAAGAGATGTCACCTAACACAGGTAGAGGGCTTGACTACAGGTTTCAGCCTCAAGAGATTTCCATATTAATGAGATACCTAAAGGCCAGAGGGCATAGCTTATTATGTATTGTTTTCCAAGGCCCTCCCCCTCCTCCTTATTTAAGTCAGGTCCCTCCTGACTTAAGTGGAGGTGCACATCCAGATTCAACTATCATCTGCTATGAAAATAAAGCTGTTTTGGAATCATGGACTTCCTCGTGTCATTGGGGCCTGCTGTCGTGGAGGACTTCTCTGTGTTCTAGCCACAGGGACCGCCTTTCAGCCAAGCAAGTAACCAAACTCCCCCCCCCATTTCCCTTGGCAGGCCCGCCGGTCACCCACGCGCTCCTTGTACAGAGCTCCCCCCTCCACCCCTCCCGCTCCTTGCCCAGGCCGGGCAGGTCCCCCTTCTCACAGTGCAGCACCTGCCTAGTGCTCTGCTCAGAACCTACTCAGTCGAACTTCCCGCACTCGCTCCTGCTGCTCAGAATCACAGTCCTAGCCCACTGCGGTGGCAGACCCTCTGGAATCACAACCACCCAACAAGATTCAAGAACCCATGTGCGTATGCGCCGGGCTAATCATTCCCCGCAGAGGTGGTGTTCTTGGATTCTTTCTGAGTATGAGAACCCCTCTTATGAAAAGCTCAATCTGTCATTCACAAAGCACCTGTCTGTGCCCCATACTGTGTTAGAGTACAGACATGAAACAGATCATGCAATCAATACATTTATTCTGTAATTAAAGAAGGAAGCACTGTAACGGAACTGATAACAATGATGAAATTGATGCTGAAGAAGAAGTGATCATGTGCCAGAGACTATGTTAACACATTCGTGCCTAAACAATAGATGAAAGAGGATACAGAAGAATATTCTTACATGAACAACTATACATCTATACATACTCTTGGTACAGAGAGAGGTGATAGAGCTTAGATCCCCACATGTCATTAAAAATGGTCATATTTGATGTAGCATAGATCCATGAGATACACTAGACCTGGGAAAGATTTATATTTTCTTTTTTTTTTAAACTTTTTTTTTTTTTTTTGGTTTTTCGAGACAGGATTTCTCTGTGTAGCCCTGGCTGTCCTGGAACTCACTCTGTAGACCAGGCTGGCCTCGAACTCAGAAATCCGCCTGCCTCTGCCTCCCAAGTGCTGGGATTAAAGCCGTGTGTCACCACTGCCTGGCAGATTTCTATTTTCTTACTGAAACCTACTTTTTTTATTAGATATTTTATTTACATTTCAGATGTTATCTCCTTACCCCATCTCCCCCCCAAGAAACCTCCATCCCATCCCCCCTTCTCCTACTTCTATGAGGATGTGCCCCACCTACCCCCACTCTCACCTCCCCACCCTCAAATTTCCCCACACTGGAGCATCTGGCCTTCATTTACCAAGACCTACTTATATCACTCAGAAATAAGTTCTAATTTATTAAGAAGATTAATAGGAGATAAAGAGGAAAACAGGTTATTAATTTGAAAATAAACCATTTCCCCAAGCGACAAGTACCTTTTAAAATAAAACTTTACTTTGTTTTTAAAATTTGTGTGTGTGTGTGTGTGTAGCTGAGTGTCAGAGAGCTTTGTGTCCCCTGGAGCAGGTGTTATACGTGGTTAAGTTATGAGCCTAACATGGATGCTGAAACCTGAATTTGGGGCCTTTACCACAGCAGTGAATGCTCCCAACTGCTGAACCACTTCCTGGCTTTCTGCAAGTTCAGTTTTACAGTTAGTGAGCCAATTAGTTTCTCTAGTCATTAGAGAAAACAGTATTTCATAAAAACTGTAGTTCTTTGGACGTAACAAATGTACACATACCCTGCTATATCAGATTATTAATAATTCTCAACTGAAGTTAAAAATAGGCTCTTGTTAACCAAAACAGATCACATGATAAAATATGTTTGTACATAATGCATGCAACTAAATCGCTTGGAAATACAGATGTGGACATTAGAATTCTCTGAGAACATTATAGAGCCTCAAAAAAGTCAAGAAAATGAGAATCCTTAATATTCTTTGGCCTGGAGAGAAAAGGGGCTTTTGAGCTAAAAATAGCTCCCAGTGACAATCACACCATTTATTTCCCAGGGAAAGTTTGAAAGGCACCTTACTTCCTTGAGGCTATGAAGTTTACACTTCAGCCTTCATGACACCACAACCCTAAGGACTTACAGACTCAAATGTGTTTTTCCTACTTGGAGGTGACAGTGAAGTAGATCTGAAAACAAGAAAATAAGTCTTACATTTGAGAATTAAACTTTGAAATAAAAATATAATAGGTCAAAACATTGAAAAACATGCAATTTCCATTGTCAGAGTAATACAAACTCAAATGCCTAGAGACACACACATTAATAAGAGGTAATGTAGGCGAGTGCCCCAGAACCAGAGGGGATTGTGGCAGCCTGAATAGATGGCAGGAATCAAGTCTCATTTAAAGGAGACAGTTTCAAATCAGTTAGTTCCTGCATGGCTAACCTCATGTGTGAAGGAGTCAAATCTGTGGATTTTAAAAGAAAGACTAAAACTATGTTATATAAGTAGTTACATTGTTAAAACTCAGCCCCTCTGAAATATAAGATACACTAAAGCTTTTAAAGAGTAGGTGTATCCATAGGCAGTCTGTAACCTTAGGTATAGTAATCTTACGTCTTATGTATCAAGCAGGTACAGGTTGTATAGGCAAGGACATAAGAAAGAGTAGTATCAGAAGCACACAGCTATTCAAATACTGAACAGGGCATTTAAGTCCAGAGGTATTCCCCTCTTTTTTTTTTCTGGATATTTTGCCATGTTTTCATTTTTAATTATGATTTTTATTGAATATTTTATTTACATTTCAGATGTTATCCCCTTATCCCATTTCCTGTCCCTCCACCCAGGAACCCTCTATCCAACCCCACTCTCCTCCTGCTTCTATGAGGATGTGCCCCTACCCACCCCCCACACTCACATATGTTTAGTCTTTCTTTTAAAATCCACAGATTTGACTCCTTCACACATGAGGTTAGCCATGCAGGAACTAACTGATTTGAAACTGTCTTCTTTAAATGAGACTCGATTCCTGCCATCTATTCAGGCCACCACAATCCCCTCTGGTTCTGGGGCACACGTCTACATTAACTCTTATTAATGTGTGTGTCTCTAGGCATTTGAATTTATATTACTCTGACAATTGAAATTGCATATGTTTTTCAATATTTTGACCTATTATATTCTTATTTTATCCCCACCCTCGAATTCTTCCACATTCAGCATCCAACCTTCATGGGACCAAAGATCTCCCCTCTCACCTGTGCCTGACAAGGCCATCCTCCCCTACATATACAGCTGGAGCCATAGGTCCCTTCCTATGTGCTCCCAGGATTAGACCCTGGGAGCTCTGGTTGGTTGGTATTGTTGCTCTCCTCATGGGGCCACAAACCCTTTCAGCTCCTTCAGTCTTCTCTCTAACTCCTCCATTGGGAACCCCATGATCAGTTCAATGGGTAGCTGTGAGCATCCACCTCTGAATATGTCAGACTCTGGCAGACCTCTAAGGAGACAGCCACATCAGACTCCTGTCAGCATGCACTTCCTGACATCCACATCAGTGTCTACCTTTAGTGACTGCACATGGGATGGATACCCAGGTGGAACGGTCTCCAGACGGCCCCTCCTTCAGTTTCTGTCCCACACTTTGTTTCCATATTTGCTCCCTTGAATATTTTGTTGTTCCTTCTAAGAAGTTCTTAATGTGAACCTGCATTTCTAAATCTGTGAGTCCAAGAACAATCTGCCCTTTTGATCCCATGCTAGCCACACTGATTTATGATCAGAATCTGGGATCTTCTCTAGGATGCCTTCAAGCAGAACTTGCTTGACACTCAAGGAACTTGAGGAACAAAGAAACAACAACCTCCCATTATGAATTAATAAGAGGGCAGGTTGGTTAGAGATGTGTGTATCTACAGGTGGAACACCTCCAGCAGTTTCACTTGAATAGATGGACACTCTGGAATTCTGATTTTGACCAGGAGAGTTGTCACCTTTGGTCCTTCGAGCCCAGCTTGAGTGAAAAGCTGTGTTCTAAAGAGTGATGATTTCTGTGGGTGGATTTGGGGCCAACTTGGTTGTGGATAGTGTAAAACTTCCTAATGCAATCCTACAAGGCCCATTGTAGTCTTGCTCGACCTATTTTATATCTTATCTACCTGCCTGGGGGCATGCATTTTGAAGAATTCTTAGCCAAGTTTCAAGATGTCCAAAAATGACCTGGAAATGGGAATTTAAGAATTAAGCCTAAGTCTTCAAGAACAGAGTCCCAAGGCTCACAGAAATTGTGTATTTGTAAGCACATCGTAGTACTACGTGCTTAGCAGAGACCATCCTACAAATCCTCCTGGGAACCTGCAAAGCTAGTATTTACTGGGATTAGTTGTTCCTTCTCATGGGAAGAAAATGGATGTCTAAACAGGCTAGTCAGAGCTGTCCAACTCTGCACCACCTCATTGGCCAGAGTCAGAGCCCTCTCACTCTGTAACACCTCATTATCATGCTTTATTTCACTTTTAATTTTTTCTTTTACCATCAAATATGCACTTTGTACTTACATGTCAAAGGTTATTATAGCTATTTTGCTAATCCTGTCTCCTTGACATTACAATAATGTTATGAAATGAACACTCAGATGCCCCATTCTGATAAGAAAGCTGAGGCAGGAAGAAAAAGAACTTGTCTAAAACTGTATAGCCAGTAGATGGCATGAGGGCTAGGACTCCAAAAGATAGACTCGCTGTGCCGTATAATGTTCTCACACAGACGTGAGATGGCCGCCATTTTAAATATTAACTGCAGGCCTTTTGTAAGTTTTCAGAAGGATAGATAGAAACACTAGGGAAAGAAATATTTTCATTATACATCAATTAGGAAAACTACAATTCTTCTGGATTTAAGAACTGTGAGTAACCACCATAAAACAAGCACAGGCCTGCAGGCAATTATGCTCAGGGGATGTATCTGAGGAGGATGATAAATCCACATCAGTGTCACTTTTCCCTCACTCCTCCAGTGAGAAAGAGAGGAACATTTTTTTTTATTTTGCACTTTATTCTGTAATGATTAGAATACACTTGAAAAATCTACAGTGAAGCAAAAATTCCAAAGTAATTTAAAAGTCATTTTCTTCTAGAACCAAGGAAGTTTAATCTCACAGTAAAAATGCCTTGAATATAAAGATATGAACACTTCCCATTTTAAACCAAATTTTCTATTATACTTCAGCTATCAGAGCCATAAATTCTTGGTCTTTATGAAGAAAGATACCTTGGTACTAGTTTGGTAAAAATGACACTTTCTGACTCATACTAAAAGTAAATGTACTACTTACGTTTTCTACTTATGCAGTGAGGAAATTTTTCCTGGTTCCTAGACCACAAACACCATCCCATCAGGTCTAACCCAGGGTCCCTAAGGTCTCCTCCACTAAAAACAAAAACGAAAAACCTACCACCTGCCTGTTTCCCTTCAGTATGGTTTAGGTAATCAGTTGCTTCCAGAAGCCTTTCTATTAGAAATACAGCTTGCCTCAGAGCTGGGTAATAAAGGATGATGACCACTGTACACTTCTACTGCTTTGATAGAATACAAAAGCAACTTAGGCAGAAGGGAGTTTATTTTGGTTTACACTGCAGAGGAAATACAAAATTCATTTTTTTCTGCCCACTACAAACCTCCCATTATTGTTTAACACAATTAGTCTGGTTATCAAAGCACAGGTTACTTTCCTAGGTGTGTGTTTTTCTTGGTCCAGCATCCTCTATTTTCGTGATTATCTTTCTTCCCATCCCCCATGCTGCTCTGACTCTTCCTTTCATTCCCATCATATTAAAAAGCAGTTTAGATGACTTAAAACAAATGTGTAACCCAATGGTACTAAGAGGTTATGTTTTAACTGATGGAAATATGTGTGGAGATCCACAGGCAAACATTAGATGAAGCAAGGGGAATCCTGCAGAAGAGGGAAAAGAAGGATTGCAGGAGCCAGAACAGTTAAGGACACCACAAGAAAACCCACAGAATCAACTAACAGAACCTATGGTGGCTCACAGAGACTGCAACAACCAGCACAGCGTCTGCATGGGTCTGACCTAGGCCCACTGCATGTGGTTCTGTAGCTTGGTCATCTTGCGGGACTCCTAACAGTTGAAGCTGGACTGTCTCTGACTCTTTTGCCTGCCTTTGGGACCCTTTTCCTCCTACTGGGTTGTGTTGACCAGCTAAGAATAAATTATTCAGCTTTGTTAGCCTGATGCTTCATTTTAAATAAGTTATATACTACTAACATTGCCAAATAAAGTAGAAGTTGTATTTTATATATACTCTTCAATAATTCTCTAGTTTCTCCTTCTCACTCTCCATGTGGTTTTTCCTACCCACTATGTGCTGCTGTTTCAGAATCAGTCTCAGGCTCTCCTTCTCTTGCAACAAGCCAGGAAATCTGAAGCTCTATGTGAAGTGTTTGGGAGACAAAAACATGAGAGGAACATCTGAGAATGGTCAATTGCCTATCAGAGGGCACTCTGGCTCATCTGTTTTATGGGAACATGTAAATGTTTAAAAAACATAGCACCCTAATGCTTTGACTGTCCATACTCAGCTCAGTCTACATTGACATCTGCTTTGTATTCTCACAGTGAAATTCTATCCATGACTATGGTATTAATTACTACCCCTATGTTAGTACTCCTATATCTCTATCTCTGTCTCAAATAGGAAATATATCTATACATACATTGAAACTCCATGGGCCCTCTAAGCTGGGCACTAAGGATTCAAAATTTACTAATAAACAGTTATCATTAAGCGTATGGATATAAGCTATTTCCTAGACATCTCAAGTTAGGCCTGGCTGGAATTATATTTATCAGAAGCATTACTCCACCCTTCTCTACTACCAGCAAACTTACCTTGGACTTCCTTGTGTCTATGGAATGCTCAAATCAAATAGACAGAATTAAACCCGAACCCTTCCCTTACCACAAAGAACTAATCAGTCACCAGGGTCTGTACTTTCCACGAACTATAATACTTCTCACTCTCATGGTTCATTTTAGGTCCTTCATACTTCCCCACATGTAATTTCCTCCATGAATGATAACAGTTTTTACAAACGTGTCTGGTATTTTATGATGCTCCTGGAGAGATGGCATTAATGTCTTTCCCTTCCCTTTGAAACCAACTGGAATTTTGTTACTCTTCTGACTGATAAAGGTTGACAGAAACACTGCCACATGTTTCCCAGGGCTTGATCTTACAATATTCTGCAGCTACTGCCTTGTTCACTGAAATGACCTTTATGGAGGATCCCAGAGACAAGAGAATGTAAGAGGCATTCTTGACAGGCCATCAAGAGCTTTCCTAGCTTGTCCCACAACATTCAAGCCCAGGTTCCATCTGAATTCAACTGTCTGAAGAACAATGGGCAAGGGCTTTCTGGGAAAGCTTTCACATACTCCTGATTCCCCAGATTAAGAGCAATGACAACTGGTAACTTTGAGCCTCTAAATTACAAGTGATGTATTACAAAGCAGTAGGACTAAAGCAGAGGTGAGGTATACTGTAAGAAAAACCTAGGGGACTTGCGTCATTAATTTTGGGACAGGCAGGGAGGGAGCATGCAAAGGATTCCCAGGAGTGCCAGCAGATGTTAGCAGGACTTTGTTGCAGGTTCCCAAGAATTTCCAGGGCTCAAAATAAAGTCACAAAAAGCTCAGGAGACTGGAAGGAAGGGGCTAGTCATTATATCTGGTAACACTCAACTGGTGGGAGCATGTGACTTAGACATTTACCTAAAGAACTCCATAGTCAGTCTAAGGGCACTTTTATGTGTTTATTTCTGGGTTCTTTTTCTTCTGTCTATTGTTAAATAAAAAGGAAAGACTTGAGCTACAAAACAAGGTTGCCAGATTTAAAGCACAAAAAGATAGTTCTTTACTGCCAGCCTCTTTAGACAACAAACTATTCTCAACATCAGAAACAGTCTTAAGCCAAAGATTTCAACCAACCATTCTTAAAGCTTTTTACTAAGATTTTCAGAAAAATCTAAGCTAGTATCTCTTCTAATTATTTACATTGGCAAGAGACCCCCCCAACACAAAATGTTTAGGAACATGCATCACAAACTCTCTTAATTAAACCTTGGGGTATCTAAGTAACTAGACAATTAATCTCAGTGTTGAGATCAGTTAAAGTAGAAAAGGACTCGTTGTAAGGGTGTTAGTGGGTGGAGACTTACAGAAACACCACCAGATATTTTAGAAAATGTTTAAGAAACAGTTAAATATTTCTTAAACATGAAAATTGTTCAGAAGTCAAGTGCAAGAACCATCATACTGTACTAAGGAGAAAAAGGAACAAAATGGAAACCACACAGTCTTCTATGAGTAAGGAGGCTGAGAAGGATATTTAGGGGCACACTTAGGGATGCTATGCTCATGTTCTTTTTAAGTGGAATGTAAAGGCTGACTCAAAGGCTAAAGCTTAGGAGTCAGAACTGTGGGGATAGCAGCTCCCCATTCATGCCCTGCTCATGAGAGCTGGGAATGGAAGAGGACTGACTGGTAATATCTCTCCTGGTCAGTTCCTCAGGAGCTGGACCCAACATCCTGTACCCAAGCAACCTTGGATCATAAATTTTAAAATACTAGATTTTAATATATGTTTAGAGTTTACAGAATGATGTTTGGTATATGAGAATTGTTAAATTATAGCTGCACTATTAGTTATAGAAGATGTAATTTCTAAAGATGGGCACCAAAATTATCTTCAATATTATGTATTTTTATCAAAATAAAACTGACTCATTCTATAAAAAGTTGTCTGTATTTCTTTTCTCTAAAGGGGGGTCACGATTTTCACTATGGCAAAAATGACACTATGTGAATTTGAAGCTAGTTTCAAAGGCTGGTACAGTCTCCACCTAGTTCTCCTGAGGGTCATTTTTAGAACTCAGCTGTCATGTCATAGGGAACTCAAGAGTGCATGTGAAAGCCTATATGGAGAACCTGGTCCTCAGCCCAAGGCACAAGCTGAGCCCTGCTAGTGAACAGCACCAACCAGCAAGAGACTCAAACAGACCATTCAGAGGAGAATAGGCTTGTATGGAGGACAAGAGGCCAGTTGTTCCCTAGCCTAACCCAACAAAGTAAATGATTGGTATTGTTAAGTTCCCAGGCTATGCTATCATGCAGCAGTAGACATAGTGACTGACACTGTCAGGTTCCCAGGCTATGCTATCATGCAGCAGTAGACATAGTGACTGACACTGTCAGGTTCCCAGGCTATGCTATCATGCAGCAGTAGACAACACTTCTCATTTTTCTTATCTCCTGTCTTCTACTTCTCTTTATTCTTCATGATTTTTTAGAAGACAAATCTGCCCAAGTCATATTCTAGACCTTTCCCTTCCCCATTGACTCTCTACTGTAAAACTTTTAAGTGTTTTGATATTGTGAACAATTTCTAATGAATTAAAATTTTTCAGGAAAATAAGCAATCAAATTATTGACTCATAACATGTGAATTCTGTGAATCTGAATTACCAAATTAACAATATTGCTGATTTCCCTTTATGGGAGCCTTTTTTTCAAATTCTGAAATAGTAATACTCACAAGCTTCATCCATGCTGAAAACAGCCATGAGTAAGGCCACGCTGTGGGAAAGCAGCATGTCTTCTCAGAATCCAAGGCTGAACTGTTTGGCCTACAGTTTAATCATCTGATATTTTAAAATGCAAATAAATCTCTGCTTTGCTACTTCTATAAGATATAGAATTTTAAGCAATTCCCCAATTCTAGCAATGCTATAGGCTATTATAAGTTCCAGCAATTTCTAAGTTTTCTGTTAGAACACTGTCTCTTATTCCTGAATGTTTCTTTATTGATCATGTCATATACCATTCCTAAATGTCTCCCTATCCCAAACAAAACAAAAACACAAAACAGAACAAAATGTGATGCTTTCACCTTTGTGTATTTTCTTTTCTTTTTCTTTCTTTTTTTTTAGTGATATTTGATATATTTGATATTTAGTGATTAGGGTAGACTATTCTATTATTTGTGTCACATGTTTCTTACAGACTTCTCTTCCAGGGAATTGAAGATACTTAGCTTAGGTTTATGGAGGCATTGTTTGCTTCAAGAACCACTTCTATGCACTGTGAGGGGAAAGAACAATTGGGAGGGAAAGGTCAAAGGTGAGAACCAGAGAATGTGCACCAAAGCCAGGAGGGCCTGGCACATGGGAGCTATGTTCTACTTTACAGTCAGCCGTGGAGACAAAGAGGTTGTGGCTTTATGTTTTCAGGCACTTTGTATCATTGAGACCAAATAAAATTACAGAAGCAAAAAGAATTTCAGTACTTCAATATTGGAAAATTTTTTTCTTGAAAGTTAAGAGTCTTAAAAGAAGTGAAAAAGAGGAAGAGACTGTGTAAGTGAACCAATGGCTTTTTGTCATTAATTTTTGACAGGAAGGCAAAGAATTTCAATGGATTCTTAATGGGCAGTAAGTGGATATTAATGACTTCATTAGAGTGCTGGACAAAACTAAAACTTTTCTCAGGCAGACAGCAAGGAAATCTTCGATGGCTTCTTCACTTTGATATAATTACATAGTCATGAAGGAAATAAAACTTTTATAATCAATATAGATTCAGCTAAAGGTGGACAGGTTTCTTTCTTCCTTCCTTCCTTCCTTTCTTTCTTTCTTTCTTTCTTTCTTTCTTTCTTTCTTTCTTTCTTTTTTTTTTTTTAAGACAGGGTTGCTCTGTGTAGCCCGGGCTGTCCTGGAACTCACTCTGTAGACCAGGCTGGCCTCGAACTCAGAAATCTGCCTGCCTCTGCCTCCCAAGTGCTGGGATCAAAGGCGTGTACAACCACTGCCCGGTGGGGATGGACAGATTTCTAAGAGGATTGTCTTCCCATCAAAAATTATTATTCTAAAATATATACAATGTGTTTAACATTGTTCTGATTAGCTAAAATAAAAGCTCAAGCTATGCTCTGCGATTCCTTTTTGTTTTTGTATTTTATACATATGTACATACATATACATTTATATCTAATACAAATGTAACTGTACTTTACATAATTTCTCCAGTAGCTACATGTGGCTGATACTTTATCATGACAAAATATAATTTTCAATAATTTTTATGATAATGATAGGAATTCATGTTCAATAATATATATTATGAAAGTTGTTTAAAAGGCAGATCAGAAAAATAAATACTGCTTGCCATATCACCTTTTGCAAATAACCAATGGTAACATATTTTTGTCCTTAACATGTATTTGTGACCACTCCTAAATGCTAGATCCTTGTTTAAAATAGAGATAACAGAATCCCATCCTTCTTAGAAGGATGGATAGAAAATAAGCCTATGAAGTAGTAACAAATAATGAAAAGTTCTACCAAGGAAATAAAATAGGCTGATATGAGATCCAAAGAGTGGGTGACAGAGACTGGGAGTGAGCTATCCAAGAAGGGATATCACTGAGACAAAGTAACTCTACAAAGGCATCTCGGGATCACAAGGAAACCAGTGGCAAGATCTACGGGAAGAGTTTCCAACCACATCAGAAACAAAGATCAGCACACATTAAAGGCCTGGAGAGAGGCCAGTGTTTGGTGTTACAGAGAGAAACAAGGCCAGCATTTTTAGAGGTTAGTAAAGAGATTAAAGAGGAAAACATGCTCTGACCCTGGAGGGTCTTGGAAATAAGGGGAAGATGATTGGATTTTATTTTCGTAGTTTTCCCACACAGAAGTCACATGATTTCATCCAGAAAGAAATGCTGTACACAGACAGGATTCTAGAAAACACAATAGCAAAGGGAAATGTAACTGTTAAGAGGTTACTGCAGAGTTTCAGTTTCCTTGAGTGGAGGAAAAATAAGATTCAGGAAGACTTGGTGAAGAGGCTTGGTCTGATGCTGCTTGTATTCCAATCCTAAATACTGATTCCTCAAAATTTGGTTGCCCCCACCGGCATCAGATTCTCATGTACTAGAAGTGATGCCATGTGAACCATCTCTCCAATTTAATTGGTCAATAAAAGGCAAGAACCTGTGATTGGGCAGTGGAGGGAGAAAGGTGGAACTGGAGGTTTGAGTGAGGGGGTTGCAGGGAGAAGTGGGGGAACAGAGGAATAAGAAGCTGCCATGGACCAAAACTACATGGCCAGGAGAAACAGCAAATAACAAGGGAGTCTATAGATGGAGAATAAGTTAATATAGCTCTAGATCTGCCCAATCTAGGCTATGACTTGTAAATAAAATACCTGGGTTGTATGTCTTTCATATGGGCTTCTTAGTATTATAAATTGGGGTAATGGTGACTTAAACTTATTTAAAAATCCATCTAAATGGATGAAAATAATAAAAATATGAAGGAAGAAACTGATCAAAGTAAGCTTGTATTTGTGGTATAAAGAACTGGAGGGACTATAGCTCTGCTTACAGATCGGGTAAAGATTGTAATAAGCCCCTTGCAGTGATTCTGACCCTGACACAGTGCCAGGCCTCAGCTGTCACCAACACTCCCTCAGTCTTGCATCTTTTATGTCTTCAAAACCAGTACAATGCAAATGACACTTCCTTGACAAGTTCTGTTCCCATTTGGAGATGTAGTCTAATAACCCTCATGGACAACAAGTGTATCAGCTCTTGTGTGCTGACCCTGAGTAGCCTTTCCTGTTATCCCAATGAGCCACGGGGTATTCATTTCAGTGGTGTGTATCTCTCTGACAATCACATGGGCTGCTTCAACCACCACACCAGATTGATCAGCATACACAGATTCTTAGTCAAACAGTACATAGGAGCTAATTCAATCCCTGACAGTCCTCGTTGCTTTCAGAAATATCACAAGCTGAGCCCCTACTGCCCTCATTTCTCATACCATTACCAACTCCCTAAAGAATAGCTCATTAAGGTCTCTTCATATTTCTAAAATGCTTTCTAGACCAAAATGCCAAACTCATTCATAGAACAATCGGGAGGTTAAAAGCCATATGGTCAGGTTTATCACAACAATGACTTCACTTTCCATAGTAGAAACTTCAGTTCTAGTTTAATTGTTAGAATGAAACACCCTGATTTGTCAACTTAGGGAAGAATGAGTTTACCTTAGCTCACAACTCCACATTACAGTCCATCATAGGAGGGAAGTCAGGCAGCAATAACATGAGACAGCTGGCCACATCACACCCACAGTCAAGAACAGAAGAGCAATAAATGCACACATTACCACTTGTTTCCTTGCTTGAGATCACTTCATCTTCTCCAATCTACTTTTAAAAATAATTTTTTATTCATTCTTTGAAGATGTATCACAACCATTTCTCCCTCTGCTTCCACTCTCAAGGCTGTCCCAATACAACTCACTCACAATTTCATGTCTTTTCTTTAAATTAAATTAAACTAAATTAAATTAACTAATTACTTAACTTATTAACCAACTAAGTCCAATTAGTGATAACCATTTGTGCATAGGTTGAAAGTTATCCACTGAGTTATGAGCAACTTATAAGAGCCTCCTCCGGAAATGAAGTGACACTTCGTGCCCCAGCAGCCACATAGCAGGACACCCTGCCTAGAGAATGGTGCCACACACAATGGTCTTGGTCTTCCCACACGAATTTACTTAATTAAGGCAGTACCTCACAAACACAGGTTGTGTCAAGTTGACAACTAAAGCCAATCATCACAGTTAAGTTTTCTCATTTACTTAAAAATTCTTTTCATATTATGGCTATTAATTCTTTTTTCATTTTTTATTTGATATTTTATTTATTTACATTTCAGACATCATCCCCTTCCCCATTCCCCCCTCCATTAATCCCCTACCCCATCCCTCCTCCTTCTTTTTAATCTTTATACTGTTCAAATTACATGCAAGTATTAAGGTCAGTTATAGGTTGAGGAACTAGCAACAAAATAGATGCAAATAGTCAAGGAACAAGCAAGACAATAAACTCAGATAGTCAAAGAACATGCACAGCAATTAACAGAGTCCAGTGATCACTCCTGTGATCACTATTTCTAAGGGCTTATCAGGATAACCAAAATATCTGAGCCTACTTCCATGTCCTAGCCCAAAGTCATTTTCATGCCTGAAGCCTACTTCTTTGTTCTAGCTTAAGATTTAAACTTATATTTAGATTTCTGCCTGAAATTACTTCTTTGTTCCAGCCTAATGTCAGATACCTGCCTGTAGTCCATTTCCATGTCCTTGGCCAGTGTCAGATTCCTGCCAGACAGCCCCAAAAGCTCTTCACATCTTCCCCCTTTTATTGTATTAGCTAGACTGAGCCTGTCTTAAGTCATTCTGTCTTAAGCCTTCCTTATCTGTCGTAGAATAAGCATTACCATAAGTAATGCACTTCTGGCTTAAGTTGGAATAAAAAAATCACACCTCTGATGGTCTACTGTCTCCATCACCACCCTAATCCTGCCCCCACAGTGTGTGCTACCCCAGTTAGCCTGTTAAACTACAAGTCAATACACTGATGAATTAGAGCCCTCATGGTCCAATGTCCTGCCAGAGGCATGACTCTGAGCATGGCTTCGTGGGGATCAAGCCTTTAATACATGCATTTAGGGGTAGGGAGCATATGTGATATCCAAACCATTATGTTCCTGACACGGGGCTTCTGTAAACTTGTATTCTAGATACTGTACATGGCATGCACTGAGCATACTTTGGACACAAGGTGCTCCTAACATGGTAGAGGGACAGGATGTAAAGAAGTGTACTAAAAGATGCATTAATAAGTGATGCATTCTTTCTGACATTTTCAGGACTCCTGTGCAGGAATACATTCTGCTGGCCATAAGTTCTACAAAGAGAAAGAAATGGAAAACCTAAATTATTCACAAGCTGGAGAAAAACTTAAACTGTGACACATCCCACTAAAGACCAAATGCTACCTTCAGTGGATGCTAAAGTTGGGTGACTTTATGAATAGTGCTGAACTTTATCCACTCGACCATGTGCTTTCTAAAGGTGGGAAGTGCAGTTTTCCTTCCTCACCACTCATAACAAATTGCAGTCATGGCTACGATGTTTATCCCTCCTCATATTCACAGCAAGGTAGTAACTATAACCTTCCACTCTCCATGTAAAAAGGTAGAATTTATCTTCCCTCTGCTTGATAGGAGTCTGGCTTTGTGATTTCTTTTGATTTGTAGTGCCTGTCTAAATGCTGTGTGCAGCCTCAAGAGGCCTTTCAATCTTCATTTGCCTGGGCTACCTAGCTAGAACAAGAGAAGCCACTTGAATCTAAGACAAGCAACTAAGACTGCTCTAGTCTAGCAAGCCCCAGCGAAGCCATCAGATAACTCCAGGGAAGCCACTCAGCTGAGCTAACACTGTGACACAAGCACAGCTCAGCTCTGTCACAGTATCAACATATAACATGAGCTAAACAAATGGTGGTTGTTTTTAATTACAAAGTTTAGGAGTGGTTTGCTAAGAATGTTAACAGATATGCCACCATCTTACAAACACACCACAAGTTTTACAAATATATTGTTAAAATGTTAATTTATCTAATAATATTCCCTATTTGTGTAACTGTTTTGCAAAGCTTGGGGATAGAGAAATAATTGATTGTCCTCTGTTACCAAGGATCTGTGGAGTTAGCAAATGGGACAAACAATTATACGATATTCACATTCAGCACAGTAACAACCCTAATAGAATATTAAGAACCTCTGGAGCAGGGTTAGAGGAGCATAGAAGAAGGTCTCTGCAGGGAGAAATAAAATAAAGGCACAGGAGCAGGTATCTAGATGGAAAAGGGGAGGACCCAGGGGCCTTATAAAATACCCAAGGCATCACTGTTTAACAGACTTACAGCTTTAGCCTCTCACATCCAGAACATATAAAGTTATTACTTTTCTCTATAGCTTGATCTTGGTCTCTTGTGGTTGTTTAATCCTTCATGCCAGGAAGAAAATTGGCAATCCCTTAGACAACTGCCGTTACTCTCATTATACCTCCATGGTCCTGCTTCAGTTCCTGCTTTCAGGATCCTGCCTTGGGTTCCTACTATGACTTCCTTTCATGACTGCATGCTATAAGGTAAATTAAACCTTTTCCTCCCGATGTTGCTTTCAGTCATGGTAATTATCACACTAGTAGAGATCCAGACAGAAGACAGAGTTTGGAAACAAATTTTTGTTTTGTCCCTTCCAAAGACAGAGTTGGAAACAAATTGCTCCTTGTCAATATGAGAACAGGATCAAGATCTATGGGTGTAAAGGGTTGGAAGTACCAGTCCTCAGAGGTAGGCAGAGAGAAAAGTACAGAGACTTAAAAGTAAAATATAAATGGCATACTGGATACAATACGGTCTAGTCTATTTCTGGGAGTCCAGTCTCTCTCCTGCTTTCTTCCTCCATTATATCAGAATGCCCACCATTTCTACTCTTCCATCATTGTTCATAATTACCAACATGAACTCTTAAAGTACAAATTATAAATGGAATAATATAGTTATTTCTATTATATAATTGGCCCCACCAAAAAATACCATATGCTTACTTACACGAACCTCATTTTCAAGCCCAAAAGTGAAACTTAGCAACTTTTCTCAACATATAGTCTGTCTAAACCCAATAGTTAGACAACCAATTAGGGCTAATATGAAACCCTCAAAACGTTTAAGAAGTAAGATACAACACAAAATGGTTAATAGCTACTATCATGAGTGATTAAGCTGTACTCAGCTGCGTATTTGTGTTTACTCTTTACCACACCACACACTTGTCATGATGTGTCACTGCTCCGTCAACATTTCTCATAAGAACATTCATTCTAAAAGGTTCTATGAAATTTCTTACACAAAAGGATGAAGTCATTAGAATTATCAAATCTCTGACTAGGTTGGGAAAGTCTACCCATCATCTTCTGGATCACTCCTCCCTGGCTTGTGAAGAGCTTCTCTCCTCAACCACACATTTAAATAAACAAGGCTAAGACAAAATTGTCATGTTTCCTCAGGTAACTAAAATCTCTTGATTACCTTCAAAAACATTTGTTACTGCAATAAAATGCATTCAGGGCTACATATGTATGTGCCCTACTTGGTACGTTCACCACGCGAACATGGAGCCTAAGAGTAGATTTATACCAATCCACAGGATGGTGTCTGTGTACTGAATGAGTCTCATACTCAGGATGGCCTCTGAATGGGAGCTATGCCAGCAGCCTGCAGCTACTCAGCAAACTGTAGAGCTGGGATTTGAACCATGAAAGCCTGCAAGTTAGTCTCTATAAGCAAGTCTCTTAGATACCATATCCCACACCAGAAAAAGGTTTGTCACACAGCAACATATCCTAAAACACATATTAATGTTCACTGTGCATCATGTCATCATTTTTAATATTTGATTATGTACATAAATATAGATATACATACAGATATCAATATAGATGTATATATTAAAACCATAATCAATTTCTATATGATAGAGTCATACCATATAGGACACATAAATACAACAAAAAATTAAATATAATGGATAAAATATAACCAAATAAGAAATACTATTTAAACATATGTTCTAAATATATTTAGAAACAGAAGGACAGTCAAACTCTGGGCTTTTGTCTGTTATGGCCCTTTGTTTTGCTTTGGTAAATTTTGATGCAATATGACCACAAACATAGTCTATAAATGGGAGTCTGAATTGGAACTTTCACAGATAATAAAAAAAGAAATGTCCAGATGAAATTTTATAGAATCTCAAGTATCCTTCAAGGAAATATTCTGAAAATTAAATAATAATAAAATATAATTGCATTAAGGAATAGTGAGTCTTTTATTCCTTAGGAGACAGATCCAGCACTACACACTCAATGTCGTTCATTATCTTTAACTATGTCTTAATTCGTCCATGTATGAATTTAAATGATAAAATATGGGCTGCAATTTAACCTTTATAAGCAAGATTTTGTATAAAACCTGAGTATCTTGATTACTAAATCAATTGGGTGACAAAACTTTTCCCCATGTGTTACTGTTTTAATTAATATGTGGACATTTGGGAAATTAACACTTAACTAAAAATTTAAATAAATAAGCAGGTTTATGCCTGTAGACCTAGCACATAGAAGTAGAGGCAGGAAGACCAGGAGTTAAAAGCCATTCTCAGCTACTTAGAGAGTTCCAGGCCAGCCTAGGCCTCAATCTCAAACCAAAATACACAAGTTTGATAAAACAGTATATAGTCTATCATGGTTACTGAACACTTATTTAAATTCAAATAATTCATTTAAAGGGACAAGTAATTTTATTCAAATAAAAATTCTTTAAAGGACCATAATCTTTACTGAGAAATGAAAATTCTTTATAACATACAGTCATGGGATATTGTTATACATCTCTAAGTGATAAAACCAAATTTATTGTTTTTTTTTTCTAGTTCTTAGTGGTATGGCTTTTTAAATGTTTCTTGGCAGTGCTTTAGACTGAATTTAGAGTCTTGTGTATGCCTAATAAGTACTTTGTCACTGAATAAAACATATCCCTGAACAGACTTATTAGAATATTTCTTAAAATTATACTCTACTATGCAAAACCTTTTTTAACTTTGCTAATTAATAATTTTTGGAAAAATTCATACATGGTATATACAGTATGCCTAGATTTCTCCAGATGTTGGAAAACAACAACATGGTCAACAGGAGACGGTGTATAATAATCACCAGGAGAAGGTACATAAGAATCCCAGGAGATGGTGTATAAGAATCACCAGGAGAAGATACATAAGAATCACCAGGAGAAGGTACATAAGAATCACCAGGAGAAG